>NC_056733.1:739694415-740011915 GCF_019279795.1 Protopterus annectens | reverse complement strand
GTTTGTGTGCTTCAGAAGGTAAGAAAACCTACAACTAGAAATTATTGTATTGCCAAATGGAAAATATTTTCTATGTGGTGTCTTAAAAAGAATGAGAGCACATTCCTTGAGGCTGGGGTTCCCTACACTGTGTAAGCTACTGAAAATTGGACTTGCCTATTCGTCTATAAAGGTACACTTGTCAGCCATTTCTAGCTGTATGATAGTTAACTCCCTATTACTCTCAAGAATTGAAGTCAAATAGTTTCTAAAGAGTGTCCTTCACTTGAATCCACCTTGGCGTGCCAACCTCATCCCTAGGATCTCAACCTAATCTTAGGAAAAACTTACTCGGCCACCTTTTGAACCAGTAACTTCTGCCTCCCCAAGCTTTTGTTCTTGGGAAAACTATTTTACAAGTGGCCCTTACTTTTGCCAGAAGGGTTTCTGAGCTTCAAGCTGTTATGGGCGCACTTCTTTTCATATCTTCCATTAGGATAGAGTCTGTCTGGAACTTACCTTTCTTTTATGCTCAAGGCAGTCAATGAGCTCTCTCAGGGTATACATTTACCTACTGTCTTTCTGAACCCACACAAGAGGGGTGAAAGACTTCTACACTCAATAGATGTACACAGACAACTAAGATTTTTCCTTGATAAGACTGAAGACATGAAAATGGACCAGCTTTTTGTTTTCTTCCAGGAAGGCAAGTTGGACAGCCAGTTTCCAAGCAGACAATTTCCAACTGAATCTCAAAATCCAACTTCTTTTGTCATTTCCAAAATGGCAAATCCTTGTCTTCACCTGTGAAGGCACATTCCACCAGAAGCATATCCTCCTCTGCTGCCTTCTTCAAGGGCATTGACTCCAGAGCTATTCTGGAAGCAGTCATCTGGTTTCTGTATGCACACTTTCACTAAACACTACGGAGTAGGCATGTTTTCTAGCTCAAGGATTCCATTGCCATATCCATAATGGACAGCTCTCCTGTCCCAGGTCCTTCCATTCTTTACAACTTTTAAGCTTTGAGAGTCGCCTATGTAGGAAGGACACGTTATGGTAAGTTGTTATGCAACTGTACTAGCAGAGGTCTTGCTAATCACTGTTGCAGCCCTCCCTTCCTTCTTCCTCTTTGCTGTTTTTGTACTTGTCTCTATAATCCTATGGACTAAGGGAGAAACAGTTTTTCCTCCTCTTCTTACCCAACCTTACTTTTTCTGTGCTATATTTACTCTGGCTTCTGCAGTGCCTTCTGGCTTTAGATAGTCTGATCTTACACTCCTGCATCTGCTTACACATGTAGCACTATGAGCATATGAAATGTTTTTGGCTTTGTTGCATCGGCCAGATGTCATGTTACCTCATCAAGGTAGCTCGTCAGTATTGTAATACTGCACGAGTGATCAATAGGATATCTACCGTTATGTTAAGTTCTTACGCAGTTGTACTTTTTTGGAGTTGGGGAATATGCCCTTAATCCAATATTGTACTATCTCAGAGTTAGTATATATAATTCGCAGGCAATGTGGGGGGTGCAGGGGAGAGCTCGCCCCCCTGCAAAAAATGATGTTTTTACTTTATTTTTTACTTTTGTTTTTGCAAGCGCCAAGGTGTGGATCTTTGGTACATTCATAGCAGCATGTCAATGTCTGCAATGTCTGCATTTCCTGGTTGATGTGAATGTCAACATTTGGGTGTTTTGGCTAAAGTCAGTTCACCCATGTATCTATACACACACACACACACACACACCTGTATGTATATATCAGATTGCAGGCTTGCGCTTACATCAGGAAGTGAATGCTGCTCCATCCTTCTCCACCCTCACAGAAAGGAACCAGCTGTTACTTTTGCAGTGTCACTGTTTTAAATATGTGACTCACTGAAGATTTATATTTTATTTTGTTGCAATTGTGTGGCAGTTAAATGATAGGTGATTTATCAGAGTGTCTTTAATGGAAAATTGAACAACTACAGGCCTGAGAATGAAGCTTGGAAAGTATTAAATTTGCTCTCTAACCTGTGCAGGGCTGTAACAGTTTCTGTAGAGTTTGCAAAAAGTAAAACCAAGTGCTAAAGCAAGATACCAGTGGTTTGGATACAAAATCTAAAGCAGTAATATTTTTTTGTATTTTTGATGTACATACAGTGAATGCAGTAGATTCTTCTTGCAGCCTCAGTGCATTCCGTGATTATCAAAATGAATGCACGCATTCTCGTATACTACCCCAGCTTTTCTTCAGTACTCAACAACGTTTCTATGCTGTTGAATCCTGGCTTACCAACTGCCTGCTATTCCTCAACCCAGAAAAAAGTAAACTGCTGCTTTTTCACCCAAAGAACTGTGCTACTAATCTAAACAACTTCAAAATTCTCTCTGCTGATAACACCACCACTGAAACTGTCCACCAAACTAAGTTACTGGGTGTAGTCATAGATGATAACCTTCAGTTTGATCTTCACATTCAACAAAACGTAAAGAAAACCCACCAGAAACGTGACACACATTACAGAAACAAACGCACACTTGCCTTTTCTTCCAAAGCTACCCTTGTCAAAACTTTTTCTACCCTTCCTGATTTACGGTACCCCAATACTTAATCTACGGAGCTCCTCCTTCCGAAATGGAGCAGTACTATAAGAAAGTGGCCAAATTTGCCACCAACTCAAAAATTAGAACCCGTCACTGCTTTTCAACTAAAAAATCTAAACTGATTAGAATTCCCCAACTACCTACTATATACCCAGCTTCTAACACTCCACAAATAGGTCTACAAAACCACAGCCTGCCCAGCCATAAATAACATTGTTACACCTTATAACCCAAACAGAACACTTAGGTCTACAGATAAAGAGCTTCTCTGTATGTACAAACACTCTGACAGCCAGACAAAGCCTCTAATCCAACTATGTTGCAGAAGCATGGAACGCTGTCCCACTTACTGTGAGAACTGCCAGTAACCTACCTGCCTTCAAAACTGTACTGAAACAATATATGATCAACTCTTGGCTATGTCCTTGCTTTGATCCAGGCTAATCTCCTGTCCAGGTCAGACCTGACAGCAATTCTTTCACACTCTCTCCATCTTTACTCTATTCGCTCTGTATAATTTACTTGCACATCGATATTAACTACTTAAATAGTTACTTTCTGCCTCATATCAATGCACCTGCTTACCTGTAACACAGGTAATTTGTAGCAATCTGTATAAAGTTTTACTTTTCCACTTCTGTAAGTACTTGTAACTCATGCAATTTTTATGTTAGCTGTATAAAGATTGTACATGTCTGTATGTAACTGGAGCTTTTCTCCCTGGACCTCCACTGAAAATGGATTCTTTCTGACCTAGTCAGACCTTCCCAGTAAACAAATGTCAGATAAATAACTCCGTCTAAACTGTGACTGAAGCAAGCATAACATTTGGCTTGCAGAGCTGTAGATTAAAGGCAAGGTAGTTATATTTCAACTGAATATTGATGTAGAGTGTAACATTGTCAGCTTCTGCTGCACTTTCATAATTCTGAATTTAAATAGAAAGGTGTACAAATTTGCTTGCATGTTACTATCATATTCTGGGCACCAACTCAAACCTTTGTGTAAAATGTAGTTGGACTTTTATGTATAGAAAAATAAAGAATACAAGCTGGTTTTGCATGAAATGATACTCCTCTCTTAGTTAAAGCACTAGATGTTCTGGGCAGATATGTTTGTGTTTCACTTGGCATGGTGAAGAGACTTTATTTTATTTATTTATTTTATTTTACATTTGTTGACCGGGATAGTCCGACTGGATACATGTCCATTTTCAGCGGAGGCCCGGGGAGAAAAGCTCCAACATAGTCACAGAGACAAATAGTTTACTATTGGTTTATATATTGGTGTTTAAGATAGAAAAGAATAAGAAGAATAAAAAGCAATTTGCATACTACATACTACACTTGCTACCTTGTTCTAACAGACACAGCTTACGACAGTTCAATATACAGATCTTTAAAAAGATGCTAGTGAATTTATTAAGACAGTTTATAGATTATAGTTTGTCTAATGTACAGTGAACATGCTTTTTGATTACAAATCCCCACTCTAGGTTGTCCTTTTGGGTTTAGATTTACTTGAGAAGTAGTATGGCCTTGGTTAAACGAAGAGGAGCTAGTCTGGATTTGAGCATGGACTTCATGAAGTCCAGAAGCAAAATGAGTTACCTTCTGCAGCAAGCTGTGAAAAAATAGTTCCCCAGAATTGTGTAGCCTGCTGATAGTGGATGTATATTGAGACCGAAAGTGCCTATGTTGTCTATGAATGTGCAAAAACCCAAAAGTGGTTACAAAGATTCCTTAATAATAAAAAGAATATAAACTGTTGTTCAAGGTAGTGATACTGCTGCCTCAGTTAGAGCCAGTAGGTATTCTGAGCAGAGATGCTTGTGTTACACTTGACATGATGAAAATTCATGAAGTCCAGAAACAAAATGGTTAGTTTTCTGCAGTAGGGTAAGATATAAAAATACAGTTAACAATTAGAGTGGTGCTGTCTGTTGATAGTGGGGGCATGTTGTGAACAGGATGTGCATATATTATCTGTGAATGTTAGAGAGTCCACAGAACAGTCCTAAAAACAGTCCTCATGAATGTTAATTTTGAAACTAGTATTATGAAATGCTTTTATTATTGGCATGCAGCCCACTATTACAAACAAATGCAAGAAAAATGTCTGTAATTTAGCACGTCTTTTACAAGTACAGAAGAATAAGTCAGAGTGTGTTGTTCAGGATGCCAGTTATATATTCTGAAGAAGTCCTCAGATCTGTCTGAAGGGGGTCTATGTTCAGCCATCGAATGGAACTTCCATTGAACGGCTGAACATCAAACCCTATCCGTTAAACATTCATTCAGCAAACATTCATTTCGTCAACAGGGAAAATAACTAGTTGGCCACCACTTCCTCCTCTGCCCTTTTTCCCACTGTAGTATGGTTTCGGAGTTGATATATATACTTGGGGGTATGGGAGGTGTAGCCCCCTATCTGGGTGGGTTTGAAATACTGGGGTGGGGCACATAGGGAAGTGGTGACCAACTAGTTACTTTCCCCATCAATGAAATGAGCATTCGCTGAATAAACGTTCAGTGTTCAGCTGTTCGATGGACATTCCATTCCATGGCTGAACGTAGACCCGTTTGAAGGTTAGGATGTCTGCAGGTGGAGTACCACATGTACAATGCATGCATTGGGATGTCTGCAAGTGGAGTACCCCACGTAGTAAGCGTGCACCGGGATGTCTGTAGGTGGAGAACCACAAAAGTTTTCATCTACTTTATTTCCTGACTCGTGCTCCTAGGAGAGCACCATTGCACTTAAATTCAGAATAAAATGAGCTGAAACACATGGAGTCTAATATTCAGAACCAGAATAGTCATCAGTAGTATGTAATACTTGAAGCAAAACAGGATATATATTGTTCCAAAAAGCTTAATAAGTAATTCATAAGGCAACATTATCATCTACATACCATTGAAGAGATGCCAGATTTGTCTTGGCCTTTGATGCACACTTGTGGTTTAGCTAGATCAAGTTTGATAAAGTTAAAAACTTTGTATTTTCATGATGCCGTTAGATTATTTTTAGATTCCTGAGGCTACGTTTTGGGATCTTGCCAGTTCTGAAGTATTCAGAAGGTTAGTAACATCAGTAGTGAATGGGCTAAATGGAGTAGTGAGCATAATAAATGACGTTTTGTCCTGTGGTACTACAGGAATATGAAATATGACCGACAAGAGTTGATGGGCAGATTAAAGTCTAACAGTTTGAAACTCAGTAAAACCAAATGTCAGAAATAGAAAACAGTTGACTGAAAATATATTTGACTGAAAACTCATTTTGTGCACTCTCATTTGAGTGAAAAACTTTTAGGCCAAACATAAATATACTAAATCCGTGGTCACCCAGCAGTGCAGAAAAAAGAAAAAAAACACAGTGAATCACTGCCAACACACAAACGCACACACTCTTAGAAAACTTCATTAGAGCCAACGTACCCCTTTTTCTAACAGTACCACTAATTAAGACACTGACACAGAACACACACGCACACACATCTCTCTAAAACTGTCCTGAAACTTCACTCTAACCATACATTCCATCTCACATAAACAATACCAGAACTGTCCCCGTGATCTAGGAAATGACAGTCATGATATTGATCAGTAGATTTTGGAACTTGTATGTGATTCTTAAAGTACGACCTGAAGGATATAGAATGGCTTTATTTTTGAACTGAGTTATACAACACTGGACGTTTTTCATATTTGTAGAAAAAGTTGTATGCTGTTTTTATCTGTGATAATGTGATTCTTTTGTTTAATTCTAGTCACGTGATTTTCTTTCATGCTTTGCAGTGCTGTTTTATGTTAAACATTTGAAGCAAATTTGTTAGTGTTTTAGCACCTTTTGTGTTTTAAAAATTGCTTCATTTGTATGTTGGTGTAAATTGAAGAAGAATACAATAAAGTCCGAAGTAGCAATGTCTCAACAGTCGTAATTAAGCATTTGTTCATTTTGCATATGCTTTAATTTTATGTAACGTACGTTTTTTTTTTGTTTGTTCTGATGACAATAGTCAGTTTGTTTCTTGAATTTGTTTATGATCTGTGTACACTCCTGATAACTTAGTATATGTGACGTGTTCAGTTTAAGCATTAAGGATGTTATTTTGACATCAGAGGTTTGGTTTTTTAGGGCCTCAAGAATAATATAAGCTTTGTTTTGTTGGAGTTTAACAATATTATGAAGTTTTTTTTTATCTGTGTTTCAGTATTAGAGAAGTTGGCTTGAGTTAGTGTGGGTAATTCTTGTAAGGTTGCGTCTACACATATTAAGTGTAAAGTAATCCCCATATTGTAATAGAGTTCTATTTTTAGCCTTTTTTTTTTACATGCCATTAATAAAGATTTAAAACAGGTGTAGACCAAGTGCAGATCCTTGTAATACCTGTGCTGACATCTAGGAAAGAGGAAAAGGTGTGATTGCTAAGGTAACTTTGGGTATAGTTTTGTTGTTGATGTTCAGGATTAGTTAGGCAGTCTGTAAGGAGATGATGAGAAACCATATCAAAGACTTTATACAGGTCAAGAAACAAAGATGTGACATTAATACCAAGGTTTCTGTGGGAGTTTAATTTGTTAAGGTAAGTAATCGGGATGTTTTGTATCCAATTTAAATCCATGTTGAATTAGAGGTAACAAGTTTTTAGTTGTGAGATGATGTAATAATTGCCTGTGCTCCTATTTTTCAAGAATTTTAAAAAGGGGAGACCAAGTAGAAGGTTGGCAGTTTGAATGGTCCACTGGTGTACCACCTTTGTTCAGGAGTGTTATGAAGGATTGCTTCCATAGCTTAGGAGCATACGCTTCTTCTGATATGCTGAGGATAATCGTTATCTTTTTTCGGGGCCTCCATTTCTGCCTTTCAGTACAGACATTGATATGATCATTTGCTGGATTTTCACTGGTTTAGATCCATCTATCCTTCAACTTCCACCTTGGTGTCTCCCCATCTAATAAAGGAGGTAAGCCTAAATATAAGAGAATCACATTAATTACTTCTTGGAATTTTCAGCACTGGACACTAAAGACTAGAATGCTATAGTTTTTCCTGTGTCCGTCTCAGAAGATTCTAAATTGAGAGAGGTCTTGAAATGTATGAGTAAATGGAGAGGATGGCTCAGGAGATCCTTTCATCTGCTATTAAGATACTGTAAGAGAGGCATTTACACACCTTCCTTGTCCTCCTTGGTGGTGCCTGTGGCCGTTAAGATGATGACACTCGTCATCCAGCAGTCCTGGTAAAAACAGTTTGGTATCCTCCTTGTCTAGGAGGCTGGATGAGATCTTCCAGCCACCCAAGAGCTGGGGTGCTTTGACAGTACTCCTGTTGCTGATTTCATAGATGCTGTGGTGGCACTAAATGGGGTACCATTCCCTAGAACCTAGCAGTTTGTCTACCTTACCATGACTCCCAGCTCTGGACCATTTTGAGAAGTGTGTGTATCCCCTCCACATTCTCTGACAGGGCAGAGAGTTGCTTATCCAGTATGCTTTGCTTTGGATCCAGTAGGAGCTTGCAGTGGAGTTGAGCAAGGCACTGTAAAAGTTGCTAAAGGAGAATAAACAGGAAAATAAACTGATTTCCCAAGCTACACCAGATTCTGCCCTTGTATAATATTAGCATATGTTCAGTGCACAATGCTGTGACTAGAGCAGCAAGTGTAGGCATAACTGTTCATCACACTTGCTCCACCTCACCAATTTCCCTGAGAACTTCCAGGGACCTTCCCTGAATGCACTATTTAGTGGAATTGACTTGGACTTCTACAGCTAAGGGGGAAGCTTAAGGAGAATGAACAGGATGGTAAAACCTTGATGGCATTTGGAGTTCATTTCTAGACATCATAGCATCCATTAGCTTAGAATTGGAAAGGTTCCTGCTGCTGTTCAAATGGAGCCATGATCAACAGCAATAATAGATGTAACCCACAGTCTGAAGGTTGTGCAGGTCCAGTTCAAGGTGTCAGCCAGATATTTTTTTTAGATTTGGTCTTGAAATTGGAAAGGTTGCTAGAATGTTTAAGGGATAAGGGGGCAAAGTTCCAGGAGTGGGCTACATAGCTGGAGTAGAGAGAGGTTCCTTCTGACAGGTGTGGTTTGTTGGTAGTGAGGAGCACTTTTGGTGATACTGACACTTCTTAAAAAAATGTCGACACTGCATTCATACACAGAGTTGTAGCAAGGATTTAGATGGATTTTTTTCTGTCTTAAACCCTTCTCTTGTTTTGGGTATGGTGGTGGTTCTGGAGGAGGAATCGGATAACTGTGGGACAGCTCTAACATGAAGTTCAAATCTCAAGGGCAAATAGGATCCTTAAATAAAATTCTGAGCGTAAACGTTACTTTAAGGAATGTTATGCAAACTTTGACAGAAGTTAGAGAGTTCTCTCTTACCACTTGATGAAAATTAGATAAAACAAGATAAATGAACTTTAATTGAGCTGTGACAGCGTCTTGCATAAAGAATGTCAGATAGGTAGTCTAACAGACACTAGGTCAGTAAAATAAATTTACTCTCTTAGGAGAGGTCCACACTATAAAGTAATGCCATGTGTCCTTAGACTTCTTCCTTCTTCTATGCTTCTGATGAAAAGAAATGATTTTAGCAACCCCGGGAGGGTGTGAAGCCTCCTTAGCTATCAATGCAAGTGAAAAAACATGCATTTACGTAAAGGGAGTGCATGTCCAAGTGAGGCTTGCTGGATGGTTATAGTGAGAAAGGTCCTGAAGATGAAGAGAGCTTTCCAGAAGATGAGGCCAGAACAACGGAAACGTAAGGGGCCAAACTGGAACTATCAGACTTATTTTGACTTTGTACAGACTTACTTTCTGGATGAATATGAAAATGAGGGGAAAAGAAGGGAAGGCATATAGGAGACAGGGAGGTTACCTCTGAACTTACAGCATCCTTGGATTTCACTGATAGGGTAAAAGGGAAAATAAGTTGCTGTATTTGGTGCTGTATGGGGATATGAACACCTCATAGCAAGGAATTCTACAGTGAAGGAAAAATTTCTGTTACATTTGGATGATTGGGCAATTACTACAGTACCGAAAGACACCTGAGCCTGCCAGCTAAAAGGCTGGCCTCTCCAGGACTGGGGCTGCAATGAGAAAGTGACTGAAAGACAGGCCACACTCTCAAACCATCACAACTTCACAGAAAAATCAAAACAATGAATTCTAACTGCTTATGTACCCTGTAACCAACCACAATATATGGCAAAAGCACCTTGAAGAAGGGAGTTGCCAAAGGTATGCAAGGTCAGGAGGACTGCTTTCATTTCCCGCACATTTATGTGCAGGTTGACCTTTTCAAGTGACCACATACCTTGAAGCATTCTTTCCCCAATGATGTTTCCCCTGCCTCAGGGAGGCCATGCCTGAAGGAGACCGTCACCAAGCAACTGGAAAACGGAAGGGGTTGCCCATACACAGACTTGGGTTGTGAAGCCACAAAAAAATATATGATTTACATACCTTGGAAATTTTGATTTGATCTTACAGGACACCTGTGAATCATTTCCATTAACTCAGTCTGCTGCAGCATTTATATGTGACAAATGGAATGCTGAACCAGAAAGATAGTTGCTGTCATAAGGTCAAGAGTTTTCAGACAAACTTAATTGTGGTAACATAAGACAGCAGAATAGATCCCGCTCTCTGTAAGGAAGGTTTTTTTTTCCCTGAGGTAGACTTACATTCCAAGCAAGACTGTCCAGTAAACCTCCTATTAAAAGTAAAAGCTGACTTGGCTCCATCTGTGACTTTTTAATGGTCACTGCAAATGTCCAAGGACTGAGAGAAGTGAAGTAAAGATTCCCCTGCTTAACACTAGGCTCACCTTTGTCGGGGTGGTTAGCAGCCAGTTGTCCAAGAAAGGGAAGATCTTTGTTCCCTTAACTTCTGGAGTGCTGCCACAAATGACATACACTCTGGGTGCTGAGGTGGGAGTAAATGGGAGAAATTTAAAGTGGTTGGCTCCTACTCAGAAATATTAAGAACCTCCTTGACATCTTGGCTATTCGCGTATGGTCAAATAACCACATCCAGTCTTCCTTGGCAAGACAAGGAAGAACTGTTCGCATTAAGACCATTTGAAATGTTATTTTTGGGAACATATTCATTTAGGCTACTCAGTTCTAACATCATCTTGAGGTTCTTTGTCTTTCTGCACACCAAAATGAATATGGGACTGTACTTGGACCCTCTACTGACTCAAGGGAGGATAGCTCCCTTTACAAGAGTCTTTCTTTGCTGACATATTTTGATAAGGTGGGATGTTAGAAACAGGAAGAAAAAGCAGACAAGATGGGTTAAGGAAATTAATTTTGTAGCCTCTAGAAATATCTCTTATCTACCTCTCCTGCCTGAAGGTCATCTAGTCCAAGAGATGGAGGAACACTCAATCCCCAACTGTAGGGAAACCAAAACAGCACTATTTCCTGACATCTAAAAGGGGCACCCTTTCTGGTAACACCTCCATAGCTTAGCAGGTGGTAATGGCCTAATATTAAAAAAAGGTTTCATTTTAACGATTCCATACTATTAATGTATGCTGTTCTACCTCTTCAGCCAGCACTAAACTCTCTATTTTCCTCTCTCGTGTTCTTCCATAATATTCATGTCTTTCTACTAATAATAAACTCTGTATCCACACCCTTAATTTTCTCTCCTGCTCATTACTCCTCATCTCTCTCTATTACTCTATTTTGGCACCAGAATACTCTTATTGCTCACCTCCATGTTATTAGAAATTTAGTCAGTATTTTGAATAACTGTATTACTTTACTTGACATAGGCAATCCATTTCTGAAAACGTCTTGCTTCTTGCAGTACATATTGTATTCTTTATTGCAATTTATTCTGGTAATATTGTTTAAATGTATTTCACTCTGTGTTTTCTGTTATGGGAGTTTTCTCCCCTATATACAATTACTTATCTGCTACTGTAAAATGTTTCTGTGTGCGTTTTTTTGCGGAGCCTTTCTTCCCAACTCATTGTAAAACATTGAATCCATTGTGGAGCCTTTCTCCCTTTGTATATAATTCCTTAACTACTGTTTAAATGTTTTTGGATATGTTGGGGAGCTTTTCTCCTTGTGCCTCCACTGAAAATGGGCCATTAGATCAATTGGACTTTCCCGGTTATCAAAGGCCAAATAAAATAGTTTATTAAATGAATATCAATACTGCATGCCCCAAAAAGGAATTGCAGTGTGGAGTGGGGAATAAGTTAAGGAAGGAAATTGAGGAGTGCTAGAAAGTTAGTTGTGTGGAGAAGGGTATAGAGGTTGTAAAGGGATAGGGACTATGACCTGACAAAGGAAAATGGAGTTGCCCAGGTGAGTAGCATGGGCATGACCACTGGTGGTTTAGGTGGTGGTTTTTTAGTAAGGGCTTGAAGGCAGAACATTTTGTGGTCTGTTTATGCATGTTAAGATGGTGTTTGAATTTAGATAAGTAATCGGAGTATAGTGAGTTATTAGACTTTTGTAGTGATTACGAAGAGGTTATTGCTTGAAAGAAGACCTCTTCGTTTGAATAAGATTGTGTGCAGTAATAAGCTTGATGGGAGTGGTGTACAGAGCATTGTGGGATAGGGGGAAGTAGTTGCAGGTATGGATAGTCTTTGCGTCAAACTAACTTTAGCCTGCAGCTATGTCTTGAAGGATTATCAGAATGGACACAAATCATCCAGAGCTCTCCTTATGTTAAGGACTTAACTTTTTTTCTGCACCAGAAATATGCAGAGCATCTTCTTTAAGAGCCTTAGTTTAAAAGAGTGTGAATCATATGACTTGGGAGGAAGGAGGATGACGCCACACTTCACTAAAGATTTGAAGTGGAAGTAGGTTCATTGTGTACAGGTAGATTCATTGTGTAAGCATGTTACTTGTTCGGCTTTGTACCATGTATAGTCTTTATTCTGATATATCGATACAACAAGCAGTAGGTTTAGGTGCACAGTATTGCCTGCTGCTCTCCCTAGAATTTTGCTGAGAAGATGCCTGATAGTTTATTTTCTTTAATTTACCTCAGTTTTGTTAGTGATTTGAATTATATCTTGTGTTTTTCAGATATGTTGTTTCAGCGTTATTCATTATACGTTTTAATCTGCATCACAAAATCTTTCTTTAGCTGACCTCCATTAGTGATTGGTCAGTACTTGATTAATAGGTTGTACGGACTGTAATCCCAATCTGTTTGTTAGAAAAAATTGTTAGTCAGTGGAGCAGCTGCAAGTTGTGTAACTTTTTTTTTCTCTCCTGTGCTCCTGCAACAGGTGTATCATGCTTATTATAAACCACTCGAATTTACTGTTGCAGAGCGAGAAGCTGGTCAGTGCTACATCAAGGTAAGCAGAGTTTTATGCTTGCTTTGTTCACCCCCCCCCCCTTTATTTTCTTCCATTTGGTAAACCCCCCCCCCCAGCTAGTTGCCATGAGTGCAGGTTCTGCACCTTACCTTTTTGAGTCTTGGAGTTTCAGAGTAATGTATATCACTGTTAGTGTCTTGTGTGTTTTATTGAGGTGAAATGAGAATTACTGCATCGAATGCAATCATCTGTATTTAGCTGCTGCTGTTGACAAGATGCTGAAACTCGGCTGTTAAAATAAAGAGTTTCACACAAGATGAGTTCAAGTACCACCACAGCAGTAATGCTCAGTAAAACTGAATGTATACTACAGCCAGTGACAGTATAGAGTGACCTTGAACTGTATGTGATCTCTGTTAACTCTCCTGATAGTGTAATTTGAAAATGTAGCCCTCGCCAATTTAGCTGACCTTGTCAGACAACAATATATTTTGCCTTCAGTTTGGTTTAATGAAGCAGAATCAGTCTTTCTGGAACATGTGTACTTACTGTAACAGGCCTACATTCAACATAGAAATGCAAGTATTTGTTCCAACCATCTGCAGAAGTAAATGTTACTGCATTTAGAATGTGAAAACACTTTTTCTAGCATTGATATGACAAGCTGTTTGTGCCTAATAAACTTTTTAGTTTGATATAAAGCTACACAGGAACTAACATTTAATTTACAAAAACACGTATTCTGAAAGGGATGCACTACTACTAATAGCGTCTCCGAGTTCCATCAAGGATTTATATGATAAATGCAACAAGGATATAAAAAACACTTTCTGGAGGTGGCACATAATGTGTCTGTTTCCAACAAGGATATGAAACCTTGATTTGTAGCTAATCACCTTTGGAAGGGGTTATTGTAATAGCGGATCATAACATTTGGGTTTGCACACTATTGTGTTCTGTCCCTGTTCCTAGCCAATATGTCTCTAGCATTGTGGCTTTCTATACTGGAGCCATGCCTGATTTCTGTATGCATATGTTGTTTTGTTGCATGTTTCTTCATTTCTTACCACTTCTGTCATTTTAATTCCTGTCAAAATTACTTTTTTTGTCATTTTCAGAATTTACCATAGTACGAGTGAGGGTCCATAGGTTAGATTCCTTTTAGTGAGTAAATGTGCTTGAATTAGGCAAATAACCCCCATAGATTACCACATACATTGATCATTCTGTTTATGCCCAGAACATAATGTGAACACCGTGCTAATTTAAACAGGCATATAAACAGATTAAATCCATAGAGAATAAATCTAAGACACTTTTCTGTTAAACATTTTGTACCAACATAGATAAAGAACAAAAAATCAAGTCTTTGAAACAGAAAAGTCTCACTCAAAGAATTTGAAAACTTGCAGTGGTATAACAACACTTGTGGCTTCCAAACTTAAGGAAGCAAAATTATATTACAGTGCAGTTGCTGCTGATTACGTATTTGGCAAAGAATGCATCTTCATCTCTACCTCAGTACTGATGTCCAGCCTGCCTAGGATTATCGTAGAAGTCCGGTCAGAGATCCAGGCATTTATGTTGCAAAGGTTCCCGCTGCATATCCAGCATGCAAGAATGAAGTTCTAGCCCCAAAAAGGCTATATCCTGTTGTCTTTGCATCTGCCATTATAGATAACCTGTCTCTAAGTACAAAGCAGCAAGCACCAATTTGTGTATCATTTTAAACTTGTGATAAAAGAACCTTTGCTGGCACCAATGAAAGGTCCCTTGTACTAAGTAAGAAAGAAAGGGGAATATTCTCTTTGTTCAGTTGAAGAATATGTTATACCTTGCTGCATTTCTCTATATTCAGGTTGTTCATTCTGACTATGAGGGCTCAATGCAATCATCTAAGTGTCTTCCTGTGGAAACTATTTTAGTAAGACAGTTAGTAACGTGGAGAGAGACCTTAGGTTTTCTACCTCAGAGGCATTGTTTCCCAAGGGGGAGGTTTTAAAGATAATGAAGTTACCAGAGGCTGTCAGCAGGAATCTTCCCTTGATTTAAAACTTTTCAAGATCTGTGGCACCACAGCAGTTTATTTCCAGCTGAGTTGTAACAAGGGTGGGAAGAATGGGGTGCTTATCCTGAACCCTTGCAGAGGGCATTAATCAGGCATATTAACTTGTATGCATTTGTTGGCAGACTATGTCCAGCTAGAACGTCCCATTTTCAAAAGAGTCACAAGACAGTACTTCAAATTTAACAGTTAGAGACAAGAACAGTATGAAGTATATAAAAATATACAAGATTCTGTTTCAACAACACAAGTGTAGTCAAATCTTCTCCTCCTCCTTTTGGCTGCTTCCATTAGGGGTCGCCACAGCGAATCATCAATCTGCAGAATGAGAGGCAGTACAGTTTTATGGTGTCTAGTTGGCAACCTGACTCCCAACTTTGCTCAAAAGGCACACACACACACACCCCTAGGACCAATTTAAAAAGTCCATTCCACCTGCAGCATGTCTTGGGATGTGGGAGGAAACTGGAGCACCTCGAAAAAAAACACACAAACACAGGAAGGACATGCAGACTCCACACAGAAGGCACCCAAGCTGGGAATCGTACCAGAGAACCTATTGCTGTGAGGCGACAATGGTAACTGCTGCACCAGTGTGCTGCCCAACATAAGTGTAGTAGAATACATAACTGTATATATGAAGTAATCAGTGCTGCAATCAGTTTCATTATTAAGGACTGGGGAACTTGGAATGTAAAATATGAAAATTAGGAGTAGAATAGTGTTACTTATTTCAAACATAAAAGAAATAAAACGATCGCAAGATGTATGGCTCTAAAAATTTACAGTTTATTTTACTCAAGGTGGACAAGGTAAGTGCTTTCACCACCTTACTGGTGACTTCCTCAGACCATAACAACATTTAGCATATTCATTCTTATTTAAATACAGTTCCACTTGCTTTTCATAAATCAAGCTCACATGCAGTGCCAATGAAGTGATCCCAGGGGTGTATTTTCTGTTAGCCATCCACTCATCAAGGTTTCTCTTGGTTCACAGGTTCATAGGTTTATACTAGGCTATCTGCCCTAAGGCATTTATAAGCCTAGCCCAAATTATTGTGGCTTACGCCACCCCTTATATGAAAAAATACTGTGCCCATTAGTTTGTTGTGCCTCTGTCCAGCAGTGACCCAGAGATGATTCCCGGGGTAAACCTACGATCTCCCATCCACAGGTCTAGATTTCTCTTGAACAGAGTCAGCGAGGTGCTCTGCCTCACATGGACCGGGATTTTATTCCACAGCATAGGGAGTCTCTGAGTGATAAATCTATCCCTCCAGCACGTCCTATTTATATCCGTGCTAAGGTTTAAGTCGCTTGCTCTAGTGGTTTTGGTGGATTTGGATTTTTGAGGTGGAGCATGTCCATTAATTCGGGTTGGACTTGGCCTTGTATGTCAGGCACATGTCACCTCTGAGCAGACGGTATGCGACTGAATAGAGCTGGAGTTTCTTCAATCTGGCAGCATATGACAGATTTTGGAGTCCCTTTGTCCTTTTGGTGAGGAACTTTTGGGGTCTCTCCAATTGCTGCAGATGTCGGGTGAGATACATCCCGAATGGGGCATTGTACTCGATCATTGGTCTGATAAGTGAAGAGTACAGGGGAACAATGACCTCACTAGATCTGGATGTGAATCCCTTCATGATCAGGTGGGCAATGTAGAAGGTCTTTCTAACCACTTTAGCAATGTGAGTGTCAAAGAAAGGCCACTGTCAACCTGGGTCCCCAGGTCCCTGATAACCTCTTCTGTGCTTAGTGGATTGCCACCTATATGGTAGCTTGGGGTTACCTTGTTTTTCCCGAAGGGTATGACTATACATTTTTGGCGTTTAACTTCAGGCCATGGCTCTGGCACCAGCTATCTGTTTCCGTGAGTCCCTTCTGAAGGATATCAGTGTCCGATGCACTTTCCACTATGGCCCAGTTTGCAGTCATCTGCAAACTTTGTCAGCCAAAGTCCTCCCATGTTGGCCTGTACTTCTGAGAAGTAGATGCCAAACAATAGGGGCCAAGGACCGAGCCCTGTGGGACACCACTTGTGACCGGCTTGGAGTCTGACACAGCGCCAGCAACTCTAACCCTGTGGGTTCTGTCCTTAAGCCAGTTTGCAACCCATCTTGTGACATATGGGTTTACATTTAAGCTGGTAAGTTTTTCTACAATACCCGAGTGGGGTATTGTGTCGAAAGCCTTTGCAAGGTCAAGGTAGGCTGTATGGACTGCCTTTCCCTCATCAATGGCCTTGGTGACTATTTCAAGAAGTCGACCAAGTTCAAAAGGCATGATCTTCCCTTGACAAAGCCAAACTGGGTCGGGTCCAATGTCTGCAAGTCCCTATATCTTTGTTTATGAGCTCCATTATGATCCTCTCCATAGCTTTGCAGACTAGACTTGTTAAGCTTATGGGGCGGTAATTACCAGGGTCCGTGAGGCGCCACCTTTGTGGAGTGGGACCACAGTTGCCGTCGCCACTCCTTGGGCACGTATCCTGTGGTAAGGCTGAGATTAAACAGCTGCCTTATGTGCGGGTTTAATTCCTCATTTAGCTCGTGTAGCACACAGCCGGGGACACCATCCGGTCCCATTGATGCTGTGTTTTAGCTTTAGAGAGCAGCTTTCACCTGCGCATTTGAGATGTCCGGGAGGCTACACTCGGCTGGGATAGTTATCTCTCCTTTAGGGGAGAGGGGTGAAGTTTGCACTGAACCTGTCTGCCAGTATGTTGGCAATGTATGTGGGTTCAGTGATTTTTGTATCATTTTGGACTAATTCTGAGCATATCTGTGAGTTTCCACCCAGGTTCCTAACATAGCTGAAAAAGGCCTTATGATTGTCCTTGGAATCCATGGCAATTTTTCTCTCAAAATTGGCCTTAGTTGATTTTATGAGTGCTCGTATTTTTTACTAATAATGATCAGGGTGACTTCCCTTTTATGGATTTTGTTCTATCATGTAATAGCTTTCTCCTCTTATTGTAAAGTTTGTTAATGGCTGGGGTCCACCAGACTGGACGTTTGCCCTTTGTGGAAAGAGTCTTGGTTTTATTTGGGATTGCCTGATCCATGCAGTCCTGGAGGTGTTCATAGAAGGCATTTGTAAGGGCTTCCGCAGCTTGGGTTGTGGTTTCCTCTGACTCAGGGGCCTTGAAGGATACCACACCAGTCTTGAGTAGTGTGAAGTTTGCTTTAGAGAAGTTCTTCACTATGGTCTTTTGTTTGGGGTGGGGCGGGATGTGGATTTCCAGTGAGATTAGTTTATGATCAGATCTCACCAATGAGGGATATACTTCCGTGTGGAGCATTTTGTCCCCATGTTTGTGACAATGAGATCTAGTATATTTTCTCCTCTCGTGGGAACAGTGACTAGCTGTTCCATGGCATTTGAATTTATGAACTCCAGGAACCGTTGGGCTAGAAAGTTAGGGCTTGAGTAATGTTCCCAGTCTATATTCGGGTAGTTGAAGTCACCCAATATGATGGTGTTTGGAGATACATTTATACCCTCCAGTGTCTTCAGGAAGGCTGTGTGGGGTTCCTGAGTTTGAGAGGGTGGCCTGTAGCATGCTACAATTTGTAGAGCAGTTTTGCCTATTGTTAGTTGCACCTGGATGGTTTCCGAAGCTTCATGCGTTGCCACCAACCTGGAGGTGTGAGTATCCTTTATGAATATGGATACACCCCTCCTTTTGTGGAGTGGTCCGGGTTTTGGGGCGGAACGCATGATATGAGGTAAAACCTAATAGTGCCGGGGTGCTCTCAGGAGCCTTGAACCAGGTTTCAGTTACAGCACAGACATCGATGTTCTCCATACTGAGAAGGGCCTCGAGTGCGTGCATTTTGAGATTTAGACTTCTGGCATTGAGCAGCATTACCCTCAATTTCTTCCCATTTTTGTTTTCTAGGGTGGTAGGTTTAGAATTTGAGCCTTGCCTAAAAAGGCACTATGGGGGTGGCAAGAGCCTTAGCCAATATCCGAATCCCAGGGGTGACAGGTGCAAGCCGTCCCTTGCGAAGCAGCGTGGCTTGTCAAGCATGTCATCCCAGGCAGACAGACACTGGATCCCCTTTGAATGACACCAGACATTAAGCCAATTGTTAAAGCTGATCATCTTGTCTCTATATTGTGGCATCATTCTTGGTGAAGGAAGGATACTGCTCAGGGTTAGGGTCATACCTGCCTGGGCTACATAATCAGAGAGCTCCTCTATGTCTCTTTTCATGCAGTCCAGGGAGGTGCGTCTCAGGTCGTTCACACCAGCATGGACAATGACTGTGTCATATTTGTACTTGCTGTGGAGTGACCAGTGCTTGTGTTATGTGGCGGATTCTAGCGCCCGATAGGCAGCTTACTGTGACCCTCTCCTTGTTCAGCCTGGTGAGTGGGACGTCAGTGTGTCTGACTATGGAGTCACCTATGACAAGTATGTTTGGTGTTGTATTTGGCCTTAAGGGCTGTGACTGCTTTGCACACTGCTTTTGTGGTTTATGTGTTGCTTGTGGGGTGTCTTGAGGTAGCAGTTGTTTGGGTGTCTGCTTTGGAGGCCTCTGCTGTTTAGGTAAATTTTACTCAGAGCCTCCGAGTATGTCTTTGTGTGTTTATGTGTTTGATTCAGTGGAGTGGTAGCATTATGTGAGGCTGGTTTTGTGGTGTGTGTAGTTGCCTTCTCCTCCTGTCTGGTCTTGCCAGTCCTGAGTTGAGAGAGCTCAGCCTCCAGTTTGGCTAAATAGCTGCATCTCTCGCAAGTATTTGTGTTATGTGGGAGGAGGAGAGGGTTGTCTGTGTACATGAGGCAGTTATAACATTGCCTCAAGATTCCCAGATTCACCAGCTGGACCGGAGAGGAGATTGACAACTGACCTTTGGACATGCTAGAATAATATTGGGAAATCCTTAATTGAAAACAAGGGCCAGTGGGGAGTGAGGGTGTAGTGCTTTTAATTTTTAGTGCTGACTTATATAATTGCTTTAGTGAGCAAGTGCCAGGTAACTTGAGTGCAATGTGATACAAGTAACTAAATGCAAAACGACAAACAGTAACTTTCTTTCAAGTGAAACAAGGAAATAAGTACAGTAAGCAATGCAGATATCACTAGTGATCCACAGAAGCTGAGAAGTTGCGTATTAGGTGAATTAGCTTCCAGGGAAATAACAAGCAAACAAACAACAAGTATATAAACAAAGCTAGATTCAGTAGGCCTGGATCTAGTCTATGCTAGAGCAAACAAGGTGAACCAATTTCAGTAAGATACAGTTCAAATATTCAGGCACTATAAACCTTTAACCAGAAAATTCCCAGCTCAGAAGGGCAGAGTCCAGCCTCTTCTCCCACAAGAGTGCAGTCCACGAACCTTCTTAATGTAAAATAACTGGCCTGAAGCCCAAGTGCCAAAACCAGAACTAATACACTTGGACACTGGGCTCTCAATCAGCAGTTCCCAACTTAGAAGGATGAAAGCTACCTGTCCTGCCACCACAGTGCTTGCCACAAACCTTCCTAATGTAAAACAACTGGTCTGAAGCCCAAGTGCTTAATCCAAAAGACTTGAATGATAGCTACACTTTAATCAAGTTACAACCAAGCAGTAATAAATACCATTGAATACTTTAGAGAATGTCTGGATTAGTGCTCAAGTTACACAAACAAAGCTAGATCCAGCAGGCCCGAATCCAGTCTATGCCACAGCAAACAAGGCGCACCAACTTCAGTAAGAAACAGTTCAGATATGCATGCACTATAAGCCTTTAACCAGAAATTCCCAGCTCAGAAGGGCAGAGTCCAGCCTCTCCTCCCACAAGAGTGCAGACCACGAACCCTCTTAATGTAAAATAACTGGCTTGAAAGCCCAAGTGCTTAAACCAGAATTAATACACTTTTAGAATAACAGACACTGAGCCCTCAATCAGCAGTTCTCAACTTAGAAGGATGTAAGCTACCTGTTCTGCCACAACAGTGCAGACCACAAACCTCTCAGTGCAAAACAACTAACTGGTCC
Source organism: Protopterus annectens (assembly GCF_019279795.1). Classification (NCBI taxonomy): domain Eukaryota; kingdom Metazoa; phylum Chordata; order Ceratodontiformes; family Protopteridae; genus Protopterus; species Protopterus annectens. The sequence continues at coordinate 739,990,954 of NC_056733.1, read as the reverse complement.
GAAGCCCAAGTGTTTAAACCAAAAGGCTTAGAATGAGTTACACCAAGCAGTAATAAATACAATTGAGTATTTTAAGATGATGCAAAAGTAAAAGAAGTAGGTAAAAACACAAGTACAGTAAAGCAGATGAATTTTTTTTTTTTTTTTTTTTTTTTTCTGAACAAGTGCTGAGATCAAAGAAACAGATTTGAGTGTTGAAACTAGAAAACTGGCTAGTTACAAGAAAAAAAAAACAAGCTAGAAGGCTTCCCTCAAACACAGAAGGGCTTGGGGGCTCAGAAGCCTACAAATAGTCTGTACCACTTAACAAGAAAGGCAGGAAATAAGCTTAATTTTTTTTTTTTTCTATTTCCCAGATGCTCTCTTTGTACACAGTAGGAGTGCCTGAAATCAGAATATGATCTCACTGCACTCAGTTGAGTGAGCAAATGAGATGGGCCCAGAGGCAGGCTGAGGGGCGGGCAGTTTCAATGCCACTAAGATTAACACCAAAACAAAAACAGGGCGGGTGGGCAGTTAAAAATTCCTTCAACACTCCTTCATACACAGTTTAAATCAATTTAAATACTGTATTTTTTAAAAGAAAAAGTGCATAAAAAGGTACTTAAATTCTCTTATACGTCCAGTTGAATATAACCAAGTTCTTAGCTTGCCAAGCTGAAGTTTTAAAGCAGGAATTATTTCACATGCACCAGTTTAAATATGCAAGGACAGGAAATCACTGAATGTGGCTACCCCCACACCTGTAATTACTAGCAAATAACAAAATTCAGCCAACACTAGCTTTTAGTTCAAGTTACTGAAGAGCAGAATAACCAGTTAAAAATTCCTTCAACACTCCTTCATACACAGTTTAAATCAATTTAAATACTGTATTTTTAAAAGAAAAAGTGCATAAAAGGTACTTAAATTCTCTTATACGTCCAGTTGAATATAACCAAGTTCTTAGCTTGCCAAGCTGAAGTTTTAAAGCAGGAATTATTTCACATGCACCAGTTTAAATATGCAAGGACAGGAAATCACTGAATGTGGCTACCCCCACACCTGTAATTACTAGCAAATAACAAAATTCAGCCAACACTAGCTTTTAGTTCAAGTTACTGAAGAGCAGAATAACCAGTTAAAAATTCCTTCAACACTCCTTCATACACAGTTTAAATCAATTTAAATACTGTATTTTTTAAAAGAAAAAGTGCATAAAAAGGTACTTAAATTCTCTTATACGTCCAGTTGAATATAACCAAGTTCTTAGCTTGCCAAGCTGAAGTTTTAAAGCAGGAATTATTTCACATGCACCAGTTTAAATATGCAAGGACAGGAAATCACTGAATGTGGCTACCCCCACACCTGTAATTACTAGCAAATAACAAAATTCAGCCAACACTAGCTTTTAGTTCAAGTTACTGAAGAGCAGAATAACCAGTTAAAAATTCCTTCAACACTCCTTCATACACAGTTTAAATCAATTTAAAGAGTGGAAGAGTGTCAGTGAGGGACTCTGCCTAATGTAGTTAGGAATTTTGTTCCAAAGCATGGGGGGAGTCTCTGTGACAGGAATCCATCCCTCCAGCGTGTTCTGTTTATTGTTGTGGCAAGGTTTAGCTCACTAGAGCGGGTGGCTCGCAGTGACTTGGATTTCTTTAGGTGGAGCATGTCCATAAATTCTGAGTTAGACATGGCTTTGTAAGTCAGGCAGAGATCACCTCTGAGTAAGCGATATGCCACTGAGTACAGCCGGAGTTTTTTCAGTCGGGCTGCATAGGACATATGTTTGAGGCCAGTAATCCTCTTGGTGAGGTACTTTTGTGGTCTTTCCAGCTGTTGGAAGTGTTTTGTGAGGTACATCCCAAATGGCGCATTGTACTCTGATGGGTTTGATGAGTGTCGAGTAGAGAGGCACTATAACCTTTTTATTTCTAGATGCGAACCCTTTAGTAATTAGATGGGCCACATAGAAGGCTTTCCTAACTACTTTGGCAATATGATTGTCAAAGGAGAGTTTACTATCTACCTGGGTCCCCAGATCTCTTATTACCTCTTCTATATTAAGGGGGCTGCCACCTGTGTGGTTATTCGTGGGTGTTTTGTTTTTCCCAAACAAGATGACTATGCATTTTTTGGCATTTAGCTTGAGGCCATGACTTTGACATCAGGTGTCCGTCTCAGTAAGGCCTTTTTGGAGGATGTCTGTGTCAGCCGAAGAGTCTGTTATGGCTCCCAGTTTGCAGCCATCAGTGAACTTGGTTAGCCATAGTCTTCCTGTGTTTGCCTGTACTTCTGAGAAGTATATGCCGAACAGTAGGGGTCCGAGGACCGAGCCTTGCAGGACACCACTTGTGACTGGTTTAGAGTCGGACCTGGAGCCTGCTATTCTTACCGTGTGAGTTCTGTCTGTAAGCCAGTTGGCAACCCATCTTGTGGCGTAGGGGTTTATGTTCAGGCTGGTGAGTTTTTCTATAATACCCGAGTGAGGAATGGTGTTGAACGCCTTGGCAAGTAGGCTGTGCGAACCACCTTTCCCTCGTCTATGGCCTTGGTGACTGTCTCAAAGAAGTCAACCAGGTTTAGTAGGCATTATCTGCCCTTAACAAAGCCGAACTGGGTCGGGTCAAGTGTTTGGAGGTTCCCAATGTCTTTGTTAATGAGTTCCATGATGATGCGCTCCATAGCCTTGCAGACCAGGCTAGTCAGGCTTATGGGGCGATAGTTACCAGGGTCAGTTGTGGCCCCTCCTTTGTGGAGCGGAATAACCATTGCTGTGCGCCATTCTATGGGCACGTTGCCTGTGTAGAGGCTGAGGTTGAACAGCATGTTTAGGTGGGGGGTTAGTTCTTTCTGTAGCTCATGCAAGACGCATCCTGGGACACCATCTGGCCCCATTGAGACTGTGTTTTTGGCTTTTGAAAGGGCTGTTTTCACCTGTGCGTCTGTGATTTCCGGGACACTCCACTTTTCCGGTATTGCTGTGGGCCCTTTTGGAGGTGAGAGATGGGTGAAGTTTGCACTGAATCTGTCTGCCAGGATGTTGGCAATATCAGTAGGTTCAGTATATTTTGTGCTATTTTGCACTAGCTCAGAGCATATCTGTGAGTTGCCACTTAGATTCTTGACATAGCTAAAGAAGGCTTTGTGGTTATCTTTTGAATCCTTGGCTATTTTTCTTTCGAAGTTAGCCTTGGATGATTTTATGAGGAACCTTCGTTTCTGATAGTGATACTGGTCAGGGATGTGTTTCCTTCTTGGGATTTGCTTTTTTTCTGAACTAGTTTCCTCTTTTTATTGTATAACCTGTTTATGGCAGGGGTCCACCACACTGGTTTCCTTCTCTTAGGGGAGCGAGTCTTGGTTTTGCTAGGGATGGCACGATCCATGCATCCTTGTAGGTGCTCACAGAATGCATTTGTAAAGGATTCTGCATCTTGGGCAGCGTTATCCTTTAGCATGGGGGCTGTGAAACTTACCACCTCTGTCATAAGTAAGGTGGTTTGCTTTAGAAACGTTTTTTTTACTGTGGTTTCCTTAGTTGGGATGGTGGTGGGGTGTGGACATTCAGAGTGATTAGTTTATCCAGTAACGGGTTGGCCTCCGGTATGGAACACCTGTCGCCCATGTTGGTGATGACCAGGTCCAATATCTTTTCACCTCTGGTAGGGGAGTTAACCAGCTGATCCAGGGTGTTTGAGTTGATAAATTCCAGGAAGCGCTGAGCCTGGGAAGTTTGTACTCAAGTAGTTTTCCCAGTTAATGGTAGGGTAATTGAAATCGCCCAATATCAGGGTGTTTGGTAGGACCTTCATGTTTTCCAGTGTCTCCAGAAAGGCAGAGTGGTGGTCCTGGGTCATGGAGGGTGATCTGTAGCAGGCCACAATTTGCAGATTTGCCCAGTGTTAGTTGCACATGGATGATCTCAGAGGTGGTATGCTGCACCACTAACCTGGAGGTGTAGGTTTCATTGATGAATATGGATGCACCCCCTCCTTTTGTATTTTTGTCTGTGTTCTGTGGCCAAAATGTGTGGTATGAGTTGTAGTGCTGGAGTGCTCTCTGGAGCCTTGAACCAGGTTTCAGTTACTGCACAGATGTTGACGTTCTCCATACTGAGGAGTGCTTCAAGCATGTGCATTTTGAGATTTAAACTCCTGGCATTGAGTAGCATAACCCTCATTTTTTTTATTTGTGCTGTTTATGGAGGTGGGTTTCATTTTTGAGCCTTGCCTAAAAAAGGCACTATCAGGGCAGCAACAGCCTTGGCCAGTATTCGAAAGCCTAGGGGTGACAGGAGCAAGCCGTCTCTTGTGAAGCAACGTGGCTTGTCGAGCATGTCATCCCAGGCTGACAGACACTGGCTCCCCTTTGAATGACACCAGAAGTTTAGCCAGTTGTTGAAATTGATATTTTTTTTTATACTGAGGTATCATTCTTGGTGAGGGCAGGATGCTACTCAGTGTCAGGGTCATACCTGCCTGGGCTACATGATCAGAGAGCTCTTCCATGTCTCTTTTCATGTAGTCCAGGGAGGTACATCTCAGGCCATTCACACTAACATGAACAATGACAGAGTCATATTTGTACTTGTTCTAGAATGACCTGAGTGCTTGTGTTATGTGGCTGATTCTGGCTCCCGACAGGCAGCTAACAGTAACCTTCTCCTTGTCCAGCCTAGTGAGTGGGACGTCAGTGTGCCTGACTATAGAGTCACCTATTACTAGTGTGTTAGGTATGTTATTTCGCCTTAAGGGCTGTGATTGTGCAGCACATTGATTTTTGTGTTTTATGTGTTGTCTGGTTTATGATGGGAGGTGCAGGTTTTTTGGGTGTCTGCTTTGGAGCTCTCTGATGCTTTTGCAGGTTTTTATTTAAAGCTTCCAAGTATGATTTAGTGTATTTTTTGCCAGTGCTGGTTTAGTAGGTCTATGTGAGGCTGGAGGTGTGGTGCATGTGTTAACCTTCTCCTCATGACTGTCTGTTCCAGTCTTGGGTGGAGAGACCTTAGCCTTCAGTTTAACTGTATAATTGCATCTCTCGCGTACAATAGTGTTTTGTGGTAGGAGGAGGGGGTTGTCTGTGTACATGAGGCAGTTGTAACATTGCCTCAGGATACCCAGGTTCACCAGCTGGACTGGAGAGTACACCTGAAGTTGCCCTTTGGTCATGCCTGAATAGTAGGGTCAGCTGCTTAGTCGCTTGGTTGGTGAGGGGTAGATAAAGAGCCTTGCCCTGCTCGGCATTCAAAAGAATGCGTCTTCGATCATGGTCTGAGAAAGCCACCAGTAAGGTGGTGAAAGCGCTGACCGTGTCTACCTTGTCTGAGTAAAATAAACTGTGTGTTTATAGAGCCATAAGTCTTGCGACAGTTTTATTTCTTTTTTATTTGTATACTACTGACAGTTTGCAGCCGCACGTTTATCTGCTTGGTATTTTTTTTTTTTTTTTTGCATTATTTATTTCAAACAAGAGAGTAGATTGTGGAAACTTTGAGGTCAAAGTTCAGACTGTGACAAGAAAAGCTTTCTACATTGCACATGTCATAAGTAAGGGCATCGCATCCAGGTATAAGGATGTTATAACTCCACTGTACTCGACCCTCAATAAAGTGCTCCCTTCTGCATGTACCTCACCAGACAACTGCAGCAGCTGGAGAGACCACAAAAGTTTCTCACCAAAAAATACAGGACCTCCAAACCATGACTTACATGGACAGACTGAAAGGCCTGTCATTGTACTCTGTATCGTATAGGCTGCTGAGAGGAGACTTGTGTCTGGCCTACAGAGCAGTCTCTGACCCTGCCATGATGGATATGCTGCACATCACAATTCAAATGGTACAACAGTAACTCTCTCTAGTAATCTTAACCTAACCTGTGGCATTAATAGAACATGCTGGAGAGACAGATACATCTCCCAGAGCTTGCCACCACTCTGGAATAAACTTCCAATTCATGTGAAGCCGAGCTCCTTACTGACCCTATTCAAGTGCACCTTGGACAGTTGGATCGGTGACTGCAAATTCAACCTGGGGGTGGCTCCCATGTCCCTCATGGACAGGGGTAGTCTGTTTATCACAGACTTGCTCTGTGAATTGCATCCATCTAACCAATGACAATTAAGGCAACTTGGGATTAATGTGGCTAGGTTTGTAAGGGCTCTAGGGCTGCTAACCTAGTAACCTATAAGCCTCTGAACTTAGTTTTCAGCGTTTCTCATATGTTCTCCCTTTCTGACTCCTTTCTGTACCAAGTCATCAGTGCATCCTTCCATAAGACGTACCTTCCCACTGCCTGGTGACTTGCCTGAAATGTCTGGTAGTAGTGTACAGTTATGCAAGAAAATGGTGGTGCTGGAGTGGTTACTTCTGAATATTTTTCTCATTTTCTGCTCCCTTTTGCAGTGCAGGTATTATAAATTAAGACACACAGCTGTATTGGGCATTTTAAAAGGTTCATTATGGTCACATTGCATACCATTGGCATGTTACAACAGATGATTACCTTCTCTTGAGAGGTGCCAAATTTATATAGTAAACTGGAAGTTTCCTCTGAAAAATCCTGCACAGAAAATGAATTGATGATCCCATTCTAAAAGCTAGACAGTAGACATTTCTTTGTGCAGCTGACATGCATGGTTGTGTGGTGTACGTCTGCTACGAGGTGGAAAGAGGAATCACCTTGGGCACTAGAATTCCAGTAGTCAATACAGTTGGCAGGTGTGAAGCTACGTTGAAATTAATGTAATGAAGTAGAAGCAGCAGTAGATTTATCTCATGATGCAAACATTTGTAGCAGAAGATTAAACCTGGCCCATGGGCATTGCACATTTTTAATATGGTATATGTGCATTAAGGAGAGGCTTCTGCATACTTGTAAACTCTATTTTCCAAAATACCATTTGTAAGGGTACACCTTTAATCACCATTTCGCTTTTAAGGGGCTAAGGGATGCAACCCCCCATTTATAATAATGTTATAAAATGCAGTTTAGAACTACTGTTTTTAAGTGTTGTCACCATCAATTCTACCAGGTGGTAAGCCAGTCAGTGAGAAGTAATTATGCTATTTTCATATTTATAACAAAAAACAGAATGGACAAATACCCAGCATTGAACTATAAAGGCAACAAAATAAAAACAAGAAAACTCAAATCTACTGTGTCCCATCAAGCCAACACTTTATTACACACAGAGTGAGTGCTTTATCTGTTCACATGCAGACGTCTTCAACTCTGACTACCACATAAAACTCCATTCATAGCTAGAAAAAAGATTATATAAAACACATCCAATCATGTTCTGTATTTAAAATCAGTTATTATACTTGGTATTAAATTAGAGGATGCATCCAGTCATGTCCCTTCATTAAAATCAATTATTGTATTAGTCTTAAAGCTATGTTTATATAAATCTCATTCAAAATTAACATGGTTATTCAAGCCTGCCATTTAATCTTATTTGCCACTCGCATTCCTTGGCGTTTAACATGTCCTTAGCAGTTTGGCCCTTAATATTGGGTTCTATAGCATCTAATGCAAAAAAAAAAAAAAAAAAACTTTTTAAAACTCATGCATTTTAAGGTGTGGTAATGAAAAGCATTATTATTGTTTATTGCATAGCAGTGTTCACTCTTGAACTCAATTTCCTAATCGTCCTGCCCCCATAAAATACCTGGCATGCCAGATACTCAACATAAATTACATTAAAAGTGTTACAGTTGCAATGTTTCATGTATCATAACTTATTCCTGTATTCAATAAGAAAGGAATTTTGCTACAAACCTGCGTTGATTACACAACTAAAATGAATGTTCCTTTTATTCTGAAATCACTTCCATCTTCCCTTTCAGTCTGTCATGAATACTCTTAATATTAAAACATTTTTATCTATAATAAGGGGTACTGCACTCACCAGTTTATTCACTGCAGGATCTCCAGCTAGAATCTGGCAGTAATTTATTACTATACCAAGAACAGCTGGGATGTCAAGTGTATAAGTTAATAGTAAACCAAGAGTGTACTTGTTTGCATCATTAACACCCATCACAGAGGGATTAACATCTTCATCTTTCAGTCAACATTTTATGTGGATGTTCTCTTCCTTTTCCTGTGTCACTGACTGCTCCTCATTAACACATAAAGGGTATCCCTATATACATATATACACACACACACACACACACACATATATATATATATATATATATATATATATATATATATATTATTTTATATATATATATATATATATATACACACACACACACACACACATACATACATGTCTACTAGATCAAAATCCCAAAAAGCTGACTTTCATATGGCTGAGGCCATATGATCGACTTTTGGAATTTTGAACATCGAAAAAAAAAACACAAAGCAAAAACTTACCTACACATTACTGGCAGGGTGGCAGGCCCCTCCACACTCCCTATAATTTAAATGTACTAACTCCGAGATCGCATGTAATGGTGCAGAACAACATATGGAATTTTTCTAGTTTATCTCCAGGTTTCTCAAACTCTTTCTGTCCTTTTATTTATAAAGTTGTATACGAGTCTCCACATTCTGTTGCCTAAGCCTTCTAACTATGTTCTTTTGTCCTTTACGTGCTATTTCAAAATCAAACATTCTAAGGGTTCTCGTAGTTTAATGTTACCTTGCAACTGAACATATTATACACTGAGATTGCACGACAGTGCGGAAGATGGAAATCTTCCCATTCCGCACTATGCAGAGATGTCCAGTCTGAACATTCGAAATTCCAAAAGTCGATCATATGGCTCAGCCATATGAAAGTTGACTTTTTGGGATTTCAGTCATCTGTAGGGGACCCATGTATGTATATATACATATTTTTAATGATAAACTATCCACAACCCAGGTGTTTTAACCCTCTTTTGATTCTATAAAATTGTTTCTAACTTGTCCTCTGGAACATTTATTTTATATTTTATTTTGAATTTGTTAACTTGGGTAGAGCACTGCTCCCACTGGACTGATTCCAGTCTCAGCTTGGGGTAAACACAATAGATGCATGACATTAAATACAGATTGAAAGACAAAGTGCAACAGATACGTTTATTATATACAGAACATGAATATCAGACTTAGTTTTATGATATGAAGGCAATAGTTAAATGGTATTCTGTACATAGTGATGGGCAAAACCCAGTATGTACAGAATGAAAATCAGAGATGGCATATTGAAAGAATCCCAATGAAAAACAGAGTCAGATCAGGGAATGTCAAGAGGCAGGTTTGAGATTCAAAAGTGCTGTATCCAGCTGTCTTTAGAATATTTTTAGACCACTCACCAGCACTTGCTTTACTCTATTTATAAGTAGGATCTTAGACTTCAGTGTTTCTCTTAAGAAATAGATAAAAATAGTAAGTTGAGTAGCTGTTTTCTATATTTATGTCAGAGTATTCTACAGTATTATTTTAAGCATTTTCCTGTGATTTCTGAACTCTTGACTAGCACTGTGTTGAATTGAGAAGATTTTTGCGCTTTTATTTATTATTAAATATTTTTAAACCTTTCAAGTATGGCTGTTTTGTGGAGAGATAATTTAAGCTCTATAGTACATTGCATGTATGTAGTGATACTGTACAAGCTGCTCTAAATAAGCCTTGCTGTTCGTCACACTAACTGGATAATAATATTGCACAGAAATAATTGGACACCCTTTGGTAAGGGCCTTTTTAGTAGCTGATAAGAGTAGTTGGTGGCAGTGATTACTACATTCTAGCCTAGCAGGAGGGGGCATAGCTGGGGAATCTGTGCCAGCCTTCCCCAGGAGTGTCTGTGTTTGTATACAAACCAAATCTCAATGTGTGTGTGTGTTAGCTACTTGGGCAGGGACACAAGACACTGGGTGGACAGAGAGGGCACTGGAGGTTTTGGCTTGACTACTCGGCTGAGATCTGTACCTTATAGCTGTGCTAGTGGGGAGTCTTATTGAGGATCTGGAGAGAAAGGGTGAAACCAGCCCCAGACTGACTGTGATCTCTGTGTGCTCTTAAGGGAAATTGTTCTTTATTGTGTGTGTATTTGTTATCTTTCCCAATGTGGACTCCCCTCACTGGTGTTAGTGGTGAGGATTGAGGCTCCTTGATTACTTGGCCAGTGCACGGGTGTCACATATTAATTGGTTGGCAGTGGTGGGATATCCACACCACATATTAATTGGTTGGCAATTGGCTTGTAGTGGTGTGGATAGTGATTCCTGTAGCTTGTGTACAGTGATCTCTGCAGGTGATTTTGTACTGTAAATCAGCCGTGCAGTAAATATTCAGAGTTCAGATCACAGCTGTTTTATTTCTTTTGTTAGCTTAGTTAGTCAAAAAGAGCAGGCAAGCATGTCAGCAGATGAGTATGGCAAGCTAACAAGGAGCCAGTTGGCTGAGATGTGCCCGGCTAAAGGACTTGTGCATAGAAACCTGACTAAGGCAGACATGATTGCAGCTTTGGTCACAGCTGCTTTAGAAAACAGTGATCAGGAGGGCAGTCATACTGGCCTGTGGAGATGTACAACACTCAGAGAATTGACAGCTCATGCTTTCTGCAGAGGACTTAAAAATCCATCTGGAGCTAAAGACACTTGAGTTGGAGGCCAGGCATTTGGAAACAGAAGCAGCAGAGAGACTGAAACGTCTTCATGCTGTGGAGAATGAGAAGCTGCTATGCCTGGAAGCTGAGGAGGATGACAGGCAGAAGCAGCACGAAAAGGAGATGCTGACTCTTCGCCATTTTTCATTCATAAGTTTGAGAGGGTATGCAAACAGTATGATTTTGACCAAAGGCTCATGGTACATTTCCTGACCCCCTTACTCTATAGACAACAATTTCTTAAATTATACTGCTGTTAAGAATTGTCTGTTAGAATGTTTTAAGCTAACACCTGAGACTTATAGGAAAAAGCTTCTTCAGCATAGACGCAAGGCAGAAAAAAGTGTGTGTGAATATGTTGCTGAACTAAGCACTTATTTTCATAGGTCAGTGAGTGGATGTCAGGTCACCACTTTTGAAGGGCTGGCAGACATTTGGTGAGTGAACAAGCCCTTAGCACTTTGCCTGAGGACATGAGGATCTGGTTAGCTGATAGACAATGTGCTACTTCAGATGAATTGGGGAAGAAGAGAGACCTATACCTAGCAAGCAGGGCATCCCCTGCACAGGAAAGGGACCCTCAGTATTGCTCGTGAGTCTAAAGGAACCCATGATGGGCAGCCCACACTGCACCAACAGAATCTGCCAGTAGCAGGGGAAACAACTAGTCCAGGTACATGTCCAGGACCTAGGGTTAAATGTTTTGAATGCAGCCAGTTGAGCCATGTGGCCTATAGATGTCCACAGAGGCAAGATGGGGAACTAAAGATGAGAGTGCCAGTAAGTGGGAAGGACAAAATGCTAATAGTAGGTTTATGTTGAGTCAACAGGAGTACCAAATTACCATCCTGCAGATGTCCTGATAGAGAAATATTTTGATGAGGCAGTACCAGGTGTTAATGCAGTTACACGCAGTCAGGCTTCGAGACAAGCATGTGGGTCTGGTAGCCATGGGGAGACCCAGACAGACCACATACTTGCAGCCAGGACTGGTGAAGTGGTTACTTCAGGAAGGGCGCTACTCTGTAGCAGTGAAACTGAAGGTGAGCCACAGCTCCTTGTGGGTACTGATGTTCCCTTGGACAGAGTGATTGCAAAGGTAGAAGTGAGTAGTAGTACTCAGGCTGACAGTGAGGCACCGCTGTCAGAGAATGCCAGACTTCCTGTGGAAGGGGAGCTGGGAAAGGGTACAAAGAGAGAATTGAGACAGGCTCAGCTCTCAGACCCTACATTACAAAGCTTGAGGCAAGTAGCTACTGAGGCATCTGATTCTCAAGGGAAGGGAGAATCTGTGTACTGGGACAAAGGGTTTCTGTACAGAGAGTGGACCCCTGAGGGAGGGCTAGAAGATGAGAGGATACAGCAGTTGGTAGTGCCTAGAGCCTACCGTCTGGCGCTTCTAGCCATAGCCCATGATATTCCCTTTGCAGGTCATATGGGCATAAAACGTACAAAGAGATATATGCAGAATTTCTATTGCTCTGAAATTTCCAGAGCTGTAACAGGGTACTGCAGGACCTGAGAGCAGTGCCAAAAGGTAGGCAAGGCAGGAGACAAGGTGAGAGCTCCGTTGATGCCTTTGCCTATGATTGAGGAGCCATTTCAGAGGGTAGCTATGAATATTGTGGGGATTCTGATTACCCCAAGTTCCACAGGGAAAAAGTATATCCTAGTGGTAGTATATTAAGCTACAAGATACCCTGAGGCAGTGGCTTTGTCCTCCATTGAGGCAGAAAAGGTGCCAAATGCTTTGTTAGAGGTTTTCAGCAGGGTAGGTCTTGTTGACAGGTTAAACTCTACAATCAAGTCCATGCTACGGGTAATTGCAGACCAGTTTAAGAGGGAGAGGGACAAATATCTGTCCCATCTCTTTGCTTACAAAGAGGTTCCCCAGGAATCCACAGATGTTCTTCGTGTTTCACTGTTGCAGTCATAACTGTAGGGTGCTCCTGCCGGCAGGCAGCCCGAGGTCGGCCAGAATCCCAAAGTCTGGGTCCGGCGTCGGCTGTACAAGCTAGTACCTTGACGTCAGTACGCTTTGGTACATAGCCCTCAGCCGACGCCATCTTCTCCAGTCTTTCTTGCCGTGCGGTGGAAAGCAGCTCGCAAGTCGTTGGTTGGCGATTTTCGAACAGCGTATTTTGTTGTTGTCGGTCCGAAGTTCTTACTTCTCTTCTCAAAGCTAAGTACCCGTTGGGAATCTTTTCTTGTTCCTCCGATGTCAGAAAAAGTTAATAATTGTATAGCGTGTGGGAAACAAATACCTCATAAAGATTTCCACTCTTACTGTCTACCTTGCTTAGGCCCTGACCACGACGTTTCTTGTTGTCGGTTATGTGCCAGGTTCAACTCTCGTACTATCAAGCGCAGGTACGATTGGGCTTTAAATTATTTTGGCAGACGCTTCAATTATAGAATGTCGTCGGACACTACCGGAATTCAAAAGAAGCGCAAAGACAAAGACAGGCCTCCGAGGTCCAAACAGGACTCGTTGCAGCTGGAGCCAGCGTCCGGTTCGGCTGTCGTCAGTGAGACGCTTTTGCAGCCCCTGTCGTCCGCCACTTCTGAACCGATGGTCGATACGGACTCCCATGGGGAGCCATCAAGGCCCACTATTTTAACTGCTGCAGGACCTTCGGACGTCGCTCCTTCAGATGGGTCCAGAACCGCTGTGCAGGTACCGGCTTCTGAGGGGGTTTTCAGGCCTACTCACATCACTATTGCAAAGGCAAAGACAAAGACTCCTGTTAAGTCTAAAGTTCCTGCTCAAGCTGCTTCTGAATCTACTCCCAGGACACAGAAGCAATTGTTAAAGATGGCTGAAGATTTGCTTACAATGATTAGGGGTTCTCACCCCCCTCCTGAGAAAAGGCCTCAACAGGATGTTACTCTGGATTCCTCTGACCAGGCTTCTGTATCTTCTGTTTCTTCCTCAGATCAGGACTATTCCTTTCCTCCTTATGAGGATTCGGATGCTGAGGAATCTTTACCCTCGGCCTCTCCGCCTGAGGATTTCTCTTTTGGGGAAACCTTGCATGAGATGAGGGAACATTTTCATTGGGAAGGGCAGGAGTATTCTGCTTCCAAGAAGAGGCTTAGGGAATTTCTGCTTCTTCCTCAGCATAGGCCTTTAGCTATCCCTCCTGTTTTGGACATTGTAGATGATGCTTTTTCTGAGGCTAATTTGAATCCTGATTCCATGCCTCCTGCTCCTTCTAAGCCTGATAGATTTTATAGGGTTCCTGACTCTCATTTATTCTTATTTAAAAACCATTCTGCGGATCCTGAAACTATTTCTCAGGGCTCTAAGGCTGCTAAGGTTGCTACTTCTAAAAATCCTATTCCCTCTGAGAAGGATTCTCGTGCTTTAGACAGGTGGGGTAAAAAGGTATATACTTCTGCTACCCTGTCTGTAAGGGCTTTAAATTGCCAGTTTCATATGTTTAAGTATCAGCAATTTCTTTTGTCTGTTTTAAAGCAAAAGCTTGCTTCCCTTCCTGCTTGTGCAGAGGATAAGGAACTTCAGGATGTTTTGCATGCTACTGAACAAGTGAAAAAACATAGTTTACATTGTGGTTTTAATGCTTTGGATGCTTCTTGCAGGGCTGCAGCCTCTGGTACTGTTATCAGGAGACATGCCTGGCTTCGTGAACAAAGTTTACCTGAACAGGTTAAGGCTAAGTTATTAGATGCCCCTGTTCAACATGATGTTCTTTTTGGATCCAGGGCTGAGGAAGTTATTAAAAAGATGGAAGAAAAGGCAAAGTCTATGCAGACTGTAAAAGATTTCTTGCAAGTTCAGCCTCCTAGATTTTCCAGGAATTGGCCCTCTAAAAATTGGTCCTTTCCCACGTCTGACAGGCCTCAAAGGGGAAGATATAGACGCTCCAGAGGTCGTGGTCAAGGTCAGGCCTCTTACAGATCTAGACAATGGACTGCTTCTTCACCTAGAAGGGGAGAAGACAGATCCCAATCTCAAAGAAAGCAAACTCAATGACTCTCTCGGTTGGGCTACAGGACCTCTTCACCTGGATGCCCCTCTCAGAGGAAAACTGTCTCTTTTTTTACAGAAATTGGACTCATATTACCCAGGACAGATGGGTATTGGACGTGATTTTAAAGGGTTACAAATTCCACTTTCACACTTTGCCAAGGGCTCACGGTTGGCCAGATCTGCCAAAACATCAATGGTCAGAGGCCTTAAATCAAGTGGATGCTCTTCTGGCCATGAGAGCCATAGAGCCTGTTCCACACTCGGAGATGGGAAAAGGTTTTTATTCAAGACTGTTTCTGGTTCCAAGAAAACAAAACTCATGGAGACCTATTCTGGACCTTTCTGCGTTAAACACCTTTTTGGAAATTCCAAAATTCAAGATGCTTACTCTGCAGCAACTAATTCCAATGCTCTCTCAGGACGCCTGGATGGTGACATTGGACTTAAAGGAAGCCTACTTACACATTCCCATCAGGCAGGAACGCAGGAAATTCCTCAGGTTCAAGGCAGGTTCGAGGCACTTTCAATTCTCTGTACTGCCCTTTGGTTTATCTACTGCACCCAGAGTCTTTACCAAGTGCCTGGCACCAGTAGTGGCTTACTGCAGACTTCAGGGGATTCAGATTTACCCCTATTTGGACGACTGCCTTATTCAGGCAGACAGCAAAGATCTTCTACTACAACATCTGGACTTTGTTCAACGTCTTCTCCTCCTACTGAGATTCTCAATGAACACAAAAAAGTCACATTTGATCCCTTCTCAACAAATGGTATTCTTGGGAGTCCTTTTAAATACAACCTTACAAAGGGCCTTCCTCACTCCAGAAAAACAAACTCAGCTGGCTTCTACTTTCAGCACCTTAGCAACTCTATCTCAGCTCACTGCAAGGAAATTCCTGCAGGCTCTGGGCTACATGGCTTCTTGCATTCTGTTGATTCCAAACGCAAGGCTTCATATGAGAAAGCTTCAATGGTATCTAAAAAGTGTATGGTCACAGCATTACCACGATCTGGATATTCTGATTCCTCTGATCCCCTGCCTTCAGAGGGAGTTCCTCTGGTGGTCCAGGGTATGCGCTTTAAACGAAGGAAAGCCTTTTCGTCTACCTCAACCTACTCAAATCCTAACCACGGACGCCTCGGATTATGCTTGGGGAGCACACTTCCTAGACAATTGCCAGCAGGGAACCTGGACAAAGGACCATCTTCACTGGCACATCAATCTGAAGGAAATGTTGGCAGTTCAAAATGCCCTTCTAGCCTTCAAGAACCTTTTGCAACCAGGGCCTCTGCTAATTCGCACAGACAACACCACGGTCATGTGGTACATCAACAAGCAGGGGGGTTCTCATTCGTACCCCCTTTGCAGACTAGCTATGGCTTTATGGGACACAGCTCTAAATTTGAATCTACATTTCCAGGCTCAATTCATTCCAGGGGAACAGAATCTCTTAGCAGACAGCCTGAGCAGAAACATTTCAGATCCTCACGAATGGATGCTAGACACCAACTTATCCAACAGGATTACTGCAGTTTGGGGATGTCCCCAGATAGATCTGTTTGCATTCCATCTCAATCATCAGCTGCCTCGCTTTTGCACCAGGTCCTTCCACAAAACAGCTTGGAGAGTGGATGCTCTGTCCTTCAGCTGGAGAAGCCTTTCAGGATATGCCTTCCCTCCTCTTCCTCTACTACCTCGGGTATTACTGAAGATAAAACAGGACAAGCCCAAGTTCCTCATCTTGATTGCTCCAAATTGGCCTCGACAGTTTTGGTATCCAACTTTAAAGCACCTGTTCTTGGGGCCTCCTTGGATTCTCCCTCTGAACCCTTCGCTTCTGTCCCAGCATCAGGGTCAGTTACTACATTCCAATCTCAAGACCCTTTTCCTGGCAGCTTGGCTCTTCAAAGGAATTTGATTTCCTCTAGTCTTCCCAAACAAGTTTTGGATGTTCTTCTGGAAGCTAGACGGCCTAGCACTAGGAAATCCTATGCCTCTAAATGGAAGAGGTTTTGTATTTGGATGCAGGACCGAGGCTCGGATCCTCTGGTACCTGATCTCTCTTCTATTTTGCTTTACCTTTCGGATCTTTTATTCCTTTTCTTCCATTAAGATTCATGCTTCTGCTATTTCTGCTCATTTCAGTTCTGATCCTCCTGTTTTTTCTCATCCTTTGGTGAAGCAATTCTTGAGAGGGGCTAAAAATTTGCGGCCTCCCAGGACCCCTCCTGTCCCTGCCTGGGATCTTAATTATGTTTTAGAAAAACTTACTTTGCCTCCTTTTGAGCCTGCTGCATCTTCAGATATTAAGTTTTTATCTTGGAAGACTGTTCTTTTATTAGCATTGACCTCTGCCAGAAGGGTCTCAGAGTTGCAAGCTCTCATGGCTGTGGAACCATACCTTATTTTCCATCAGGACAGAGTATCCTTGAGGACCAATCCTACTTTCATGCCTAAGGTGATTTTGAAAGTGGCTTTAAATCAGACAATTCACCTTCCTACTTCCTTTCCAAATCCTCAAAATAAAGGGGAAAGGATTTTGCATTCATTAGATGTGCACAGACAGTTACGATTTTACCTGGACAAGACTAAAGAGTTCAGAAAGTCTAATCAATTGTTTGTTTCTTTTGCCTCCAGTTCTCTTGGAAAACCTATTTCTAAACAAACTATTTCCAAATGGATTGCTTATGGAATCAGATTTTGTTACACTCATCATGGGAAACAGTTTCCAGGTACCATTAGAAGTCATTCTACTAGAGCAGCTGCCACTTCTACAGCTTTCCTCAGAGGAGTCCCTACCAAGGATATCTTGGAAGCTGCCACTTGGAGTTCTGTGCATACTTTTTCCAAGCACTACAATCTCCCTCTGTTTTCTAAGACCAGGGCAGGCTTTGCCTCTGCTGTTTTGCAGGGTATTCTTGCCTCCCTTCTTCTATCTAAAGCCTCCTCCCTTTTTCACTGCTTTGGGATTCCACCCTACAGTTATGACTGCAACAGTGAAACACGAAGAACATAGTACAGTTGTGTACACCTACCATAAATGTAGATGTTCGAGTGTCTTCACTGTTGCAGTCGGGGTTTCCCTCCCTCCTATCCCCTCTTTTTCTCCCTTTTCCTTTTTTGTGGTGTATTTGTGTTTCCTTGTTGGATTCATTTTTGTTTTGTTGGGGACTTCTGACATCTAGGGCAAGAAAGGCTGGAGAAGATGGCGTCGGCTGAGGGCTATGTACCAAAGCATACTGATGTCAAGGTACTAGCTTGTACAGCCGACGCCGGACCCAGACTTTGGGATTCTGGCCGACCTCGGGCTGCCTGCCGGCAGGAGCACCCTACAGTTATGACTGCAACAGTGAAGACACTCGAACATCTACATTTATGGTAGGTGTACACAACTGTACTTTTTTTCACCCTTTGAGTTACTGTATGGGCATAGGGTGAGGGGACCTCTAGATTTAATTTGTGATGAGTGGGAAGGTGAGTGTGAATCTCACAAGGAATCTGTTGTGGCATATTTCCTAAACCTCAGAACAAGGTTCTGGGAGCTCATGGGCTTGGCCCAGGAAAACCTGGCAGAAGCCCAACAACAGAAAAAGGTCTGGTATGACAGGAATGCTCGAGGTAAAGAGTATGCTGTAGGGCAGCAGGTCATGGTCCTCACTCCTGTCAGACACAACAAGCTGCAAGCAACTTGGGAAGGACCCTACAGGGTGTTAGGCAAGGTAAGTGATGTTAACTACCTGGTAGAACTGCTAGGCAAGAGGCAGGGGTACAAATTGTACCATGTTAACATGATGAAACCTTACCATGATAGGGAGGCCCTTGTGCTGAGTACTTGCAGTGGATTACAGGAGGAGTCTGAGGGAGATCTGGTGACTGATCTCCTCAGTGAGACTCGGACAGACACCTCAGTGGATGGGATAGCAATGTTCTATCTCCTACCCAGGTGGTTCGAGAAATCCGAGCAGTGTTACAGGAGTTTGGGGACATGTTCACTGGGAAACCTGGGTGCACCCACTTGGTGCAGCATCAGACAGATACAAGACACAAAAGGCCTATTGGGCAAGCCCCTTATAGGGTACCTATGAGATTCAAACAGACTCTGAGGGAGGAGATACAGGAGATGTTGGAACTAGGGGTAATTCAAGAGGCCAGCAGTCCCTGGGCCACCCCAGTGGTACTGGTGCCAAAGAAGGATGGCAGTACCAGGTTATGTGTGGACTACAGGAAATTAAGTAGTTACTCAGAGTCAGATGCTTACCCCATGCCTAGGACAGATGAGACCCTTGAGCAGCTGGGTGGGGCTACGTATCTTACCACCATTGATCTTACCAAGGGTTACTGGCAGGTGCCCTTGACTCCCAGTGCTAGAAGGGGGTCAGCCTTTGTGACTCCCTTTGACTTTTATGAGTTCACAAAGATGCCGTTTGGGATGAAAAATACCCCAGTGACTTTCCAGAGGCTGATAGATCATATCCTAGCAGGAGCAGGAGGGTTTGCCCTTGCTTACCTAGATTATATTGCCATCTACAGCCATTCCTGGCAAGAGCACCTTCAGCATGTCAGAGAGGTGCTGGGCAGACTACAGAGGGCAGGGTTGACTATTAAGTCCTAGCTAATGTTAGGTGGGTATGGCAGAGGTCTCCTACCTGGGATATAGAGTGGGGAGTGGTAAGATCAGGCCAGAACCTGCCAAAGTGGAAGCCATTCAGACATAGCCTGCACCTGTTACCAAAAGGCAGGCGAGGGCATTCTTAGGGATAGCAGGGTATTACAGAAAGTTCTTCCCCATTTATAGTACCATAGGTCTGACAAGGAAGAACAGGCCAGATAAGGGTAGTGCGGACCACAGCATGTAAGCAGGCATTCCAGAAGCTTAAAGAAGCTTTGGGAAGAGACCCCTGTGTTAGCCAGACCATATTACAGCAAATAATTTGTTGGCAGGTAGATGCTTCAAACCATGGGGTGGGGCCTGTACTTAGCCAGATTTCTTAAGAGGGAGAAGAGCACCCAGTGGTTTATCTCAGTTGTAGGCTTCAACCCAGGGAGGAATGCTATGCAGCTGTCGAAAACAAATGTCTAGCCGTAGTGTGGACATTGCAGAAACTTCAGCCTTATCTGTATGGAAGAAAATTCACTGTAGTTACAGGTCACAGTCCCCTAACATGGTTACACAGAGCCAGCCAGCAAAATGCCAAGATGCTAAGATGGAGCCTAGGGCTGCAAGCATATGATATGTTTTATTGCTGTAGTTTCCTAGTCGGGTGCAAGGTCAAAGAAATGTTAAAACTCTGAGTTTCTGTTAGCCTGGCAACCAGAGAAGAATGATGTAATCTAAACTGAGTCAGCAGTGATGTATTAGTTTTCTCAGAGAGAGAAAGAGAGAGAATCAGAGCAGTTTGCATTTGTCTTTAGAATTGACCACTGACCAGCACTTGCTTTGCTCTGTCTGTATGTAAGTAAGATCTTAGACTTTAGTGTTTCTCTTAAGAAATAGAAAATAGTAAGTTTAGACTAACTGTTTTCTGTGTCAGACTATTCTACAGTATTATTTTAATAATTTTCCTGTGATTTCTGAACTTTTGATTAGCACTGTGTTGAATTGAGAAGATTTGTCTTGTATTTTTATTTATTGTTACATTTTTGAACCTTTCAACTGTGGCTGTTTTGTGGAGAGATAATTTAAGCTCTAGAGTACAATGCATGTATGTAGTGATACTGTACAAGCCACTACAAATAAGCCTTGCTGTTCGTCACACTTACTAATTGGATAATAATATTGCACAGTAATAATTGGAAAACCTTTGGTAAGGGCCATTTTAGTAGCTGGTAAATGTAGTTGGTGGCAGTGATTACTACCTTATAGCCTGGCAGGAGGGGGCATAGCTGGCGAATCTGTGCCAGCCTTCCCCAGGAGTGTCTCTGTCTTTGTATATAAACCAAATCTCAAAGTGTGTGTGTGTGTGTGTGTGTGTGTGTGTGTGTGTGTGTGTGTGTGTCAGCTACTTGAGCAGGGACATGAAGCACTGGTTAGACAGAGATGGCACTGAAGGTTTTGGCTTGACTACTCTGCTGAGATCTGTACCCTATAGCTGTGCTAGTAGGGAGTCTTACTGGGGATCTGGAGAGAAAGGGAGAAACCAGCCCCAAACTGACTGTGATCTCTGTGTGCTCTTAAGGGAAATAGTACTTTACTGTGTGTATTTGTTATCCTTCCCAATGTGGACTCCCCTCACTGGTGCTAGTGGTGAGGATTGAGGCTCCTTCATTACTGGACCATTGCACGGGCATCACAACATCCAATAAAGACACAACCAAAATTTAAAATGCCGAGATGATAACATCGAAACGTTACAAGACCTAGTGTGCATTTATTAGATGTAGGTATTTGCACACACATTATCCCACTATGCCGTAACAGATGGCTACACCAGGAATTACTTGTCTGATTGTACTGTTAGGCAAAGGTAGGACTATAAGGAAGCCTAAACAATAGGCTATGTGGAGTATCTGAATAAGAGAACCAAGATATTAGATAAAAATTGTAATTATTAATCAAAGGGAGGCTTCCAGAAACAAATAGTATTCCTGCAGAAGTCTGGAATTTAGGAGGATGAAAGTGGTAAAGATGTGGAAAGTTTTGTTTAGCAATATTTTAAACAGGATTGGGGGGGGGGGGGGGTACCAGCATCTTGGAAGAAAGCTGCAGTGGCTCTACTGCCCAAAGAGCATAAAGACTCTTCAGAGCCATTTCAGATTTTAAATCATGATTATAAAGTGTCAGTCTATGCTAATTAAGAGAATAGCAAATGTGTTGCCTATTGTCTGATATGGATCAATGTGGTTTTGTGGAGGGGAAGCAAACATTTTAATAACATTAATAGAGCAATGATGATCCGACGTGAAACAGAATGTAAGAAAATTCTGCTATTGTTGGTGGATCTTGGTGCAGAGAAATCTTTCAGTACAGTCACTGGAATTTTATAAGTAAGGCAATGGTAGCAGTTGCATTCCCTGGTGGAATAATTGGGTTAATAAAGAGGGCATATAAAGAGTCAGAGGGAAGAATTAAGGTGGAAGGGTTCCTCTGACAAGCTGTGTTTGAACAAAATAATTATGTAGGGATGTCCTCTCTTTCCCCTTCATTATTTGTTTTATAGTTAGAGCCGTTAGAAAAGAAAACAAGGATAGTACAGTTGTACAAGATCTTACTATAACTGCAAATGTTCCAATAGATCACTTATAAAGTATTCATCACTTGTGCATATTATGTGAAAGATACTATAAATCTGGCCAGTCTACAAATGCTTAGGCACTTTCCTTACATGTTTTCCATCCAACCTGTGACCTATGTACAAGACTACATGCAAGTACCTAAAGGGTGTATGAGTGTGAAAATCATCAGAAAAAGACTGAGGCTGATGCTCATAATATGGTAGTCGCAGTGACAAGGACATAGAGAAGATGAGAAGCTAAAGCATCCACCTTGGCTAAGAAGGAAAGGAGAAAGGGAGTAGGTGGAGAGTCTATACACTGGAGCAATGATCTTTTCGAACATCTGCTGTTATGATAAGATCGTACACAAGTGTACAATGATGTTCATTTTGTCAGTGGTGTTGTATTTCTCACTTATGGTATGATTCCCAAAGCATTTGGGAGAAAAAGATGAAGGCTGAAGCAATAGAGCTGGAGTCTGGTAAGCCTTGAAGAATGGCTTTGGCAAAACCTTCTTAGCTTTGGAAAAGGCTTCTATCTTGTAATGTTGTGGAAGTGTGTGAACAGAAGACTAAGTGTCTGCCTCCGAAATGGACTTTAGATTCTAAGCTTTTGAAGAAAGCTCTAGAAGAAGCCATAGCTCTGGTGGATTGTGCTTTCACCTGTCCCTAAATGGATTTGGCATAGAAGGCATTAGAAAAAGAAATGGAAAGGGAATGCTACTTGGAAATGGTCTATTTAGTGACTGGTGGACCTAACTCTTTCTATTCACAGCAGATAAAAAGAATTTCTGATGCTTTTTGTCCTTTCTAGATAGAATCTCAGTTGTCAGTGGATATCAAGCAAAAATTGTTTCTTCTTTATTTTGAGGATTGGGGAAGAATACAGGAAATTGGTTAGATTGATTCAGACACAACTCTGTAACAAATCCAGCTATCAAGGAGGGTTTAGTTCTGAGACCAACCCCTGTCATTGTGGAAGACTAAAAAAAAAGAGGAAAACATGTAAGAGTCTGCAACTCAAACCCTTTTGGCTGAGGTTTAAGAAACCAACAACACTGTTTTCCAAGTTGAGAATTTCAGGGAAGCAGAAAAAGTAGCTTCAAGAGGACATAAGAACATAATTCAGGTTCCAGGGAGGAAGAATTGATTTCCTACGAAGTCTGATGTGAAGGATACCATTAAACTGTTTGACCTCAGAGCATGAAGCGGGGGGGGGGGGTCTATAGGCAGATAAGCTGAAATGGCTAACACATGCACTTTAATAGAAGTGAATGCTAAGCCTGAGTGGAGCATCTCAACAAATAGAATAGGCATCCAAACATGAGATGGGCCCAGACCTCTGTTGCAACAAACGATAAGTAGTTTGAAGGGCGTTAAGTTATGACCGTCATATCCTTGATGTTTATATACTTTTTGTTTTGGTTGAGACAAACTCTCTGGACTTTGACACCTTTCTGAGGAATCTCTTGCTACCATCTGAGGGTTTGGAATGAAAAAAGGAACCACACAATTGTTTGAGCCACCAGAAAATCTTTCTTCACAAATGCAAGAGTGGGATTGGAATAGATAGAAAGTGACAGTATTGGACCCAAATTGATTTTTTGAGGTACCATTGAATTACTCATGTGAAATTCTGGCATATGGAGCTAGAATTGTTGATGCCACAACTCCAGGGGCTCACAAGATTTCTACTAGGGAAGTCACTAACAATTTGTTAAAGATGAGAAGTAATTTCTCAAAAACTGAGCCTTGTCTAGAGGTGGAAATGCCATCATGATGGAGGTACCCAGGAGATATCCCAAAAAAATCTAAATAATATGTTGAATCCAGGGTTGACTTCAAGTAAGTTGGTTGCAAGGTGTAGAGCTTTTAAGGTTTCTTATTTTGAAGTGTCCTGAATCAACCATCCAAGTAAGGATAGAGACAGATGCCTTGAAGCCTGTAAAACCCTATGGCAGAAGCTAAACGTTTTATGAAAACCCTTGTGGCCATGGAGAAGCCAAATGCTAAAGTAAATTGAAAGTGATATCCCTATGCATAGAATCTTAAAAGATGTATTTTGTGTGAATAAGGATATGCAGATATGGATCATTTACATCTAGAGTAACTTGAAATGCATGAAGGAAAGGTAGAGCAATTTTGAAGGATTAGCATATTGAACTTCGGAACTTTTAGGAAATTAATTGGCTTGGTTAAATCCAAAATTGGTCTGCACGTTCCCCTTGTAACCAGGGAATGTCTGGGGTAGAATCCTTTCTTTGTCTTTTTAGGTGGAACAACAACTATGATTCCCTGTAGAAACTGAACTTAAATGATTGATGAGATGAGATGTTGCTGATCTGAGGGAACTGAATGATCCCTGAAGGAATGGGAAGGTAGGCCCACTGAAGTTTGTATCTTGTTTCTGTTATATTCAAAACCCAAGAGTCTGAAGTCATGAGGTTCCAAAAGAGAAAGTTTCCATGTAGTTTTGGAGGGGGGGAGGCAGAGGTGGAAGGGGGGAGGTGTTGGTTTTAGAAGATGATCAGAAGTTAATGTTTCTGTCAGAAAAGGATCCTTCAGTTCCTTTAAATTCAGATTTTGGTTTGTGTTGACATTTCTTTTTAGGAAACATATATTTTGTTTTGCAGCCATTTGGGACTTATGGAAAAAATGGTCCAGATTTTGAGTTAATTTCTCTGAAACTTAGGACTAGGGGAGAGAAACCCCTTGCATTATCTTGCCCCTTTTCTCTAGGATTTTAAACATTTCTGCAGAGGACCTGCCAAATGGGTTATCTTTGTCTATTGCAGCGTCCAGTAGTTTGGCTTTCACATCATCTGGGAGAGACTGAAGCCTCATCCAAGCATATATTCTAAGGACGTGAACCAGTGGCAACTGCTTTAGAAGCCTCAGCTGCATGTACCCACATTTAATAAAATACCTCACCACAAAAAAAAAAAAAAAAAAAAAAACCTTAGTCTAGGTGTCTGGTACATCAGAATCTACTTTGGCTATGTTATGAAAAATAGAAAGTATCTAGTTGTGTGTTTGATAGTTGATGGTGCCAAAGGACAGTGTTTCTGTGTAAACTTTTTACCATACCTGTCCATAGAACCTAATGTCCATGTCATTAGGCACAGCATTCGTAGAAGGTAGCAGTTTAGATATATTGTCTGATTGCAGTGATTAGATGAAAGGTTTTTAGATAAAGGTACTTATAAAACCTGTTTGGCTTCTTAGGGACAGGGGGTTGGGAGTTTGGAGCCAAACAAGCTGACATAACGGTATCTCCTGGGGTTTCTAAAACTGGTGATGTAGCAGAGGTTTAGGTACCTCTGTGTTCAGGAAGTTGTACTTTTTTAGTGAGTCTTGATATTTGCATGCCCTCCCATTTAAAATGATCTTTTATATTATGAGGGGTACAAGCAGATGGAGGAGAGAGAAACTGGGAAGATCGAAAGACAATGAGAGCATTAAACAACCCATTGGAGGAATTAAACTATTTTTAATTCACATCTCTTAGGGAAGGAGGAGAAAGTATATTTTATTTTGTTTTCTTTTCTTGGGTGTTTCCAAAGAAATAGTATGAGGAGGAGAAGAGGTAGCTGAACATATGTCCATAAGGCTTCCTGTGTCATTTCTAAAGAGCAACAGTTGGGGGAGTCCTCCTGCTCTCTCATCGAGATTGAGCCTTTGTTCTTCCTTGTTATCCATATTGGCCATCCAGTAGTTCAGTTTGGATGTGCACAGACCCTGCTCCATGTTGGCCTCACAAGGGGTCTCAACAGTAGGCACTGGTATGACAGATGGTTCTATGGCTGATCAAGTGCCTCAAATGTAGACCTCTGACTGCTTGAAAGCAGGCTTCTCTGAAGGCTTGGCCTTTTTTTGATTTCTTAATTTTCTTTTCAGACTGAAGGGGGATATATGAGGTAGATGTTTCAGAAGCCTGTTGGAGTGCACTAAAGCCTGAAGTGTCTTAGTCTTAAAATAAAGTTTTAAAAAATAAATGAAGCTTTTTTTAATAGTTTTAGGTACATAATATTAAGCTGGAACAGTTTTTGTAATCATGTTCAGGACCTAAAAAACAAAAAAAACAGAACATTTGTCTTTATACGGAATTTGATGACTGCAGTAACATTTCAACTTTTTTCCTGGCATGAAAAGTATAGTTTTCCACAAAATGTCAATAGTAAAAAGGAAGCATTCCTTATCTGCCAGCAAGCATTTGCAGATGGAATGTACTGTATACTGGACACACTGGGGTATTGACAAAGTGTTCATTCACAGACTGGCATTGACTGAGTTCTGAGGATTTTCATGCTTGTAAATAAATATATAAATGATACTGCAAACAACATGTTGATTGTAGAAAACACACATTTGGTGCATATTACATTATGTGCATGAAATACATTTTCATACTAGAATATATGAACTTATGCAGGTAGTCAGAAACAGCAGTTATGAGAATTCATTGACAAAACAATTGTATTGAAATTGCATGTATGTAGATAGTACGAAGTCAGTTATAATTTTTTGAAGTGGACAAGTCGGAAGTAATTACAGAAGTATTTTACTTCACTATGAATTAAAATGGTAGTGTAATTCCACTAAAGGTTGTGGTTTAAATGATGTTATTAGCATAACGTGTGTGCCCTTAATTAAGAAGGGCAAAGCCATTTTAAAGGCTTACTTGTTTATGTATTCAAATCCCTTTTTATTATTTGATTCTTAAAGCTGTGTATGTTCCAAAGGGGTTTTAGAATATGATTTAATAAAGGTCACCGGTTTTAATATCTCATTGTTTTATTTATATTTTATGGCATCTTAAGTGTTTGCTTATACTTTATTTATTCATACCAGAAATGTTTCACCTCATTTTATTCAACCAGATCATAAGAATACTTTGTTTCATTTGTCAGAGTAGGGATGTAAGGTTTCAGAATAGAATTCATAAAATGGTTTACATCTCCAGCATCTCCATATTTAGGACTGCACATTATTTGGTCTATATTAATTGACTACCAAAATTAATTTAGGACTGCACATTATTTAGTCTAGACTGACTAGCTGCAGAATTAATTTGTTGTGCAAATACAAGATATTTTGTAAAGATTATTGGAACTGAATAAAACATGAGTTTATTAGTTGACAAAATGCATATAAAACATGAATATGTAATGTAAATTATTCTTAGTATCTCATAGTTATGTGAAAGGCTGATTTGACAGGTGCAGTAATCAGAAGGCATGCTAGAACTGGGTCCAAAAATGATCCAGAATATGCCAGAGATGAAACATTTGACTTACTTGTCTCTAAGCACTTATTGTTTGGCCAGCCCACTTCTCAATTACTAAAATTCTTAAAGAATGGGAAATACATCTGCAGTCATCCAGATTGGCACTATGTCCCACACTTTCACCGACCTTTCCCAGGGGTTGGGGATTGGCATAATTTATTTTATTTATTTTACATTTGTTTACCAGGTATGTCCGACTGGGGACGCTGCCCATTTTCAGCAGTCCCAGGGAGAAAAGCTCCATTATTAACAGTACAAATTTATATTTTCCTACTGTGTACAAAGAGAGCATCTGGGAAAGAAAAAAAAAGAATTTTAAGCTTGTTTCCTGCCTTTCCTGTAAGTGGTCCAGATTGTTTGTAGGCCTCTGAGCCCCCAAGCCTTTCTGTGTTGGAGGGAAGCCTTCTAGCTTAATTTTGTTTCATAGAACTAGCCAGTTTTCTAGTTTCAGCACTCCATTCTGATGTTCATCGTGCATACAGCTGCAGTCATAACAGATGGGGTTATCCTGCCGTCAGGCGGGTCCTCGGTCAGCCGAATTCCAAAGTCTAGGTCCAGTGTCGGTTGTCGTCGCTTCCTCCCTGATGTCAGTGCAGCAGGGGTATAAAAGAGGCAGCCAACGCCATTTTCTTCAGTCTTTCTTGCCGCACGGTGCCTGAAGCAGAAGCAGTTCGCAAGTGCCGGTCGGCCAGCTCCTGAGATTTACGAAAGTATTTCAGCCGAAGTCTTCTTGAAAGCTAAGTACCCCATTGGGGAAACTTTTCTTGCCTCAGACCGATGTTAGACAAAGTTAATAATTGCATTTCATGTGGGAAGCAAATACCGCATAAGGATTTCCACTCTTACTGTATACCTTGCTTAGGCCCAGACCACGACGGCTCGGCCTGCCGTTTTTGTGCTAGATTCAACAAATGCACTATTAAGCGTCGGGCGGAGTTCGCCCTTCACTTTTTTGGCAAAAAATGTAATTATACTATGTCGTCGGATACTCAGACTCCAGTTTTGAGCAAAAAACGCAAAGATAAGGACCGGCATACGAGGTCCGCACCACCTACTGATACCACGCTAAGGCCGACTACCGGTTATCCGGTACTCAGCGAGGCACCTACGCAGCCCCTGAGTACCAATGACATTGCATTACCGGTGTCTTCAGTACCCAAGGTCGCAGGCTCCTCTGCCCCCATTCCTACTACAAATACCAACGCCACTCCTGGCGGGGAAACTCAGAATTTAGACAGGCCTGCCATTTCTCATGGGTCTTCAGTTCTTCCTCCTTCTCTATTAAAGCCTTCACTAAATCTAAAACAGACATGAAAACCAAAAAACAGGTTCCTCAGACACCCACTCAAGGCACCATGCCTAAAAAGCAGATGCTTAAAATGGCTGAGGATTTGATTACTCTTATCAGGGGTTCTCAACCCCCCTCTAACAAAAGGCCCTAGATTAGAGGAAGACTACCCTTCCTCAGATCAAGCTTCTATTACCTCAGAACTATCTGAGGACCAGGATTGTGCCTATTCTCCATTCGAAGACTCTGATGCAGAGGAGTCTATTCCCTCGGTCTCCCCCCCCCCTGAGGACTTCTCTTTTGGGGAAACCCTGCATACATTGAGGGAACACTTTCACTGGGAAGGCCAAGTTTACTCAGATTCCAAGAAAAGGCTGAGGGAATTTCTTCTGCTCCCCCAGCATAGGCCTCTGGCTATCCCTCCTGTTTTAGGTATATTGGATGATGTGTACACAGAAGCCAGCCTTAATCCTGATTCTTTGCCTCCAGCTCATGTTAAACCAGACGGGTATTACCGGGTTCCTGATTCTCACCAGTTCCTATATAAAAGCCATACTGCTGACCCAGAAACTATTTCACAGGGTCCCAAGGGAATTAAGGCCTCTACTGCTAAAAACCCATTACCTTCAGAGAGAGATTCCAGATTTTTAGAAAGGTGGGGAAAAAGGTGTACACCTCGGCCACTTTAACCATGAGGGCATTAAACTGTCAGTTCCATATGTTAAAGTATCAACAGTTTTTAATATCTCAGCTGAAAAGCAAAATGACACAACCAGAACAACCAGATTTAAAAGAGTTGCAGGATTTGTTGCATGGTGCAGAGCAAGTGGGTAAACATACCTTGCAGTGTGGTTTTGATGCTTTAGAGGCCTCATGTAGAGCTGCTGATACGGGGTCTGTTATACGTAGGCATGCTTGGCTCAAAGAGCAAACCTTACCAGATTATGTCAAAGCTAAATTATTAGATGCACCTCTTCAAAAAGATGTATTGTTTGGTGTTAAAGCAGCGGAGGTGCTAAAGAAAATGGAGGAAAAAGCGAAATCAATGCAAACAGTGAAAGATTTCCTGCAGGTACAGTCTCCACGTTTCAGCAGAAACTGGCCTTCAAAAAAGTGGTCCTTTCCAGCCACGGACAGACCTGAAAGGGGCAGATACAGCCGTCCAAGGGGTAGAGGGCAACCTCAAGGATCTTTCAGAGCCAGACAGTGGCAAGCACCAACCCCAAGAGCTGGAGAAGATAGATCACAGTCTTTTAGAAAACAGTCACAATGACTTCCCCCTACACCTGCCAAGCAAAGCTTTAATGGCAGCACCTTTGGGCGGAAAACTGACATTATTCTCAAAAAATTGGCATATTGTTACAAAAGACAAATGGATTATGGACATTATAGACAGAGGCTACAGGTTCCACTTTCACACCCTTCCAAAAATGAGAGGCATGCCAAACCTGCCACAAAATCAAAGGGCAGAGGCACAAAAACAAATTTCAGCTCTCATGGACATGAAAGCAATTCAAGAGGTACCTGCAAAAGAACAAGGTCAAGGGTTTTATTCCAGACTACTCCTGGTACCAAGGAAAGACAAAGATTGGAGACCTATCTTAGACCTATCCATCCTAAACACATATCTACAGGTGCCAAAATTCAAGATGCTCACATTACAGCAGCTTCTTCCCATGCTGGGCAAGGAGTCTTGGCTGGTAACATTGGACCTCAAGGAGGCATACCTGCATGTCCCTATCAGACAAGATTGCAGAAGATACCTCAGATTTCTTGCAGGTTCAACCCATTACCAATTCTCTGCATTGCCCTTTGGCTTATCTACTGCACCCAGAGTGTTTACGAAATGCCTGGCATCAGTAATCACCTTCTGCAGACTACAAGGGATACAAATCTACCCTTATCTGGATGACTGCCTGATCCAAGCGGACAGCAAGGACATACTACTGCAGCACCTGGCATTTGTAATAAAACTGTTGAACTTCCTGGGATACACAGTCAACAAAAAGAAATCAAAACTAATACCCTCTCAACAAATAATTTTCCTGGGTGCCAACTTGGATACAACCACCCAGATGGCCTACCTCATGCCAGACAAGCAAGGGCAACTGTCTCAATACTTCAGGAAAATGGCAACTTTACACCAGACTAACTGCAAGGAAAGTCCTGCAGGCTCTGGGATTCATGGCATCTTGCATCCTACTTATCCCATGTGCAAAGCTGCATATGAGGAAACTTCAATGGTACCTAAAAAACGTATGGTCTCAACACAGCCACAGCTTGGAAGCAATTATACCACTCATTCCATGCCTTCAAAAGGAATTTATGTGGTGGGCTCAAGCTTGCCAAAGAAACACAGGTCTTCCTTTCTGTGTACCTCAAGCAACTCAAATCATCACAACAGATGCCTCAGACTACGCATGGGGAGCACACATGACAAATCACTGCATTCAGGAAAAATGGGCACGAAAAGAGAAGCTCCTTCACATCAACCAAAAGGAAATGCTAGCCGTGCAAAAGGCTATTATGACCTTCAAAGACCTACTGCATCCAGGCCAGCTATTGATAAGGACAGACAACACCACAGTGATGTGGTACATAAACAGGGGGGAACTCATTCATACCCCCTGTGCAGGCAAGCCATGACCCTATGGAACACAGCACTGGAATTGAAAATTCAAACAGGCACAATTCCTGCCAGGGAAGGAAAACACACTGGCAGACAACCTAAGCAGAAATATGACAGATCCACACAAATGGAAGTTGCATCCTCAAATTTTCACAAAGATAACTCAGGCATGGGGACAGCCAGACATAGATCTCTTTGCTACCCACAGAAATTGCCAGTTGAAAAAATTTTGTTCAAGGACCTATCATCCACAGGCCTGGAAAGTGGACGCACTTTCCTTCAATTGGGAAACATTGACAGTCTATGCCTTCCCGCCTCTTCCACTGCTGCCCAAAGTTCTATTAAAAGCCAGAGCAGAGAGGCCGAAAATGATTCTCATTGCTCCAGACTGGCCAAGGCAACACTGGTATCCGCTCCTGAAGAGCCTGACACATTCCCCACCATGGATCCTACCTCTAGTCCCTCTTCTGTTGTCCCAGCACAACTACAAAACTCGTCACAGGCATCTCAAGACTCTAAATCTAGCTGCATGGAGAATTCTTTGATTTCCCAACAGTTTCTCCTCTCCAAGGAGATGCAGGATGTCATCTTGGAGGCCAGAAGACCTTCTACTAGAAAGGTCTACTCTGCCAAATGGAAACAATTTTGTGCCTGGAATCAAAAGAAGGGACAGAATCCTTGGGTAATAAATATACCTCAAATTTTACAGTACCTAGCCGAGATGTTGAACAATGGACTTTCCTTCTCCTCCATCAAGATCCATGCTTCAGCCATTTCTGCACAATACAACACAGATCCTCCTTTATTCTCTCATCCTCTCTTAAGGCAGTTCCTCAGAGGGGCAAAGAATATAAAACCCTCAAGGAAATTATCAGTCCCTGTATGAGACCTCAACTTCGTATTGGAAAAGCTGACCCTTCCTCCCTTCGAGCCAGCTTCTTCATCAGAGTTACAGTACTTGTCATGGAAAACAGCCTTTCTTCTGGCTATCACCTCAGCTCGCAGGGTTTCGGAGCTACAGGCCCTCATGGCGGTGCAACCATTCATCATTTTCCATCAGGACAGAGTTTCCTTACGAACCAACCCTAACTTAATGCCAAAGGTAGTATCCAGTGTAGCTTTGAATCAGACTATCCACTTACCTACCTTTTATCCTAATCCACAAAACAAAGGGGAAAGACTACTACATTCCTTGGACATTCACAGGCAACTTCGTTATTATTTGGACAGGACAATGCCATTCAGGAAACCTGAGCAACTCTTTGTGTCCTGTGCTGCAGGTGCTCAAGGAAAGGCTATTTCCAAACAGACAATTTCAAAATGGATAGCCCACTGCATACGCTTTTGTTACTCATTTCATGGAAAAACTGTGCCTGCATGCATCAGATCCCACTCCACCAGAGCCACAGCTACCTCTGCAGCCTTCCTCAGGGGGGTTCCTACCAAGGATATTTTGGATGCAGCCACCTGGAGTTCAGTGCACACTTTCTCCAAGCACTATCACCTCCCACTATACTCTAAATCTAGAGCGGGCTTTGCCACAGCAGTCCTGCAGGGCATCCTAGCCCCTCCTAGTTCCACTTAGTGCCTACCACCCTTACTTAGCTTTGGGATTCTACCCATCTGTTATGACTGCAGCTGTATGCACGATGAACATAGTACAGTTTTGTACCTACCATAAATGTAGATGTTCTAGTGCTCATACAGCTGCAGTCCAGGTTTCACTCCAACCCCTCTTAGGACAGGCCTTATGACAAACCCTTTTCATATAACCTTTTGGGGTACTCTTTTATGATGTATTTGCTTGCAACTACTGTTTTTGATTTATCAACATTGCATTTTTGCATAACATTATGTTTGCCTTCCTTCTGGGGGCACCTGACATCTAGGGCAAGAAAAACTGAAGAAAATAGCGTCGGCTGCCTCTTTTATACCCCTGCCGCACTGACATCAGGGAGGAAGCGACGGCAACCGACGCCGGACCTAGACTTTGGAATTCGGCCGACCGAGGACCTGCCTGATGGCAGGATAACCCCATCTGTTATGACTGCAGCTGTATGAGCACTCGAACATCTACATTTATGGTAGGTACAAAACTGTACTTTTCTTTGAACTCGGCACTTGTTCAGAACTCGTTGTAAGCACTAAATAAGCTGCAAATTACTACAGCACTCAACTTTCCTCACTTGTCTAGAGGAAAGCAGTTTTTAGTACTTATTAAATAAGCACCTATCCAGGCATGTCTAAGGGTCAGCTCCCGGTGATTTCTCCTGTCTACCTAATGAATCTGGGCATCTTGGGACAATGCAGCAATTGCCTCATGTACACAGACATCCCTCTCCTCCTACCTTTCAACACTACAACCTGTGAGCGATGCACTGATATAGCCAAACTGGAAGCAAAGCTCTCTTCACCCAAGACTGGACTAGACAGTCAAGAGGAGAAGGTAAACACTTGCACCACACCACACTCATCACATAGTCCCTCAAAACCTACACCACCAAAACACACACACAGAAACACAAAACACACACCTGCATTCACGGAGGCTCTCAATAAAACCTGCCCAGGCATCAGGGACCTCCAAAGCAGAAACACAAGCTAACTCCACCCCCCCAACACAACCCAAATGACACCTAGCCCACAAACTCAATGTGCCACTCTACCACAGCCCATAATGCATAACAACGTACCCAACACTCTAGTCATAGGTGACTCTATAGTCAGGCACACTGATGTTCCACTCACCAGGCTGAACAAGGAGAAAGTTATTGTCAGCTGCCTGTCAGGTGCCAGGATCCGCCACATAACACACGCACTCAGGTCACTTCACAACAAGTACAAATATGACACTGTCATTGTCCATGTTGGTGTGAATGACCTGAGACGTACCTCCCTGGACTACATGAAAAGAGACATGGAGGAGCTCTCCGATCTTGTAGCCCAGGCAGGTATGACCCTAGCCCTGAGTAGCATCCTGCTATCACCCAGAATGATACCATAGTACAAGGACAAAATGATTGACTTCAACAATTGGTTAAGCTTCTGGTGTCATTCTAAGGGGGCTCAGTATTTGTCTGCCTGGGATGACATGATCGACAGACCACGATGCTTTGCCAGAGATGGCCTGCACCTGTCGCCCTTGGGATTCTGGATACTGTCAAAGGCTCTTGCCACCCCTATAGTGCCTTTTTTAGGCAAGGTTCAAATGACAAATTCACCACCGTAACCGGTACAAGCAAGCAAAATCTGAGGGTAATGCTGCTCAATGGTAGAAGTCTAAACCTCAAAATGCACTCACTCGAGACACTCTTTAAAATGGAGAACATTGACATCTGTGCAGTGACAGAGACCTGGTTCAAAGCTCCAGAGAACACCCCTGCATTACCAGGCTATAATTCATACCACACCTTTCGGCCACCTAACCCAGAACTAAGCACTAAAGGTGGAGGCGTGCCCATATTCATTAAGGATATCCAGGCTAGTTGCACAGCATAATGCATCTGAGATTATCCAAGTGCAACTAACTCTGGGCAAGACTGCAATCCAAATTGTAGCTTGCTACAGACCCCCCCACCATGCCCCAGGATTCCCACTCCTCATTTCTTGATACACTGGAAAGTATTAGGGTACAACCCAACAGCCTAATAATGGGCGATTTCAACTACCCCACCATTAACTGGGAAAACTACTCATGTAACAACTCTTTTGCTCAACGTTTTCTGGAATTCATAAATTCCAATGCATTGGATCAACTTATTCACACACCCCCA
Organism: Protopterus annectens; assembly: GCF_019279795.1. Classification (NCBI taxonomy): domain Eukaryota; kingdom Metazoa; phylum Chordata; order Ceratodontiformes; family Protopteridae; genus Protopterus; species Protopterus annectens. Next base: position 739,956,175 of record NC_056733.1, on the reverse strand, counting down.
CCAGGGACAGCAATATCCTAGACCTGGTCATTACCAACATGGGCAACCAGGGTTCCACACCAGAGGTCAGTTCCTCATTGATCAGATCCAACCACAAGCTAATCACCCTAGACATCCACATCCCATCCCCATCCCCAATTAGGGAAACCACCGTAAAAAACTTCTCCAAAGTCAACTTCACACTTCTTAAGACAGAAGTGGCAAACTTCATGGCACCCATGCAGACGGACAATAGAGGTACAACTGCTGAATCCTACACAAATGCACTTTATAAGCACTTACATGAGTGCATGGCTCATGCTATCCCTAATGGAACCAGGATGCTATCCTCCAAAAAAAGGAAGCCAATCTGGTGGTCCTCTGCCATAAACAAACTTGACAACAGAAGAAAGAAACTGTTGCAAAAAAGACTAAAATCCCATGACTGGAGAAACTCCCTGGTCAACCTCAGTAAGAAGCTGAGATCCCTCATAAAATCCTCCAAAGCTAGTTATGAAAACAAAATTGCCACTGACTCTAAAGACAGCCACAAAGCATTCTATAGCTATGTCAAGAATCTCAATGGCAACACTCAGATCTGCTCCGAGTTACAGCACGATGGCACTAAATATACTGAACCAACTGATATTGCCAACATCCTGGCAGATAGGTTCAGTGCTAACTTTATCCCCCTCTCACCCCCTAGAGAGCCTATCTCTATAATGGAAGAACGTGAAGTTCCTGTAATCACGGCTGCACAGGTAAAAAAACACACTGTCCAAAGCCAAGAACACAGCATCCATGGGACCTGACAATATCTCAGGCTGAGTTCTACACGAACTACAGAATGAACTGGCACCCTACCTAAGTACCATGTTCAATCATACCCTCACCTCAGGCTTTGTGCCCACTGAATAGCGCACCGCGACAGTTATCCCACACCACAAAGGACCCTGGGAACTACCGCCCCATTAGCCTGACGAGCCTGGTCTGCAAGGCCATGGAATGTATCATCATGGAACTCATAAACAAAGACAATGGTAATCTCTAAACTCTGGACCCTACCCAGTTCGGATTTTGATTGACTTCTTTGAAGCAGTCACCAAAGCCATAGATGAGGGTAAGGTGGTTCACACAGCTTATCTAGATCTCGCCAAGGCTTTCGACACCATCCCCCACTCTGGAATTATAGATAAACTCACTAAACTAGGTATAAATCCCTATGTCACAAGATGGGTTGCCAATTGGCTCACGGACAGAACCCACACTGTGAAAGTAGCAGACTCCAAATCCGTCTTCATACCAGTGACAAGTGGAGTACCACAGGGTTCAGTCCGGGTCCACTCCTGTTTGGTATCTACTTCTCTGAAGTACAGGCTAACACAGAAGGTCTTTGGCTAACAAAGTTTGCAGATGACTGCAAACTAGGAGCCATAATCGAAACTCCTAACGATGTGGACATACTACACAAGGGTCTCACTGAGACAGACGCCTGTTGTCAAAGCCATGGCATGAAGCTCAGTGCCAAAAAGTGTATTGTCATCCCCTTTGGTAAAAACTGTGTACCTATGAACTACGACATAAGTGGTAGTCAACTTAATGCCGGAAGTGTGATGAGACCTTGGGACACAGGTGAACAGTAATCTCTCCTTTGATAATCACATCACCACAGTGGTCAGGAAATCCTTCTACGTGGCTCACCTCATCACAAAAGGTTTCTCATCAAGAAAAAAATAAGTCATTGTTCCTCTCTACTCATCACTCATTAGACCCATTATAGAGTACAACGCCCCTTTTGGTATGTACCTCACAAGACATCTACAACAACTGTAAAGGCCACAGAAATACCTCACAAAGAGGATTACTGGCCTCAAACAGATGCCCTACGAAGACCGTCTCAAAAAACTCGAGCTTTACTCCGTCGCATATCGCCTACTCAGAGGCTATCTCTGCCTAACATACAAAGCTATGTCAAACACAGAGCTGTTGGACATGCTCCACTTAAAGAAATCCCAATCCCTCCGAGCTACACGCTCTAGGGACCTAAACCTTGTCACCACAATAAACAGAACATGCTGGAGGGATAGATTCCTGTCCCAGAGACTTCCCATACTCTGGAACAGACTACCTGTCTATGTCAAACAGAGCTCCTCATTAGCACTCTTCAAGAAAAGTTTGATGATTGGATGGGAAATAGGAAATTCACCCCAGGGATCACTTCTGTGGCTCTGCTCAACAGGGGCACAGGAAAATAATTTTCTTGGGTGGCGAAAGCCAGGGTACTTTTTTGGCTAGGTTTATATAGGCCCTAGGGCTAATAGCCTAGTACCTACCTATGAACCTATAAACATAGGAAGAAGGTCTCAAAGTAGATGTACAATAGAAAGGTTATCTTAATACATTATAAAATTGTTGTCCTACACAATTCACTATGGTTACCATTAGCGGTAATTATATAAAGTTATATAGCACATTATACCATGGCCTGAGATGCATCCAAACACACAAGTGACAATGATAACACAAAAATAGAAGTGTAAAGCTGAGTCAGACCTGTGTACGTTACTCTAGAGTCGCATAGCTTAGTTTTCAAACAAGATAATTGAACACAAGAATTGTTTAATTTAGTATAATATAAAGATGATGTCATATTCAATTACAGGATTTGATTTTAGGGGTAATGAAATATAACAAGATAGTGTGCATACTACATTGAAAAAAGACACTATTATTAGACACAAGTGATAGTGTTAGCCTTATGTGAATAACATCCAATGTATGCCTTTCTCTGTAGAGCACATGCAATGCAAAAATGTCTGTATATATTGTGTAAGTAGTTTAGCCCAGGTCAGAACAGGTGCATATCCATGAGCTAGCTAAGTGGGATTTGAGAAGGTTTTTGAAGTTGTTTATGTTGACTGTAGTTCTTATGTTAAGGGGTAAGACATTCCAGATTTTTGCAATGTAGTTGGAGTATAAGGAGCCACCTGAGCTATTTTTGCTTCTGGTTATGTCTATTAGTGATTTATTACTGGATTGTAGTAAGTTTACTTGAGTATTGATTTAGTAAGCCTTGTAGAACTGTTTTTTTTCAAGGTGGTAAAATATTTGATGGGCCATAATAAGTTGGTTAAGGGTGAGCAGATTGGATAGTTGTAGCCAAAATAGCTGTTTAAGGGCCTGACAGTGATGAGACCTAAAGGCTAAATAATTTGCAAACTTTTCTATTTTGATGTAACATGTGTTTATTTTGGCTGAGTCAGATTAGTTGAGATTAATGAATATGGGGGATGCATAGAGAAGTGTGGAGACTAGGTGGGTTCTAACAATAATGGTTTTAGTATTATTGTAAAAGTATTTTTTTGCATCTGTACAGACTTCCAAGTTTTTTGTGAACTTATTTATTGTCTGGGCAAAATATGTAGGTTGAACTTCATGTTTTGAGCTAACAGCTAGAAGTTTGGTTTGGGGGAATGGTGTAATAGGGGGATGTTCTTCATCTTTCACTGTTGCAGTCATCACATTTGGGTTACCCCATGCTACCAGAGACTTAGTATTTCTGCGTCGGTTGCTGTCGCTTGAAGATTGACATCAGGTCATCAGTAGTATAAAGTAAGGCAGCTGATGCCATTACATCAGTCTTTCTTGTCGTGGAGCCTGAAGCAGAAGCAGTTCACACGAGTGCTGGTCAGCCGCTACATGAGTTTCGTCTACCGAATTGAAGTTGAAGTCTTTTAAAGCTAAGTACCCCATTGGGGATCCTTTCTTCTTGCACTAACCGTGGTCAGAAAAAGTTAATTCTCTCACCTGTGAAAAACAAATACCACACCGAGAGTTCCACTCTTACTGCATCACTTGTTTAGGTCGAGACCATGACGTCCCTCGTCGCTTCTGTGTTTTGTTCAATGCCAGAACTATCTGTCGTCGGGCCCTTATTGTAGCCAGATATTTTCGCTTACATTCCTCTAATTCCAATATGGCTTCGGTAAGCTATCCGACAGCAGATTTTCCAAAAAAACGTAAAGATAAAGACAGAGACAGACCACACAGGTCCAAACCTACCGATGATGCTTCCATTAAGCTAGTCGTCAGTTCTCCGGTAGGCACTTTCACAGCCCCTGATGCCCGCTTCTGTTGATTTGCAGGCCGCTAACAAGACAATTTTGTAGTCTGGTATGCCGCAAAACTCTTCTTCGACTAAGGATCCTGAGGTTGTCTCACCCTCGGATGGGTCCAGAGCCGCTGAGCAGGCACCGGCTTCTGAAGAAGTCCTTCACACTGCCGAATCTCGACACAAACCAATGTCTTCTTTTGCTACTACTGTTCTTTCTAAAACTGCCGAGTTTCTTAGGCCCAGGGTACGAACTACACACAAGAAACCAACGAACCACTCTCAGGCGCCTGCTACCTTGTCTCAGTCTCAAATGCTTAAAATGGTGGAAGACCTTATCATGCAAATCAATCCAAAAGGAAGCGAGATCTGTCCCCTGTAGTTTTGTCTGAACAAGAGTCAGATGACTCTGATGCATCTCAGTATGAAGACATGTAACCCCTCTCCACTTATGAGGATTCTGATGCAGAGGATTCCATTCCTTCAGCCTCTCTCCCAGAGGATTTTTCCTTTGGGGAAACCCTGCATACCTTAATGGAGCATTTCCAATGGGAGAGTCAGGACTACCCTTGGTCTAAAAAGAGACTCAGGGAATTCCTAGATCTTCCACAACACAGATCCTTAGCCCCCCCCCCCCCCCCAGTCCTTGATGTTGTGGAGGATGTTTTTCTCGAATCCAGCTGGACTCCTGATGCCCTTCCACCTTCTCCCAGAAAACCACTGACTCACACAAATATCTTTTTAAAAATTCTACAGATGACCCTGAGGTCATCTCTCAATGACGAAAAAGGATTAAAACAACCTCTGCTAAGAATACCACCCCCTCAGACAGGGATTCATGAGCATTGGACAGATGGGGTAAAAAAGTATACACTTCAGCTACTCTTGCTATCAGGGCACTAAGTTGTCAGTTCCATATGCTGAAATTTCAGCAACTTACCTTGGAACTCCTTAAACAAAAAAAATGTCTTCCTTTCCTGCTTGGGCAGAATCTAAAGATTTACAAGATTTAATGCATTCTGTAAATGAAGTAACTAAACACACCTTGCACTGTGGGTTTGATGCCCTAGAAGCTTCTTGCAGGGCAACAGTCACTGGATCTGTCATTAGAAGGCATGCATGGCTTAAGGACCAGCCCCTGCCAGACCATGTCAAATCTAAATTGTTGGATGCTCCCTTGCACAGAGATAACTTATTTGGCACTAAGGAAGAAGAGGTCTTAAAAAAGATGGAAGAAAAAGCAAAATCTTTGCAAACAGTTAAGGATTTCTTGCAGGTCCAGCAGGTATTGTCCCTCTAAGCACTGGTCCTTTCCTGCTCACAATAAACCGGCCCAGCCGAGGTCCCATGGAAGCAGACTCCCCAAACAGTAGACCCAGGGAATACAGAGATCTAAGCAGTAGACTACCTCCACTTCAAAACCAGGGAGTTCTAAGCCACCCCTTATGGTAAGAACTCACAATGACTCACCACCTCCATCCCCTCCGTCTGCCCACCTTCACATACCCCTAGGAGGAAAACTCCCCTTTCACTCAAGCACCTGGACCGCCATTACCAAGGATCACTGGGTTCTGAACATTGTGTCTCAGGGATACACATTTTCCTTCCACACCCTTCCAACCCCAAAAGGGTTCCCAGATCTACCACCAAATCAGTGGGCAGAGGCTCAAAAGCAAATCCTTTCCCTGCTGTCTATGAGGGCAGTAGAGCACGTTCCTGCAGAACAGATGGGCCAAAATTTCTACTCCAGACTGTTTCTGGTATCCAGAAAAGAGATCACCTGGCGCCCCATCCTTGATCTATCCATTCTAAGCACCTTTCTGGTGATCCCAAAATTCAAAATGCTCACCCTACAGCAGCTGCTACCCATGCTCTCCAAGGACGCTTGGTTAGCCACTATAGATCTAAGAGGCCTACCTCCACATTCTTATCGGGGAAGCATGCAGGAAATATCTCCGCTTCAGGGCAGGATCTCAATACTTTCAGTTCTCTCTGCTTCCCTTTGGCTTATCTACTGCTCCCAGAGTTTTCACAAAATGTCTGGCTCTGGCCATTACCTTTTGCAGATAAAGAAATGTTCAGATTTACCCATACTTAGACAAATGCCTCATTCAGGCAGACAGCCAGGAAAAGCTGCTCAAGCACCTGGCCTTTGTAAAGACCCTGCTAACCTCCCTAGGGTACACAATCAACAAAAAGAAATCCAAACAGGTGCCCACACAAAGGATAAATATTCCTGGGAGCAAGTTTGGACACAGCAACCCAGATGGCATACCTTACTCCAGAGAAACAAACTTTCCTGACAGACTTCTTCTCTCAACTAGCCACCAGGCCCCAGCTAACTGCAAGGAAGATCCTGCAAGCTCTGGGGTTCATGGCATCTTGCATACTACTCATTCCATATGCCAGACTGCATATGAGGAAACATCAGTGGCACCTAAAGAGCCTTTAGTGCCAACACTCTCAGGACATGGAAACTCTTCTACCTATAATTCCTTGCCTCAGAAAACATTTTTTTGGTGGGCAGCAGCATGCTCCCTCAAGGGAATGCCTTTCTCCCCACCCCCCGACCCTCACCACAGATGCATCAGACTACGCTTGGGGTGCCCACCTGGAGGGCAGGTCCATATAGGGCCAATGGAGTCCACAGCAAATCCCTCTGGACATCAGTCAAAAAGAGATGATGGCTGTGCAGTACGCATTGATAGCTTTCAAGCCCCTTCTCTTTCCAGGGGTCTCTCCTGATTAAAACAGACAACACCACTGTGATGTGGTACATCAACAAGCAGGGAGGGACTCGCTCCTACCCTTTATGCAGGCTGGCCATGACCCTTTGGCACATAGCCTCTCCATGCAATTACACCTGTTAGCACAATTCCTACCATGGTCTCTCAACTCTCTGGCAGACCAGTTAAGAAGAAATCTTTTGGACCCACACGAGTGGCAACTCAACAGAAGTACCTTCACCCTAATAACTCTGAAATGGGGAACCCTGAAGGTCGACCTGTTTGTCTCCTACACCAACCATCAGCTCAGCAAATTCGGCGCCAGAGAGCATCACTGCTTGGCTTGGAAAGTGGATGCCCTGTCCTTCCCCTGGGTCACTCGGTCTGTGCCTTTCCTCCCCTCCCTCTCATCCCCAGGGTACTGCTCAAAATAAAACACAAGGACCATTCTTATAGCTCCAGAATGGCCCCGGCAGCACTGGTACTCCTTTCTGCGCAACCTCTCCCTGCTCCCCCCTTGGCATCTTCCTCAGATTCCAAACCTCCTGACCCAGAAGGAAGGGGAATTCATGCATCCCCAATTGCAGACTCAGTTTGGCAGCTTGGCTTATTCCCTAACCCCGAACCAATTTGCCAACCTCAGTAAACAGGTTCTGGATGTTATCCATGAGGCCAGACGTCCTAGCCACCAGAAAGTCTTATGCAGACAAATGGAAAAGGTTCTGCACCTGAATCCAGGCTAAGGGAGCCAATATGGCACAGCCCTCCCTCCCTCTCATCCTGGATTACTCAGCTGACCTACTACACAGTGGCCTCTCTTTCTCCTCTATAAAAAATCATGCCTCTGCTATTTCTGCTCATTTTCCCACTGAGCAGCCCCTTTTCTCACACCTTTTGATCAAACAGTTCCTAAGAGGGGCTAGCAACTTGAGACCACCCAGTAGGGCACGAACACCAGCTTGGGACTTTAACTTTGTTTAGGAAAAGCTCACCCTGCTCACTTTCGAACCAGCTTCTTCTGCAGAGCTAACATTTCTCTCCTGGAAAACAGCATTCCTTCTGGCCATCACTTCAGCCAGAAGAGTCTCTGAGCTGCAAGCACTCATGGCTGTGGAACCTTTCATCATTTTCATGCAGACAGGGTATCCCTCAGAACTAACCCATCCTTTATGCCCAAAGTGGTTTCCAGTGTGGCTCTCAACCAATCCATTCATTTGCCCACCTTTTTTCCCAATCCCCAGAATAAGAGGGAAAAAATTCTTCACTCTCTAGATGTGCACAGGCAGCTCAGATTCTATCTTGACAAGACTAAATCCTTCAGAAAGTCTGATCAATTGCTGGTTAGCTTTGCTACAGGGGCAGAAGGCAAAGCCATCTCCAAACAAACCATTTCAAAATGGATATCATACTGCATCTATTTCTGCCACAAACAGCATGGAAAGCCTCCCCCCAAGGGGGTCAGGACACACTCCACCAGAGCAGCCTCCACCTCTGCAGCTTTCCTTAGAGGAGTTCCCACCAGGGACATCATGGAAGCTGCCATTTGTTCACACTTTTACCAACCATTACCACCTGCCTCTCTCCTCCAAATCCAGGGCAGGGTTTCCCTCTGCAGTCTTGTAGGGCATCCTAGCTAGCCCCTAGTTGTGTTGACTGCCTCCACCCTTTTCCTCAGCTTTGGGAATCAACCCAAATATGGTGACTGCAACAGTGAAACATGAAGAACATAGTACAATTGTGTACATGTGCCATAAATGCAGATGTTCAAGTGTATTCACTGTTGCAGTCCTGGTTTCCCTCCCTCCATCCCCCTTTCTTCTCTTTTTCCTTTTATTACCATTCTAACTACTTGTTCTCCTTAACTTACAAGGGATTTTTTGGTATATATTTTCCGCTGGTGAGGTTTCTTCCACCAGAACCTGGCCTGCTACTTGGAGGCTGCTGACAGGTTAGGGCAAGAAAAACTGATGTAATGGCGTTGGCTGCCTTACTTTATACCACTGACAACCTGATGTCAGTCTTCAAGCCAACAGCAACCGATGAAGAAATAGTAAGTCTCTGGTATTCGGGTCGGCCGAGGGCTACCCTGGCAGGGATAACCCAAATGTGATGGCTGCAACCGTGAATACACTCGAACATCTACATTTACGGTAAGTGTACACAACTGTACTTTTTGTTGCTTGAAAATATTTTGAATGAAGGGATTGGTCTTGGCGTGAACTAAGGAGGGGGGGGGGGACAATCAGTGGCTAAAGAAGTAACCTCAGTTCCTTTGGATACTTTGGTATCCTGGTTTTGCAGCCACAGTCAGAATTACCCAAATATTAGCATTAAATTAAAAAAAATGAAAGTAATTCTAAATACTTATTACCTGCACCCGGAAGAACAGGGTGCAAACGTAGCCTGAATGTTGAGCCAATTTTTACTATTATTTTATTTCTGTGGGGAGAGGGAGAGGAGTAAGGAGCTATTGCCCCTGGCCTAGTGCACTACAAATGCAGTGGACTTAATTCAGAATTGTAATAGTTGTTAACGGTGAGACCGTGAGAGATGTTGCTTGCCGACCACCTACATAAGTTTTTTTTTTTTTTTTTTTTTTTTTTTTTTTTTAACACTTTATCTTGTGCAGAGTAATGGTGAGTGTGGAACAGAGGTGAAGAAGAGAGTACAGGCAAGATGGAGTGGGTGGAGAAGAGAAAAATTTTTCATCTGTATTTTTATTGTTTTATATTGAGTAATTAAACAGTTCATTTTAGTGGTAGTCTACTGCAGTTTTTTCGTTTTAAAAAATCTGTGCAGTTGAGAGGTATGGCACTACTACTTTTCCAGAGAATAATCACTGTTTGGCATTGCCATGTTTTCAGAATATTACGCAGTGTCTATGATTCAGCTAGTAGGTAAGCTGCAGCAGATATTTGTGTTAAAAATTTTGGTTGCTTGGTTGAGGATGATAATTAATCAGGGAATCTCAAGGTTACTGAAATGGTTGCATCATTCATGACCCCTCCTCATTGCTTATGTGGTGCGCAGCTGCAGGCCGTTAATTCTCTGTAGTAGCTAATTCATAGCACCTGTCCATTAGAGAGTACAGTCCATGCCTGCCCTTTCCTGGGTTCCCTAGGTTTGTCATGGTTGAGGAAAAAAATGAACCGTCTTAAATTATAAGTCAGTTTTTCTATCAGGGCAGAGGTATCTCATTCCATAGAGCAGCATAATTTCCACAAAGACAGGCACAGATGGAACTGACTGCTTTTTTTTTTTCTCATTTCCCTCCATTCCATGACATGCAGTTCTCGTTATATATTTCCCTGTGATAAATCTTGTGATAGAAGGATCATAGCTTGACTTGATATTGAATGTGCACTTTAGGAGTTCTGGCAAAAATTGCTATTTTTTACACCACAAAATGCAAAAATAGCTTTGGAGCTACTGAGTCTTGTACGATTTAACAGAAATATCTAATCCATTTCATTAACCCAACAAGGCCAAGGATGGTACTGTTGGTTCTTTCTAGCACACAGACTGTTGGCATTAAACTAATGGTGAGTATCAGTGACTTAGTGTATGCTTAACCTGTAGTCACTCATTCCTTCTCTCTAAGAAAATCGTGTTCTGTGGACATGTGTGAAACACACACACACCCCTCGATTCAAGGTGAGTAGCTATTATTGTCAGCTCAGAACCCTGCCATTTGGTCAGTCTTCCTTCCCTGGGGGCTTTATAGATATCTAGTTTTCAGATTGGAGACTCAGAATTGCCAATGTGAAAGTTGAAGTGCTGTTGCTATTTAAATGTCAAATTCTGAAACTAACTGTAATGCTAAAAAGCATTTTTGCAGAGGACTTTAGCTCTCCCCCCCCCCCCCCCCCATTGTGAGGCTTAGCCACACACACACGCATATATTGCTTGCATTCCCTTTCCAAAATCGATATACCATATAGTAAAGGAAATATTCAGAGGTACTGCAGCTTTAAACCTGGAATACATATAGCCATATTCACACTTTTCCATCTCACTCTTCCGAGGATTGCATTATGATCTTAAGACTTTCAACACCAGGATCAACTATACCCCTAAATGAGAACAAATACCTATTCATACCTTACATCTCCTTAGTCTCCCTTCACTCACTGCCGTACTTTTATCAGTTTCTCTTACCTAGCTTTCTCTCTAAATATACCATAAGCCTGCTTTTCCCTCACTTTGTATTGCAATTCCTGTTTGCATTACACTGACTTACCTTTAATTTCTCTATAAACTGGCTAAAATTTCTCAACTATTAAATCATTATCTTATAACCTTTATATACTCATAACCAATGTTTTCATATCATGCCTAATTTGAGATTATTTAAACTGCATTTTTTGTATTATCTTTTAAAACTACTTATTTTTGTATTATCTTTAAAGGCTGTAAAATTATTAATCTTAAAATGTTTTGTGATACCTTGGAGCTTTTCTCCAGGGCCTCCACTTTAAATGGGCTCCTACCCAGTCGGACTTTCCCAGTAATCAAATGCCAATAAATACATGAATAAACAAATAAAACAAGCCTTCACAGAGTGCCTAATGTCTGTAGTTGCTTGCCTCCACAGAGAGCATATTTACATTTTTCTCAGCCTAAATCAGATGCTTGAAACTATTTTATCACAAAAGTCACTGCAAGAAGCTGCAGCTGTAACTTTAGTCCCTTTTAGAGCCTTCATATCATTGTAACTCTGGTGAAGGTCCTTCCTGTTTTATTTCATTCGTGAAAGAGTTCAATGGGGCATGTCTGGATTCTAAACGTGTTGAGAACACTACTGCTCAGCAAAGCTTACACGTTAGTGGTGTTATTGGACTTCTCTTGCTAAGTTCTATCTTGACTAGGCAATACCTTTCTAGAGAGGTCAGGAACAAGTGGACCATTTAAAGGAAACACCATCTTGGAACTCTGTGATTATTTTTTTTTCTTTGGATCTTTGTTTTCTAAGATAATTTAATACATCAAAACCACCCTAGGTTCTTATAAAATTCTGTTTTCACAAAATGGCTGACATGGGGCCTGCCATATTAATGCGATCTTGTTTTAGTGCTTTCTTGTCCTCTTCCCAGAATTAATTTCAGATGTAAGGAAGTTGTGCTATCGTCTTATTACTCTGAGGTACAGTGGCAGCAGATTGAGTCACTGACATCTTAACTTCTGTAGCAAGATGCTTGCATATTTTCCTAACTTACTATTATATACATTTCTCTCATAGCTTGTTTTAAGCTGTTTGTAGTGTTTATGTAGCTCAAACCAAAGTAGCAGCTAAATTGCAGGCTTTTGTAGTGATTGGCATTTTGTAGTCCTAAAAAGCACTGACAGACCTTCCCCATACACTTCCTAAAGTGGCAAAACTACAGAGAACTGGTTCTACTACTTACAAGTGTCTGCAGCAATATAAAGATGAGTTTTATTTTTTTTTTGGGGGGGGGGCATCCTAAATGTTGAATAAATGTGCTAATGTGCTTTCTGTTTTTGCTGAAAGGTATTTTAAAAGCATGGTGCAAAAAAGCTACAGATGTCTGTTTTTGAATTTGTATTATGAGATTTTAAAAACTGAGCATGTATGCTTTTATATATATTTTCCCACTTCTTTTATATTGCTTCCCCTTGATTTGTTGTTTTGCAGCATACTATCGCTTCATCAAAAATCATAGTCTTTGAGCATTAGTGGTCCTGTGTGTAAGACTAACAATACTTTTGATAAAACTGTTGCATATGCAGAAAATACCACTTAAATGTGGATCACTATAAAAATGTGATACACTGTTAGTGTTGTCATTTTTTTTAGATGCCCAAAATGGAACAGCGTTCTTGCTAAAACTTGAGATTCTGTAAGACAAGTCATGCTATTATCGAATGAAAAAAAATAGTTTAATCTTATTACCAAAATAAAGGTTTGCGTTGTCGCCTCACAGTAAGACGCTGTCTGGTTCGATTCACAGCTAGAGCATCTTCTGCGTGGAGACATGCGTGAATGGGCGTACCTTAGTTGAAGGTTGTGCGTCAGGGCTAGTAACTCGGCACGTAAAAATCAACTACCAATCATTAGCGGACCGGAGTTCCGCTGTGGCGACCCCTAACCGGGAAAAGCCGAAAGACACAAACAAACCAAAATAAAGGTTCTGTGATGTGCAATGTTAGTTGTTTATACTACATTATATGATATTAAGATGACTAAGTGTGGTATCACAGCTTTCTGTGGTGTTTAGAGAAAAGTCAGAAAATATTCTTTATTTTGTACAATTTCAAGACAGTTGCCATTATTCTGTCTTCTTTCTCCTGCAGGCAGAGCTGCCCAAGTCAGGACTGGTCTGCAGAGAGAGAGAGCGAGACTGGTGGTAACCCTTTCAGCTAGGTGCGCCAATACTGTATGTTTTTCTCTGAAGTAAAGGCAGTGCAAAACACACAACTCTGTCCTTTTATTATTATTTTTTTTAATGCCAGCTGCTGATCTGCTGACTTTAACAGGACTGATTACTTATGTAAGAATGTGAGCAGTGCCTGAAAGGAGAAACTACAGAGTTCCTTTTGTCTGGTGTATGTTATGCAGGTAAAGACAAATGCATGAGAAGGTTAAAGTAAATGTTGGTGGGCTTTCCCTTCCTTTGATTCCAAGGCAAGGAAATCAAAGTTTTATAAAGTACAGGCAGATTTCTGGTACCTAAAGAATATTGGAACCTTATTGTACAAACAAGGGAAACCTATTTAAACTGGGAGAGGGTGGACTTTTCCTGTAAGCACTGGAGAAAATCCAGACTGTTGTAAACTGCTGTTTATAGACATGACAATGATCTTTCAGTTCCATTATGAAATTCCTCCTTGTTCTTGTATGAGTGATTGCACTTTCTAAAATCGAAGAGCTCCCCAGTAGTATTCTGCAGTTTTAGAAATGGCTAAGAAGTCCTCTACATTTTAGAAGCAGCTAAGGAGAACCCTACATTTGACTGAATAGCTACACTTATTCTTATTTCCTTCAGTAAATTCTCACTTCTCTAAAACATTTTGCCATTTCTGACTATGTCAGACTTGAGCATCTGTTAGAGTGCATTTTGTCATGGTTTCTGACTTCCACCTAGAATGGAATGATGTTCCTTTTTTGCAATAATAGAGCACATCAAACTTCTGTTTAGAGAGCTCTTAATTTAATTTATTCGTTGTTCATTATAGTTTGTTGACCAGAATGATGGGGTGAACTGCATGGGACCTTTTCAGACTATTCCTAAAGCACAAGATATGCAAAGAACAATTGTCATGATACAATGTAATTTTTTCTGAAACAGTAAAAGCATGTCCTTAAGGGCCCACTTGCATATATGCAATGGGCCTCCATTACAGGAGGTTTAAGGTATCACACAGTGAAAACACTAGCTTGGTTGGGTTTTTCTTGTAGCTTTTACTGAATGGTTTGTCTTTGTGACCTTTTACCATTTGGTTTGCAAGGTACAAGCAACTGTAGTCATTACTAGTCCATAAGGTTAGGTGCAGTCTGTTCTGCAAACATAGGCTAGATCGTGGGTATGAAACATAAAAGACTAGTTCTATTTCTATTCGTCAAAAAACTAAATATTATCTTTGTGTAGTCATTTGAAGGATATGCTTCAGCTTTAGAATGGTTTCGGGGGGGGGGGGGGCATCTGATGTATTCCTTATGAAAAATGAGAATATGGAGCATAGCTATTTGGCTACTCCACAGTTAAGACAATGGTCTCTTAGACGACTTTCATTTGGAACCTCCACTGAGATCTGTTCCAGTCTTTGGACTTGAATCTCATAAACAAGAACGTGATTTTACCACCTTTTCAGCCAGCACCAACTGTAATTCATAGTGCTTTTAGTTGAAAACCTTGTTGATGGTTGTCATCTCGGTTTTGTAAATCAAAAAATACTTCTATTTTCTTCCAGGAAGAATTGGTAGTCCACAAACAAATCCAAGAGCTTATTATTAGTAGTGTGTGTTTAATTTTAAACTACATTTTTCTCAGTGGGCAATACTGTACCCTACCTCTGAGAACCTGGATAGGGAGGGGATGTCATTTTTTGGCTGTGCATAGGTGACTTGGTGGTAGAAGTAGCAACTCACATTTAGAGGAGTGTCTGTAGTATTGAGTCTTAAGGTAATTTTTCTAAGTGAGAACTACACTATTCACAAACATTTGTTTATTTCTTCCTAGGAAGTGGCTGATTCTTTCCCTTGCTCTCTGTTGACATTTGAAAGTTGACGGTCTTTTCAAAGTGGGCCACATATGATGGAGGAGGTTGTGCCGTTGAGGTCATTTGCTAGATGACTTAGCAAAGAGAAATACTTGGTTTATTTTCTACCTTCAGTATTTTCTTTTTCTTGAATAGTACAGGGTCTCCGTAAGTTAACTGGAACGGGAGTATGTTTTGTGAGTTCTGTCTGAGCACAGAATTTGGTCCAGTGAAATGGATGGTTGAGGATGATTGTCACTATACTGTTGACATAGGAATGTGGAGGGGTTTTCAGAAGCTCCTTTGGTTTCTCTACAGGATCTTATGGTGATTGCAAAGAAGTTATATTTTCCATCCATAAAGAAGTTAAGATGCAATAACCAAACCTGCTTGTGTGTATTTGGTGTCTTTGTGTAGGTCGTGGTCACTGAAGATGTACCATACAGTTTTACCTCAGAAGGCTGTAGCATATGGGAGCATATGCTAGATCTCATATTGTTTTTATTCATTTTTTATGTGGAATTCAAAATGTGTCCAATCACAATATGTGTATCCAAAATAAATAAGGTAAGCCTCTATCAGGCATGTTTAAATCTCAGTCTAGCAGAGTTGTGGCTTCTTTCTTTTGTTTTTCCATATGTGCCTGTGTAACTTGAGCTTTGGTCCACACTTTGATTTTGCAAGTTTAATGTAGTTTTTGAGATGCAGATTTTCTATTATGATAACTATTTTGCAAGAGTTCTTAGTTCAGGGTGACCTTACCATATTTTCTGTATTTTTTCCTATTTGTGTTCTCCATTAAACCCTTTGTGACTGTGCCGGTGTTATTTATCTAGTACATACGGCCTCTGTAAGAAAACTAGAAATGTCATGTGAAGTACTCAGCTGCATGTTAGATATTCGTAAGTGTCCTCCTTTCATAAACTGCATTTTCAGAGTCTTGTTTTCCTTGATTCAGATGCCTAGTCTCATTTGATGTGTGACACAACCGTCTGTAATTTGGGCTAGTATTTTCAGCAGTGTATGGGGAGTTACTGGGGATGGGAATGTACTGGAGATAATTTGCAGGTGCCACAATATTTTTATAGGTGCATCTTAATAGTATGGTTGCAATCAGTGGACTAACACTCAGTAAGGACTGCTAGGAAATCTGCAACAGGAAGAGTCCTTTGCTACTCATAGCAAGCACTTATAAACCCTAGCACTAGAACCCCCTATACTGTACAGAAGGACAAGGCTTACTATTCGACCTTACCAGCCAACCAGTAAAACTGTTCACTGTACCTATCCAGGCATGTCCAAAGGGCAGTTTCAGGTGTACTCTCCAGTCCAACTGATGAATCTGGGCATTTTTAGGCAATGTTACAACTGCCTCATGTACACAGACAACCCTCTCCTCCTACCACCAAACACTAATACATGCTAGAGGTGCAATTATACAGCCAAACTGGAGGCTAAGCTCTCTCAACCCAAGACTGGATCAGACAGTCAAGAGGAGAAGGGAAATACTTGCATCACACCACCAGTCTGACATAGACCCATTAAACCAGCACCGGCAAAAAAAAATACATAAATACACAAAAACATACTCTGAGGCTCTAAATAAAAATCTGCAAAAGCAACAGAGTCCTCCAAAGCAGATATCCAAACAATTTCCACCCCCAACACAAACCATGAAACACATACTTCATATAATCAGTGTGCCACGCAATCACAGCCCTTAAGGCAAAATAACATACCCAACACACTAGTAATAGATGACTCTATAGTCGGGCACACTGATGTCCCACTCACTAGGCTGAACAAGGAGAAGGTTACTGTTAGCTGCCTGTCGGGGGTGCCAGGATCCGCCACATAACACAAGCACTCAGGTCACTCCAGAACAGGTACAAATATGACTCTGCCATTGTCCTTGTTGGTGTGAATGACCTGAGCCATACCTCCCTGGACTACATGAAAAGAGACATGGAAGAGCTCTCTGATCACGTAGCCCAGGCCGGTATGACCTGACCCTGAGTAGCATCCTGCCTACCCTCACCAAGAATGATGCCACTGTGTAAAGAAAAAAATATCAGTTTCAACAATTGGCTAAGTTTCTGGTGTCATTCAAAGGGGATCCAGTGTCTGTCCACCTGGGATGACATGCTCGACAAGCCACTCTGCTTCTCTAGAGACGGCTTGCACCTGTCACCCTTCTTTCGAATACTGGCCAAGGCTCTTGCCACCCCCATGGTGCCTTTTTTAGGCAAGGCTCAAAAGACAAACCCACCGCCGTAAGTAGCACAAGTAACAAAAAACTGAGGGTAATGCTACTCAATGCCAGAAGTTTAAACCTCAAAATGCATGCACTCCAGGCACTCCTTAGTATGGTGAAAATCGATATATGTGCAGTAACAGAAACCTGGTTTAAGGCTCCAGAAAGCACCCCAGCACTACCAGGCTACAACTCATACCATACATTTCGGCCACAGAACCCAGACTGAAATACAAAAGGAGGGGGTGTATCCATATTCATCAAGGATACCCACACCTCCAGGTTAGTGGCACTGCACGATGCTTCAGTGATCATCCACGTGCAACTAACAACGGGCAAAACTGCAATTCAAATTGTAGCTTGCTACAGATCACCCACCATGTCCCAGGACCCCCATTCCACGTTTCTGGAAATACTGGGAAACATAAGTCCTACCAAACACCCTAATATTGGGTGATTTCAATTACCCAAACATTAACTGGCAGAAGTACTCAAGTACTAACTCCCTTGCCCAACATTTCCTAGAATTTATAAACTCAAATGCCCTGGATCAGCTGGTCAACACTCCCACCAGAGGTGACAACATACTGGACCTGGTCATCACCAACATGGCGACCGGTGTTCCACACCAGAGGTCAACCCCTCGCTGGTTAGATCTGACCATAAACAAATCACTCTGGATATCCACATTCCACCACCAACCCCGGTCAAGGAAACCACCGTGAAAAACTTTTCAAAAGCAAACTTCACATTACTTAAGACCAAGGTGGAAAGTTTCAAAGCCCCCTTGCTAAAGGATAGCGCTGTCCATGCTGCAAAATCCTTTAGTAATGCGTTCTACGGGCACTTACAAAAATGCATGGATCATGCTATCCCAAGCAAAACCAAGTCTCACTCCTCTAAGAAAAGGAAACTAGTCTGGTGGACCCTGCCATAAACAAGCTGTACAACAGGAGGAGGAAACTAGTGCAGAAAAGAGTAAAATCCCAAGAAGGGAAGACATCCCTTATCAGTATCAGCAAGAAACTATGATCCCTCATAAAATCATCCAAGGCTAGCTTCGAAAGAAAAATTGCCAAGGACTTCAAAGATAATCACAAGGCATTCTTTAGCTATGTCAAGAATCTAAGTGGCAATGCTCAGATCTGATCGGAGTTAGTGCAGAATGGCACAAAATACACTGAACCCTGACCGATATCGCCAACTTTCTGGCAGACAGGTTCAGTGCAAACTTCACCCCCTCACCACCAAAAGGTGCCATAACCATACCAGAAGAACGTAGAGCCCCTGAAATCACAGACACTCAGGTTAAAACAGCCCTCTCCAAAGCCAAAACCACAGCATCAATGGGACCGGACGGTGTCCCAGGCTGCATCCTACATGAGCTCAAAGATGAACTAACCCCTCACTTAAACATACTGTTCAAACACAGCCTCTCCACAGGCTACGTACCCATAGAGTGGCACACAGCAACGGTTATTCTGCTCCACAAAGGTGGAGCCACAACAGATCCTGGGAACTATCGCCCTATAAGCCTGACTAGCTTGGTCTGCAAGGCTATGGAACACATCATCATGGAACTCATTAACAGAGACATTGGGAACCTCCAAACACTGGACCCTACCCAGTTCGGCTTTGTTAAGGGCAGATCATGCCTCCTAAACCTGGTGGATGTCTTTGAGACAGTTACCAAGGCTATAGACGAGGGAAAGGTGGTACACACACAGCCTACCTAGACCTTGCAAAGGCCTTCGACACCATTCCCCATTCTGGTATTATAGACAAGCTCACCAGCCTGAAAATAAACCCCTATGTCACAAGATGGGTTACCAACTGGCTCACGGACAGAACCCACTGAGAGTTGCGGGAACTAGGTCCAACTCTAAACCTGTTACAAGTGGCATTCCCCAGGGCTCAGTCCTAGGACCCCTCCTGTTCGGCATATACTTCTCAGAGGTGCAGGCAGGCACAGGAGGACTATGGCTGACCAAGTTCGCAGACTACTGCAAACTAGGGTCTATAATTGACTCTCCAGCTGACACAGACATCCTCCAAAAGGGTCTTACTGAGACAGATACCTTGTGTCAAAATCATGGCCTCAAGCTAAATGCCAAAGAGTGCATAGTCATCCCCTTTGGAAAAAACAAGGTACCCACAAACTACCACGTAAGTGGTAGTCCCCTAAATACGGAAAACGTAATAAGAGATCTGGGGACCCAAGTAGATGGTAATCTCTCCTTTGATAATTACATTGCCAAAGTGGTTAGAAAATCCTTCATGTGGCCCACCTAATCATAAAAGGGTTCGCATCCAGATCAAAAGAGGTCATTGTGCCCCTCTACTCATCAGACCCATCATAGAGTACAATGCCCCATTTGGGATGTACCTTACAAGACTCCTGCAACAGCTGGAAAGACCACAGAAGTAACTCACCAAGAGGATCACTGGCCTCAAACAGATGCCCTATGCAGCTCGACTGAAGAAACTCCAGCTGTACTCGGTTGCATACCACCTACTCAGAGGTGATCTCTGCCTGACATACAAGGCCATGTCCAACCCAGAATTGATGGACATGCTCCACCTAAAGAAAGTCATATCCCCTCAAGCCACACGCTCTAGGGATCTAAACCTCACCACAACAATAAATAGGACATGCTGGAGGGATAGATTCCTGTCCCAGAGACTTCCCATGCTTTGGAACAAGATTCCAGTTTACATTAAGCAGAGCTCCTCACTAACACTCTTCAAGAGAAACCTTGACGAGTGAATGGGAAACAGAAAGTTTATCCCGGGGATCACTTCAGTGGCTCTACTGGACGTAGGCACGGGGAACTAATCTAAGGGGGCGGCGAAAGCCAACACATTCTGGCTAGGCTTATAAATGCCTTCGGGCAGATAGCCTAGTACCTCACCTATGAACCTACAGAGATACTGCAGAGAGACACTGCCTGAAATCCAGTCTTGAGTACTTCACACAAGTTTTCTCTTTGCTTGATGTCCTTCCTAAAAGAACAAAAATAAATGAAAATTGTGAATATGAAAGAAAAGCACTTTTAGAAAAAGTGAAACTTGGAAACACTAATATTTTAATCGTTGTTGTTTTCTCTCAGCTCATTTAGTTGTACTAGCTCTCTGAAATCCTGATATGTTGTTCCTTACCACATATATGGGTAGATGAGCAAAGCTAGCATTGTTCAGAGCTATCAAGTTTTATTTATTTAATAGGGGAATGTTCACTTTTAATTAATGATGTTTCTTCTGTCCTCAGATGGTGTGCTTGCGAGAAGGTGACCAACGAATTCTAGGACTTCATTTTGTGGGGCCAAATGCTGGTGAAGTAATTCAAGGATTTGCTCTTGCAGTGAAGTAAGGCTTTACTAAAGTTTCTTATTTTACTGAATGTTAGTCTACTGTGCCTGTCCTTATTTTAACTGACACATCTCTGGCTGCTGCCCCACATGCCTACTCTAAGCAAGCAGTAATGCCCGATTGGGTGTCTATTACTGTGTAAGTAACACCTGCCCAGGGATGTTCTGAGACCCATCGACTCAGGTGGAGGGACTCTGCACTCCTGGAAGTGCATTATTTACACAATAACACACACCCTGGAGGGTGTGTTATTGTGCTTGGAAAATGGGCTGACTGTTAAATTGTTTTTGTTTTTTAATTAATATATATATTCATAATTTTAATGTAAAATACTTCCTCTGTCTACTGTTTCAAACTTGCTGTAGTATATACTAACTAATCATTGAGAGCTGAAGGCACTAAATAATGAGTTATGTTTGAGTTTCAGAATTTCTCATAGCTCCCAACTAATCAGGGGCACTTTTAAAATATAGTACTATTAGTATGCAGAATACGAGAATGTGAATTAATACATATTTTCTGAAGTAAAAAGACTTCATCTCTCTTGTCATTGTTTAAGTGTAATACAGCACCTTTTTTACTAAATTCCCCAGTTTTTTGAGAGATTAAGGGAGGCAGAGCTGAAATTTGAGTCAAAATCAAGTGTCCCTGAAAATCAGGGACAAGTGAGAGCTATGTACTTCGTATCCATCAGAGAATGAATGTTAACATAAATCATGTTATAGCAACTTTCTAATTGTAAAAGAGCAGTATTTAAAATATGTCCCTACTTTTTAATCCTTTGTTCCCCCATTATTTTAGGCTTTATTCAGATTTCTTGAGCCAAGAGGTTAAGTATGCATATCTTTTAAGAGTTGCATCCACTGCACTGATGAATCTCCCTCCGTCTCTTTCTCTCATACACACACACACAAACACCCATACACTCAACACACAGACAGAAACATAAACACACACACTTTTCTATCTTTTATTACCCGTTTAATTTTACACTCACTAAACAGCAAAAGTGATGCTTAGCAAACTTAAAATGTCTCAATCGCTGTCACTCATACTTTCATGCACATACACACATTTTTCTTTTTTTTGTTTTAATTTTGTACTCACTGAACAGCAAAACTACTGCTCAGTGAGCATAAAATAATAGTGATCATTATCTCCGTTACAGTCCAAGCTCCATGGCAGCTTAATATGCTGCCATGAAGCGGCGGACTTCTGTATTAGTAGCTGCTGGAGATTGTTCGTTCTCCAGTCAGCGTGACGATGTACAGGTCACCTATTCTGTAAGCCCTGTTAACATCCATCAGTGATGTTTCCATCCCATGGCTAAACATCAGGTAATTTATTTTCTGGCCTTATCTGATGTAGTTACGCACTTCAGAATAGTCAGTTACGCACTTCAGCATAGTCAGAATTGCCTGCCTTTCTGTTATGGATGAGCATGCAATTTGATACTCATGCATCATCCTCCATTCATGCAAGACACATACCAGTTTGTTTAAAAAGTAGTAGTTGAACCAAACCAGAAGTGGTGGTTCAGGGCTAGAACAAGAACACTCACAAGGAAAATGCACATAAGGAAAGCCTCGGACCACCTAGAAAAAATGATAAAGCAGATGTTGCTCCAGTGTTAAAAACCACATATGAGAAATAAACAAGTCCATACACAAAAAACAATGGAACGAGTCCATACACAAGCAAGCAGTGTAGCACTTTCATCCTTACATTTCCCAGACTTCTTCAGCACTACTTTGCCTCAGTACAACTTGTATTTTATGTAGCTTCCCCATTCCAAAATGTTCTGTCCATTTAAAGTATCCAAAAAAATTAAACTACTTTCTTGGAAAATGTAGAATATGTAAAAATCCTTAAAAGATGTATAAAAACTTGATTCTGAATTAATAAATCTGTAAAAATGTGAATATATATTGAAAAAAATGTGTATGTTTTAAGAATATGCGAGTTCAGGCATTTTCAGAACAGTATGACTACTGATAAAATTAAATTGAAAGTTAGTTCAGTAGTTGTGAAGCACCCTGAGGTTGATCAACATGAAGAGGACCAGACTGCAGCAATTGTACAAAGATGTAACATAAATACTTGGACAAAAAAATGAACCAGATGCTGAACAGGAACTAAAATCAGTAGGACATTGGAAGAGGATATCAGGTCACGCAATAAAAGAATTGAAGACATTGAGGAAGCTCTAAGTTTAATAGTTTGATCTGATAAAAGTGCGTAAGTCAGAAATCAAAATAAGAGAAGAAATAACAGCAGACTAAGCACCTCAGGAAGATGTAAAGGAGAAACAGTTTGAACTGGTGGAGAGAGAATCCCAGATTTTCTGCTGTCCCTGAAAATCTGGAGGGAACTGATTGTATTAATTTTATGAAGCACCAAATAAAAAAATAAATGGGCATGCGTTCCTCATCAGGAGTTACTGAATGAGAGGAAACCCAGTTACTTTCAAGGTATTTGTCTCACTAAAGGTTTGTACATCATACTAAACTATCAAGTAGAATGGACTTGTGCAGGGCAGCCTTTAACCAGCAAGACAATCCTCCTGGCCAAGTTGGACCTTTGCCTGTCAAGCTCTTCCTACTAATCAAAAAGCAGATAGTAGACTGGCAGAAAGATGCCTGCAAACTCTCTGAAAACATCAAAGAGCTGTGAGGAAGCTGATTGAGTTGGAGGAAGACCACTAGCACACTTGACTTACTGAATGAGTAGAACTGGTAAATATAAATTCCGCTTGTGCATATTTTAGCTGAGTGCCATTAAATAAGTGGGGGAGGGCATGTTGGGAGGTGAATGTTTTTCATTTTTTAAGTTTTAAGCAATGTATAATTTCAGTGAAGTTATGTATTAGTAGTACTTAGTAAACTTGTGTAACAATTTTGCAGTTGCTAGGAGGGTTAGGACTTGAGCGCTGGATAATTTAAAGCAAATATAAACTTTTCAGAGAAGTTTTATTAATACTTCAAGCTGTAAAATAGATTGGTGTGCAAAGAAGTAAGAAGTGATGCTTGTAATAGCTCAAAATGCAACTGGGGCTGAGAAAACAGTTAAATGCTAGCCTAGGTTTGTTAATGTGAAGATTTCGATTTCCTTAGCTGATGGATGAGCATAGTTTATAGGAAAAGATGAGGTTTGCGAGAACTCAAACGTCATCGGAGGGTTCAAGGTGAAATGACTGAAGTAACTGACAGAAATTAATTGAGGCACCCGAGAACTCTAGGAATTTGGTTATGGGATGTCCAGACAGCTTGTTAGGGGTGATTATTGCAAGAAATCTTCAAGAGCTTTGAGTAATTGTTTTTTAAAAGGGCATAGGCATGTTAAAGGATTAATAGTAATAAAAATGAAAACTGAAGTATTTTAAATTAAAAAAGAATGCACATCTCCAATAGCTTCTGTGAATACACAAGATTGAATTAAAAGTTTAAAAATATTTTACCTGCTAAATGTTGGCTTAGATAAAGGACTAAAGAGCTTGTAAAATGTAAAAGAGAGAAAACGTTCACAAGTTTATTTTCGTGTGCATGTGGGAGACAGTTTTGCTGCTGTAAACTACTCAGCCAAGCTCCTTGTGGTGTCCTGCAGAGTACTACAAGCAGCAGAGCGGAAAGAGAGTGACTTTCAAAAGATTTAAGTATATTTTTTCTCTGCATTTTCTCCTGCGACTGCTAGTCTCGCCGAAAAGCGATTTCTGGCAATTCTGAGCTTTAAAAACTCCTTGCTGCATACTAAAAACTGTTTTTTGCTGTTAGCACTTTTACAAGTCGTTTAACTGTTGTAGGCTACACACTAAAGTGCACTAGCCTGATGTAAGCATTTAAAGTGCTTTTGTGAATTTTTCTTGTATCTCTGCCAAAAAAGAAAAAAAACAAAAAAAGAATTCTTGTTTCTCGCCTTTTCTAAGCTAGTCTAGTCCAGTTTTCAGGTTTTGCTGAATTCAGGACTGTGGTATAAGTTCCTGTGTTACCCATATCCTTACTTGGATAGGAGGAAGTTTCTCAGTTCACCAGGAACTTTGAGCAGCCTGTCTGTCCCTGGAGGAGTGGTCACAGCCCAGCAACTTGTTGTTTATTGGCCATTTTGGGCTAATTCCTAACTCTTTCATCTCCCTGCCTTAAAACCCGAATTTGCACGGTTGCTTATAAAGTACTCAGCCAAGCACCTCGTGGTGTCCTGCAGAGTACTACAAGCAGCAGAGCGGAAAAGGAGTGACTTTCAAAAGATATAAGTATATTTTTTCTCTGCATTTTCTCCTGCGACTGCTAGTCTTGCTGAAAAGCGATTTCTGGCAATTCTGAGCTTTAAAAACTCCTTGCTGCATACTAAAAACAGTTTTTGCTGTTAGCACTTTTACAAGTCATTTAAAGTCATTTTTTGCACTGTTTAACTGTTGTAGGCTACACACTAAAGTGCGCTAGCCTGATATAAGCCAAGTGTTTTTGTGAATTTTTCTTGTATCTCTGCCAAAAAAGAAAAAAATAATTCTTGTTTCCTGCCTTTTCTAAGCTAGTCTAGTCCAGTTTTCAGGTTTTGCTGAATTCAGGACTGTGGTATAGGTTCCTGTGTTGCCCATATCCTTACTTGGATAGGAGGAAGTTTTTCAGTTCACCAGTGAGAGTGGGGAGCTTTGAGCAGCCTATCTGTCCCTGGAGGAGTGGTCACAGCCCAGCAACATGTTGTTTATTGGCCATTTTGGGCTAATTCCTAACTCTTTCATCTCCCTGCCTTAAAACCCACATTTGTGCGGTTCTGCACATAGTGCAGTGCTGGTTAGCTAGGGTTAAACTATTCCAGGCTCCACAAAGTCTGCTCTTCAATTTTTCTCTTAGAACCAGTCTAACTCTCAAACTAAGCACTCTAACTTCTCTTTTACAGCCAAGCACTTGCTCCAAGCTCTCAGTAAGCACTGATAAATGGTAACACAACACCTCCCCCTTTACTAAACAATAGTTCAAGGCTCCCTAGCTCGTCCCTACCGGGAAATCAGTAAACAGTTCAGTTATCCATACAGGCATGTCCAAAGGGAAGTTTTAGGTACACTCTCCAGTCCAGCTGGTGAATCTGGGAATCTTGAGGCAATGTTACAATTGCCTCAAGTACACAGACCACCCTCTCCTCCTTCCAACAAACACAAATGTATGTGAGAGATGCAACTATACAGCCGAACTGGAGGCCAAGCTCTCTCATCCCAAGGCTGGAACAGCCTGTCAGGAGGAGAAGGGAAACACTTGCACCACACTTCCAGTCTCACATAAAGCAATCATACATGCACCAGCAAACAACACACATAAATACTCAAAAACATACTCGGAGGCTCTAAATAAAAATCTGCCTAAGCAGCAGAGTACTCCAAAGCAGACATCCAAGCAACATCCACCCTCAAACAAAAATCGTATATCACATACTTCACAAAGTCAGTGTGCCAAGCAATCACAGCCCATAAGGCACAACAACACACCCAATACACTAGTAATAGGTGATTCTATTGTCAGGCACACTGACGTCCCAGTCACTAGACTGTACAAGGAACAGGTTACTGTGAGCTGACTGTCGGGTGCCAGGATCCGCCACATAACACAGGCACTCAGGTCATTCCAAAACAGGTACAAATATGACTCTGTCATTGTACATGTTGGTGTGAACGACTTGAGACGTACCTCCCTGGACTGCATGAAAAGAGACATAGAGGAGCTCTCTGATCATGTAGCCCAGGCAGGTATGATCCTGACCCTGAGTAGCATCTTGCCCTTACCAAGAATGATGCCCACAGTACAAGGAAAAAATGATCAGTTTTAACAATTGGCTAAGCTACTGGTGTCATTCAAAGGGGATCCAGTGTCTGTCAGCCTGTGACGACATGCTTGAGAAGCTACGCTGCTTCGCCAGAGATGGCTTGCACCTGTTGCCCTTAGGCTTTCGAATACTGGCCAAGGCTTTTGCCACCCCCATAGTGCCTTGTTTAGGCAAGGCTCAAAAGACAAACCCGCCTCCATAAACAATACAAGAAACCAAAAACTGAGGATAATGCTACTCAATGCCAGAAGTCTAAACCTCAAAATGCACGCACTCAAGGCACTCCTTAGCATGGAGCAAATCGATATCTGTGCAGTAACAGAAACCTGGTTCAAAGCTCCAGAGAGCACCCCAGCACTACCAGGCTACAACTCCTACCATAACTTTCAGCCCCGAAACCCAGACTGAAATAAAAAAGGAGGGGATGTATCCAT
Source organism: Protopterus annectens (assembly GCF_019279795.1). NCBI lineage: Eukaryota > Metazoa > Chordata > Ceratodontiformes > Protopteridae > Protopterus > Protopterus annectens. Next base: position 739,929,274 of record NC_056733.1, on the reverse strand, counting down.
TTTCATACAGGATACCCACACCTCCAGGCTAGTAGCACAGCACGAGGCCTCGGAGACCATCCATGTGCAACTAACAGTGGGCAAAACTGCTTTTCAGATCATAGCCTGCTACAGATCTCCTACCCTGTCTCAGGACCCTCACTCAGCATTCCTGAGAACACTGGAAAATACAAAGATCCTACCAAATACCATGATATTAGGAGATTTCAACTACCCAAACATTGACTGGGAGAATTACTCAAGTACAAACTCCTTTGCCCAACGCTTCCTAGAGTTTATAAACTCAAACGCCATGGAACAGCTGGTCACCACGGCCACTAGAGGTGACAACATACTGGACCTGATCATTACCAACATGGGGGATCAGTGTCTGAGGTAAACCCCTCGCTGGTAAGATCAGATCACAAACTAATCACACTGGACATCCACATCCCAACCCCACCACCAGTCAAGGAAACCACTGTGAAAACCTTTTCAAATGCAAACTTCACAATTCTCAAGACCGAAGTGGAAAGTTTCAAAGCCCCCTTGCTAAAAGGATAATGCTATCCAATCCGCAGATTCCTTTACAAGTGCATTCTATGAGCATCTACAGGGATGCATGGATCGAGCCATCCCAAGTAAAATCAAGACTCACTCACTCCAAAAAAAGGAAACCAGTCTGGTGGTTCCCAGCCATAAATAAGCTATACAACAGAAGGAGGAAACTACTACATGATAGAGTAAAATCCAAAAAAGGAAAGGCATCACTGATCAATATTAGCAAAAAAACTATGATCGCTCAAAAAATCATCCAAGGCCAGTTTCAAAAGAAAAATTGCCAAGGACTCCAAAGATAACCACAAAGCCACCTTTAGCTATATCAAAAATTTAGGTGGCAACTCTCAGATATGCTCTGAGCTAGTGCAAAATGGCAAAAAATACACTGAACCAACTGACATTGCCAACATCCTGGCGGCCAAGTTCAGTGCAAACTTCACCCCCCCCTCACCCCCAAAAGGGCCCGTGTCCATCCCAGAAGAATGCAGAGCCCCAGACATCTCGGACATGCAGGTAAAAACAGCCCTCTCCAAAGTTAAGAACCCAGCTTCAATGGGACCGGATGGTGTCCCAGGCTGCGTCTTACACGAGCTCCAAAAGGAACTAAACCCTCACCTAAATTCACTGTTCAGACTCAGCCTTACCACAGGCTATGTACCCAAAGAATGGTGTACAGCAACAGTCATCCCACTCCACAAAGGTGGTGCCACAACAGAACCTGGAAACTATCGCCCTATAAGCCTGACCAGCTTGGTCTGCAAAGCTATGGAGCGAATTATCATGGAACTCATAAACAGAGACATTGGGAACCTCCAGACACTGGACCCTACCCAATTTGGCTTTGTTAAAGGCAGATCCTGCCTCCTAAACCTAGTTGACTTCTTTGAAACAGTTACCAAGGCCATAGATGAAGGAAGGTAGTCCACACAGCCTACCTGGACCTCGCTAAGGCCTTCGACACCATTCCCCACTCTGGCATCATAGACAAGCTTACTAGCTTGAACATTAACCCCTATGTCACGAGATGGGTGGCCAACTGGCTCACGGATAGAACACACATGGTCAGAGTTGTGGGTGCCGTGTTCGACTCTAAACCAGTCACAAGCGGCGTTCCCCAGGGCTCGGTCCTGGGACCCCTCCTGTGCGGTATATACTTCTCTGAGGTACAGGCAAGTAAGGGAGGACTATGGCTGACCAAGTTTGCAGATGACTGCAAACTAAACTGGGGGCCATAATCGACTCTTCGGCTGACACAGACATCCTCCAGAAGGGTCTTACAGAGACAGATACCTGGTGTCAAAACCATGGCCTCAAGCTAAATGCCAAAAAATGCATAGTCATCCCCTTTAGAAAAAACAAAGTGCCCACGAATTACCACTTAGGTAGGTGGTAATCCACTAGGTATGGAAAATGTAATTAGGCACCTGGGGACCCAGGTAGATAGCAACCTCTCCTTTGATAATCATATTGCTAAAGTGGTTAGACATTCCTTCTATATAGCCCACCTAATCATGAAAGGGTTCACCTCTAGATCAAGAGAGGTCATTGTGCCTCTCTACTCATCACTTATTAGGCCCATAATAGAGTACAGTGCCCCATTTGGTGTGTACCTTACTTGGCACATGCAACAGCTGGAAAGACCACCGAGGTACCTCACCAAGAGGATCATGGGCCTCAAAGAGATGCCCTATGCAGCTCGAGTAAAGAAACTCCAGCTCTACTTGGTTGCTTACCGCCTGCTCAGAGGTGATCTATGCCTGACATACAAGGCCATGTCCAACCTGGAATTAATGGACATGCTCCACCTCAAGAAAATCAAATCTCTTAGAGCCACATGCTCCAGTGAATTAAAACTCAGCACAACAATAAACAGGACATGCTGGAGGGATAGATTCCTGTCCCAGAGACTTCTCTCGCTCTGGAATAGAATCCCAGTTTATGTTAGGCAGAGCCCCTCACTGACTCTCTTCAAGAGGAATCTTGACGAGTGGATGGGAAATCGTAAATTTTCCCCTGGGATCACTTCAGTGGCCCTGCTAGACAGAGGCCCAGGAAACTAATTTAAAAGGGAGGCGAAAGCCAACACATTCTGGATAGGCTTATAAATGCCCTTGGGCAGATAGCCTAGTACCTACCTATGAAACAAATGGAGAACATCTTTACTTATAACAGGCTTTGAACCTTAGTACAGTAAATCAGAATGTTATAGAAGGTATTCATTGTGGCGCATATGATCTTACCTGGGAAGTGTGTTTTCCACTTCAAAAATCTACATATCTATAACTTTTTCATGAGTATGGCAGGTTGCTGTAATTTTTTTTTAACAGAAGATATAATATTAAGCTTAAAAGATTTGTGAAACTGAAAAGCTGTAGGAGATTTGCCTGACAGCCGGGAAAATACTTGTTAACTCTATTAACAGGGAAGTCATGCATATAAGATAAACTAAATGTGCCATGGTCCAAAAGTAAATACAGTTTTTACATTTTAAGACTGCTCACTAAAAATATTGATATGGAATGTTAATGGTTTGAAAAGTAATGAAGCAAAACAGAAACTATGCAGAATGCAAGGGCAGTATTGCAAGAGTTGCATCTGGCCTAGAACCAAACAAGATAATTTGACAAAAAGTTTCAGGGTGAACATTCTGCTGAGGGTCAAGGACACTGAAAAAAGTGAGTATATATAAGGAAATGTGCACGTATAAGGACAAAAGAAAAACAAAAGGATAATTAAGGCAAATTTATTGGACTAGGAAAGAGGATTACTTTACCAGAAAGGCTCAACCAGACTCTGCTACACTTTGCTGTGAAGGAAAGGTTAGTTTGCTTTTATTTGTTGTATTTTGTATTACTTTATTGCCTTTTTATATTTTGAATACTGTAGTTTGTTTTCTTTTCCTTGTGTTTTACTTGCATTCTGCTTTAACTGCATATTAAAACTTCAAAAGAGACCACAGCTCTCTCTCTTCTGAGTCAGGCAGACATTTTTTCCCACCCAGTTACAGTTGTCTTGTTAAACACCACTGTCTTTCTAGTTGCCTGCCTCTTATGTTAATTTGGCCATATATCTCATTTCCTCTCTGCTTTCACTGGCTTGTGTGAGTAATCATAAAATTATCATTTTTGAAATCACTCCCCTTCAACTATTTAAATTTATTGGCCATCCTATTGTATTCCATAGTATCAGAATACAAAAGTGACCACCCCTTTCAATCCATCTTGCTGTTTTAAAAATAGTAACTCTCCACTAAACCTTAACTTTTTAAACAGGTAAAACGTAAGATGTTATGTGATCCTATCTCGCCTACATTCTGTACTGATGGGCTCGGAGCCGATCCCTCGGCTCCGACTCGGCACGCTTATGCTATAGAGCGAGGCCTCTTATTGGCTGAGCTATCTTTATCCCAGGATGCACCACCACTAATCCCCCAGATCTTGTTTGCCGCTTACAAGCTTAGACGTGGTCTCAACTTGGCTGGGCTAAGTACTATTTATTTAGGCTTTTTCCTGTCAGAATTTTGCTTACTTTGAACCCAAAAGCTGTTTTAACAGCTATTGTTGTTATACGAGTGTGATTGATTAATTCGTGTTTTTTTCGTCAAGGAAGGTTTCCCGTTTTAGTTAGAGGGGCCTTCCCCTGTTGCTTTACTACTAGTGTTTCTTTCCTGGGTCAAGTACCCGTTTAAGTTAGAGGGTCTTGACTCTCTTTCTTTCTCTGTGTTGTTCAACTGTATAGTGTGTTAAAAAAGAAAAACTTTATTCTTTTTGCTTGGTTCATAACTTTTAAGTTTTGTTGTGTTTCTATTTAGACAGGTGCTGTTTTCTAAAGTAGTTATGTCCAAAGAGCATAGACCCTCCGGGTTTAAAAAGTGCACGAGGTGTGGTTACAAGATGTCCATAACGGACGACCACTCCTCGTGCGTCTATTGCTTAGGCGCCAAGCACCTGCAAGAATCTTGTAGCGTGTGTCACGCCTTCTCATCAAGAGTCCTCCAGGAGAGGAAAAACAAATTAATCCTTAAGGGATTAATCAAGCCATCCTTCGAGGAAGCTTTATCTTCGTCATCCTCTCCTTCAAAAAAGAAGAAAGCGTCGGCTCCGACCAGTCAGTCGGAACCGACTGCTAAAAAATCTAAGCAGACTTCTCCATCGGCTCCACGGACTTCGGAGCCGAGGGCGGAACGGTCTGCCTCGATGCCTCCTGTCTCGACCCCTCTGGTTTCGGAGCCGAGGACTGGGGCATCGAGAGGCGGGTCACCTTCATCGGCTCCACTGATATTGGAGCCGATCAGGGTTGCCGGCTCAGACTCTTCCCCCTCGGAGCCGAAGTCCTTATCGACACCGAGGGAAATTGCCTTGAGATCTCCCTCGGAGCCGATAGTGGTAGAGTCCATTCGGAGCCGGTCCCCGAGCCCTTTGGAGCCGATGGAGAAATTGGTTCGGGCCCGATCGGTATCCTCCAGATCATCCAAGATGTCTGATTCAGACATCGACAGGGTGCTCCTTAGACTCTTCCAGTCTCCGGTGTTCCAAAAGCTAGTTTCGGCTCCAGCCCATTCGGCTTCGGAGCCGATGGCCCACTTCCCTACTATGGTTCCTCCTCCAACAGCCTCGGCACCGTTGGAGCCGGTGCTGGTGGAACCGGTGGAGGTTTTAGGGTCGGGCCCGACCCTTGCTCCAACTCCGGCTCTTGGGTCGGAGTTCAGTACACGGACTTCTTCCGTCAGCCCTGGGGGGGAGGCTTCGGGATTGATGTTCTCGGTCCCAAGTCTCCCTCTTGGTGCGTCGGCGGCGGGAGTGCCGTCCACTGTCGTGGCCACGGAGGTGGGACCCTCCCACGACTCTGGTGGTCCTGCCTTCAGGGCTATGAGGAGTGCGTTAGCCAAATCTTCCTTGGCTACCTCCACGGTCTCCCCAGCTCCTTCCCTGCATACCGAGACTGGGTCTTTGGCAGTCCCCCTGTCCTTAGACAGCGGAGCCCCGGGGCCTGAGGTTACCCCCACTGGGGTTTCTCCCCCTCCTGGAGGTCCTTCTGAAGCCTCTTCGGAAGAACCCCCCAGGAAGAGATTGTGCAAGAGGAAGCACGTTTCACTCCCCTGATGAGTCTCTTACATCAGACACTGATCTCGATGATGCAGAGGGGTCCCCTAAGTTGTCCTCGGATGATGTCTCCTTTGCAGACATCCTGGAAGCCCTAAAACAACGAGGCGGCTGGCAGTCCAAACCCCCTTCTGCTGATGAGTCGTTGTTCCTTAAGGCCTTCGGGGCTCAGCCCTCCGCCTCCTTGTTGTCTCCGCCCTTCGATGAGCTCTTGGATTTGATCTGTCGAAGGGCGTGGGAACACCCAGACTCTGTGGAACCGGTGCCTGCTCGTCCGAATAAGTTCCTCTCGGCACCCCCTGAAAAAGAGTTTCTAACTAAAGGTGTGGCTGTAGATGCCTTGGTGGTGGCATCTGCTACCCAGCAAGATGTAGCAGAAGCTTCGACGTCCGTCCATCCTCCTAATAAGGAGTCTAGGAGCATGGAACGGTACGGAAAGCGCACCCTGAGTTCAGCGGCCTTTACGTTAAGGTCCTTGAACTACCTTACGCACTTTACTAGATTTCAGAGGGATCTGATTAAAGAACTATCCGATACCCTCTTGGGTAACCTGCCTGAGGAGCTGGCCCAGACGGTTGGCTCTCAGCTGGCTACAGTGTTGTCCATCTCGAACTCGTCCATGAGGCTCATTTCTTATGCGGCCGAAGGGGCGAGTAGAGCGGCGGGTACAGGCATTGCTCTACAGAGACAAGCCTGGCTCCGCCTGTGTCATTTTGCGGAGGCCTTTAAGTCTTCCTTTGCCGACGCCCCCTTTGATGGGTCCTCCCTGTTTGGACCCAAGGTAAAGGACACACTGACCCGCTGCGAACAGGAGGGTAAGACTCTGACTGCCGTAGGGGCACGATTTTCCACTCCCTTTTGGCCTTATCCCAAGGCTAAAAGAGGAGGGAAAATGTGGTTCCGTAGATCTCAGAAGCCTTACCCCTCTCAGCAGGATGATCCCCCTTCCAGAGGCAGAGGAGGGGGAAATTCTTCAGGAAGACGCCGTCCCAGAGGTGGCAGAGGCCCTCGCAACACTGGAGACCGCGAGTCCTTTCGTGGCTCTTCAGCTTTTCACAGTCCCTGAGGGATTGCCCGACTGTGCAGCTCCGGAGCCAGTCGGGGGTCGTTTTTCGAAGCACCTAAAAGCCTGGGAAGGTATCACTCAGGACCGATGGGTGCTTCGAATTATCGCCGGAGGTTACACCATCCCTTTCTCTCACTCCCCACCTCAGTCCAAAAAAATCCCGGACCCGCCACCCAGTCAACGGGATACTGCAGCCTCAGAAGTTTCAAAGCTGCTGCAAAAAGGAGTCATCCAACTGGTCCCCGCAGACCAGATTGGATTAGGGACTTACTCAAGATTCTTTTTAGTGCCAAAAAAGACCGGGGACTTGAGGCCCATTTTGGACCTCAGCATCCTAAACCGTTCAGTCAGAAAGTCCAAGTTCCGAATGGTCACCCTACAAACCAGTCTCCCATTGCTGGAGAAGGGTGTTTGGATGTGCTCCATAGATCTCAAGGACGCTTATTACCATATCATGGTACATCAAGCGTCCAGGAGACATCTGCGCTTCAGCCTAGGAGGCAGTCATTTTCAGTTCCGTGCGCTGCCCTTTGGTCTCACCACAGCCCCCAGGGTGTTCACCAAGTGTTTGGCAGTCATGACTGCTCACCTGAGAAGTCTAGGATTCCAGGTGTTTCCGTATCTAGACGACTGGCTCCTAACTGCCACCTCCAGGCATCTACTACTGCAGAGCCTTCAAGCCACTATATCACTGGGCAGTTCCCTGGGAATCACCTTCAATTGGCCAAAGTCTGTGTTGCTGCCATCTCAACGAATAAGATTTATAGGCGTAGAGATAGACTCAAGCCGAATGCGGGTCTATCTACCTACAGACAGAATACAAACCATACAGACTCAAGTTCGAGCCTTACTTCCCAGGTCCAAAGCTCCAGCCAGGATGGTCCTGCAGCTATTGGGATCCATGTCCGCCATGGTTCTTCTAGTCCCCTTGGCAAGGTTGCACATGAGAATTCTCCAGTGGCTTCTTTCAGCTCAGTGGTCCTTTCAGGAACTCCCTCTCAGTCACCTCATATGGATCACGGAATCTTGCAAACGGGACCTTCGCTGGTGGCTAGTGCCCTCCAATTTGGATCAGGGACGACCCTTTGTTCTACCTCCTCTGGCGGCCACTTTGACCACGGACGCCTCCCAGATGGGGTGGGGAGGGCATTCCCTGGGCAGGTCAGTCCAAGGCAAATGGGACCCGGAAGAGACTCTACTTCATATCAACATCTTAGAAATGAGGGCAGTACTTCTGTCCCTTCAAGCCCTTCACGATTATCTCCCTCAGGGCGTAATTGCTGTTCACTCAGACAACATGTCAGTTGTCTGGTACCTGAACAACCAGGGAGGGACCAGATCCTATCCTCTTTGCAGAGAAGCCATGAGAGTTTGGGAATGGGCAGTCTCGACCAAACGCTTCCTAGTGGCTACTCACATACCGGGCAAGTCCAATGTGATAGCTGACAGATTGAGCAGAACCATTCTCTCTCCTCATGAATGGTCTCTGAATATGACAATTGCAAGTCAGATTTTCAGCAAATGGGGAGTTCCGTGTTGCGACCTCTTCGCGACTCCTCTGAATGCGAAGTGCAAAGAATTCTTCTCCCTAACCCCGGCTCCGGGGAAGAGCCCCATGGACGCACTAGTCCGTCCTTGGCCCACCGGCCTGCTTTATGCCTTCCCTCCAGTTCCTCTCCTTCCCAGGGTGATTCAAAAGGCATCTCTCTCTTGGGGAGCAGAATGATCTTAATTGCTCCTTACTGGCCTCGTCAAGTATGGTTTCCCTATCTTCGGAAGTATGCTCTGGAAGGTCCATGGTTCCTGGATCAGATCCCAGACCTACTGGTTCATCAGTCGGGACTATTCCACCAGTCCCTACGCACCTTAAAATTGACGGCTTGGCTCCTCCTCTTCCGACTATAGTCAGGAGTCATACATTGGATCCAGATGTTGTACACATATTATCTTCGGCCCATAAGTCTGCTACAAAGAAACTGTATTCTAGCAAATGGAAAAGATTTGCTATTTGGGCTCAACTCCGGGGCCTGGACCCCATTTCTATTCCGTGGCAGAAGTACTAAAATTTTTAACTTCTCTTTTCAATCAAGGCTCTTCAGTTTCTACCATCAAGGTACAATTGGCAGCAATTTCCAATTTTCACGAATCCATAGACCCACCTTTAATGAGCAACAGATTGTGTAAGACCTTCTTGAAAGGTGCTGCTCTATTAAGACCTCCGATTTCTCATCCTGCACCTCCATGGGATCTCGATATAGTGTTACGCGCCTTGACTTCTTTCCCCTTTGAACCAGCAGCTACATGTGATCTAAAGTTTCTATCATGGAAGACAGCTTTTCTGGTGGCAATTACTTCTGCCAGAAGAGTTTCAGAGCTTCAAGCTTTGTCAGTAAAACCCCCGTACTTGGTTTTTCACAAAGACAGAGTATCCCTCAGGCCAAATCCTTCCTTTGTCCGTAAAGTTTGTTCTAGTTTCTGCTTACAACAATCGTAAGAGCTTCCAGTTTTTTCCCAAAATACTCTAACAAAGCGGAATTCATATTCCACACACTAGATGTCCACAGGCAGTTACGTTTTTATTTAGACAGGACCAAACAAACCAGGAAAACAGATCAGTTGTTTGTATCCTTTGCAGACAATAAATTGGGCAAAGCTGTCACAAAGGTCACTATTGCCAAATGGATCAGGGACTGTATTACTCAAGCTTATTTTTATTCTAACAAAGAGCTTACCACCTCTGTCAAAGCTCTTTCTACAAGAGCTATGGCTACTTCGATAGCATTTCATTCTAAGCTTGCCATTAGTGACATTTGCGCTGTGGCTACATGGTCTTCCCCGCACACTTTTATTTCCCACTACAAATTGGATGTGGCATCTAGAGAACGAGCTTCATTTGGTTCCACAGTGCTCAGGAGTGTTTTCCAATGAGCCACCCGGGATTTAGGTGCTAGGGACACTGTCCCATCAGTACAGAATGTAGGCGAGATAGGATCACATAACATCTTTTAGTTATGTACTCACCATAACTTTAGATGTTTGGGATCCATCTCGCCTACATTCCTAATAACCCACCCTCCTTCCCCCTTCCTTGGAGATCAGAAGGTCCGAATCCTGTTGTTTCATCTTGAAACATCTAACAATGTTATATAAACAAGTTGTGCATGTGTGCATGAATGCGGACAAACAAGATCTGGGGGATTAGTGGTGGTGCATCCTGGGATAAAGATAGCTCAGCCAATAAGAGGCCTCGCTCTATAGCATAAGCGTGCCGAGTCGGAGCCGAGGGATCGGCTCCGAGCCCATCAGTACAGAATGTAGGCGAGATGGATCCCAAACATCTAAAGTTATGGTGAGTACATAACTAAAAGTTACCTACTTTCACATTTAACTTCTCTAGTGCACACTGCAGTGTGCATTTTTTTCATCTTACCTTTAAGCATCCCTGTGACCAGCACTTGCTCTAATACCTGCTGGAAAGCACTAGGAAGCCTTAAACTGATACAAGCACTCAACTCTCCTTGTTAATAAGGAGAAATTAATCATAGGCACTAAACAGCCTGTAACTGCAAAGCACCTTGCTAAGGTAAGGGAAAACAGCTCCTGTACTTTACAAAAAAAAAAAAAAAAGCACCAAACCAGGCATGTTCAAGGGTCAGCTTCCGGTGAATTCTCCTGTCCACCTGGTGAATCTGGGCATACTGGGGCAATGCAGCAATTGCCTCATGTACACAGACAACCCTCTTCTCCTACCACCCAACACTACAACCTGTGAGAGATGCTCTTACATAGCCAAACTGGAAGCAAAGCTCTCTCCACCCAAGAGTGTGGTAGACAGTCAAGAGGAGAAGGTTAACACCCACACTACACCTCAAGCAACACACAGCCCTTCTAAACCCACACCACCAACACCCATATATAGCAACACTAAATCCACATATGCGGAGGCCCTTAACTGTAACCTGCCCAAGCAACAAGGACCTCTGAAGCTGAAATGCAAACAAACACCAATCACAACCAAAGTGTCACATAGTTCACAACACCAGGGTGCCACCCAGCAACAGCCCCTAAGGCAAGACAACGTACTTAACACTTTAGTCATAGGTGACTCTATAGTTCGGCACACCGATGTCCCACTCACCAGGTTGAACAAGGAGAAAATTACAGTCAGCTGCCTGTCGGGTGCCAGGATCCGCCACATAACGCATGCACTCAGGTCACTCCACAACAAGTACAAATATGACTCTGTCATTGTCCATGTTGGAGTGAATGACTTGAGACGTACCTCCCTGGACTACATCAAAAGAGACATGGAAGAGCTCTCGGATCATGTGACCCAAGCAGGTATGACCCTAGCCCTGAATAGCATTCTGCCTTCACCCAGAATTATACCACAATATAAGGACAAAATGATTGACTTCAACAATTGGCTAAGCTTCTGGTGTCATTCAGAGGGGATCCAGTATCTTTCTGCCTGGGACGACATGATCGACAGACCACAATGCTTTGCCAGAGATGGTCTGCACCTGTCGCCCCTGGGATTCAGGTTACTGGCTAAGGCTCTTCTACCCCTATAGTGCCTTTTTAGGCAAAGTTCAAAGGACAAAACCACCACCGTAACAGGTACAAGCATGCAAAATCTGAGGGTAATGCTACTCAATGCTAGAAGTCTAAACCTTAAAATGCACTCTCTTGAGGCACTCCTAAAAATGGAGAACATCGATATCTGTGCAGTAACTGAGACCTGGTTCAAGGCTCCAGAGAGCACCCCTGCAATACCAGGCGACAACTCTTACCACACATTTTGGCCACCAAACCAGGACCGAAACACTAAAGGTGGAGGAGTGTCCATATTCACCAAGGATATTCACACCACCAGGCTAGTTGCCCAACACAATGTGTCTGAAATTCTCCAGGTGCAACTAACACTAGGTAAGACAGCAATCCAAATTGTAGCTTGCTACAGATCCCCCACCATGCCCCAGGATTCTCACTACACCTTTCTAAACATACTGGAAAGTATTAAGATAGAACCAAACACTCTAATACTGGGTGATTTTAACTACCCTGCCATTAACTGGGAAAACTACTCCTGTACCAATACCTTTGCCCAACGGTTCTTGGAATTCATAAATTCCAACGCCCTGGATCAACTAATCCATAGTCCCACCAAGGGCTGCAATATCCTAGATTTTACCAACATGGGAAATCGATGCTCCACACCTGTGGTCACCCCCTCGTTAGTCATTTCTGACTATAAGATAATCACCCTCAACATCCACATCCCACCCCCACCACCCAGTAAGGAAACCTTCATAAAAAACTTCTCCAAAGCCAACTTCTTGCTACTCAAGTCAAAAGTGACAAACTTCATGACACCCATGCAGACGGGAAATGAAAGTTTGACTGCTGAATCCTACACTAAGGCACTGTACGAGCACATCCACTCATGCATGAATCGTGCCATCCCAAATAGAACCAAGATGCTCTCCTCCAAAAAAAGGAAGCCAATCTCATGGTCCCCTGCCATAAACAAACTTTACAACAAAAGGAAGAAACTGTTGCAGAAAAGAGGAAAATCCCAGGATGCAAAAAACTCCCTTACCAGCATCAGTAAGAAACTGAGATCCCTCATGAAATCCTCCAAAGATAGTTACAAAAATAAAATTGCCAAAGATTCCAAAGACAACCACAAGGCATTCTATAACTATGTCAAGAATCTAAATGGCAAGGCTCAGATCTGATCTGAGCTAAAACAGAATGGCATTAAATATACTGATCCCAAGGATATTGCCAATATCCTAGCAGATCGATTCAGTGCCAACTTCACCCCCCCTCACCCCCTAAACAGCCCATCTCAATACTGGAAGGTTGCCAAATTCTGGTAATAACGGCCACACAGGTAAAAAACGCACTCACCAAAGCTAAGAATACAGCATCCATGGGACCAGATGACATCCTGGGCTGTGTACTACATGAGCTACAATATGAACTGGCACCTCACCTAAGTGTCATGTTTAATCATAGCCTCACCTCAGGTTTTGTGCCCACAGAGTGGCGCAGAGCTACAGTTATTCCACTCCACAAGGGGGGATCCACCTTGGATCCCAAAAACTGCCGTCCCATCAGTCTGACGAGCCTTATCTGCAAGGCCATGGAGCGTATTATCATGGAACTTATAAACAAAGACATTGGCAACCTTCAAACACTGGCCCTCGCCCAGTTTGGGTTTGTGAAGGGCCGATCTTGTCTCCTGAACCTGATTGACTTCTTCGAATCAGTCTCCAGAGCCATGAACAAGGGGAATCGTGGTCCACACAGCCTATCTAGACATCGCCAAGGCCTTTGACACCATCCCCCACTCTGGAATCATAGATAAACTTACTAAGCTGGGCATTAATCCCTACATCACCCAATGGGTTGCCAACCAGCTTACTGACAGAACCCACAATGAAAAAGTAGCCGACTCCAAATCCAGCTCCACTCAAGTGACAAGTGGAGTACCTCAGGGTTCAGTCCTGGGACCGCTCTTGTTTGGCATCTACTTCTCTGAAGTACAGGCCAACACTAAGGGACTCTGGCTAACAAAGTTCGCAGATGACTGCAAACTGGGAGCCATTATTGAATCCCCAAATGATGTGGATACTCTACAGAAGAGCCTTACAGAAACAGATGCTTGGTGTCAGAGCCATGGGCTCAAGTTCAATCTCAATGCCAAGAAATGTATAGTTATCCCAATTGGGAAAAAACATGTACCCGTGAATTACCACATAGGTGGCAGTACACTAAACGCCGAAAGTGTGATAAAGAGACTTGGGGACACAGGTGGACAGTGGTCCTACCTTCGATAACCACATCGCCACAACAGTCAGGAAATCCTTCTATGTGGCACACCTCATCACTAAGGGCTTTTCATCCAGAAAAAAGGAGGTCATTGTCCCACTGTACTCATCCCTCATTAGACCCATTATAGAATACAACGTCCCATTTGGTATGTACCTCTCAAGACATCTGCAACAACTAGAAAGGTCACAGAAATACCTCACTAAAAGAATCACAAGCCTAAAGCAGATGCCCTGCGCTGACTGCCTTAAAAAACTCCAGCTATACTCTGTCACATATCGTCTACTCAGAGGCGATCTCTGCTTAACATACAAGGCCATGTCAAACCCAGAGCTGTTGTACATGCTACACTTAAAGAAATCCCAATCCCTCAGAGCCACACGCTCCAGGGATCTAAATCTTGACATCACAATAAACAAAACATGCTGGAGGTATAGTTTCCTGACCCAGAGACTCCCCAGACTCTGGAATAGACTGCCCATACATGTCAAGCAGAGTGCCTCTTTGGCCCTTTTCAAAAGGAACCTTGACGATTGGATGGGAGAAAGGAAATTCACCCCGGGGATCACGTCAGTCGCCCTGCTAGACAGGGGTCCAGGGAAGTAAATAGTGTGGGAAGAAATAACCAGGGAATTGTTATGGCTAGGCTTGTATAGGCCTTAGGGCTGATAGCCTAGTACCAACCTATGGTATTCATTTATATTACCCATATGACAAATGTGTCAACACTTAGAAGGATTTTACAAGGAGAGAGAAAGCTGCCAACAAGGTAGTTTAGTCATGATAGAGATTGAAGTGTTTAGATGGCATACCGGTGGGGGTGGGTAGATTACAAGTAAAGACATTTTCTAAACAAAGCATGAAAGTATTTGGTATGAAGGATGTTTTATATTCACTGGGAGATCAAAGGGAATATACTTGTTACTATGCAAGAATCAAGAACTGGACCAGATTAGATATTGATTTCATATATCAAACGCATACATACTTACTTGACACCTTCTGCAGTCACCCTATGCCTTTGTCAGATCATGCCCCTATATTGACTAAGCTGAGGACAGAGGCAAACATTGGTTCATAGGTTCATAGGTTATAGGTTCATAGATTAGTACTAGGCTAACTGCCTTTGTGGGCCATTTTTAAGCCTAGCCAATTACCCCATGTGAGAATCAAACCCTGCACCTTTGGTTTATAAGGCAAATACCTTAACCATTATGCCAACCTACTCACTTGCTAAAAAGGAAAAGTTTGAGACTGGGTAACAAACTGCAGGATCGTAAAGGGAGGATTGAAAGTATGCCAGTATGGTTAGCCTTTGCTTGGGATAATGTAAAGTTAGAGGTTAAAAACTTGGAAGAAATGAAGGCTAAGAAAATTTGGGAAAAGATCAATAGAATTTACTTATGACATGTAAAGTTGAAGATGATACACAGTACTAAATTAACGTTTATTGACGGTGCAGTGGTTGTGTTGTCGCATCACATCAAGAGGTTCTCTGGTTCGCTTCTCAGCTGGGGTGCCTTCTGTGCAGAGTCTGTATGTCCTCCCTTCATTCGTGCGGGTTTCTGCTGGGTGTTCTGGTTTCCTTCCATGTTGCAAAGACATGCATCTGGAGTGTTTTTCCCTGGGCCAACGCTGAAAATTGGCTTTGTTCCAAATTGGACTTTCCTGGTAAACAAATGTTAAATAAAATAAAAAGTGGATGAAGAACATACACATTTAGCTAAGGGGAAAGTTAATGAACATTTAGATAACACAGTACAAGTGTATCAATTAAACAAATGTATTCTTATAGTAATACAAGAGTGCAGGAACTGTTAGCTCAAAAGTGCAGACAGCACAAAGCAGAAAAATCAGTAGTAAAGCGTAGAAAGATGACCAGAGACACAGAGGAGATACTGGAGATAATCGCACAATTTTATGAAGACCAGGAAAACTAGGCCAAGGAGCAGCTAGAAATGTGTGAGAAACTTGGATATGCTAACAAGGGTAGGGGTTAAGCTGGATAAGTTAATCCTCCCTCCTGAATATGGGGAAATTAGGAATGCTAGACTTGAGGGGTTACTTTAAGGACACTCAGATGAGACTTGCATATATTACTGAAACAAAAGGTTACAGATCCAGTTGGAAAATAATGGTGTTAGCTTAGGCTGGAAGAACCACGGAAAGAGAGAGAATGTTTTACTGAACAGAAGCACTTATGCCAATTGTGAACAACTATATAGAGCATTACCTTTATAAAGGGGCAAAAAATATCCTAAGAGCTAGGCAAGTGAAAGATTGGAAAAAAGAAAATCCTGCCTGTAAGGACATCTGTTATAATCAAAGGACAGACGTGAAATATCTGGAAGCAACTGGAGAAAATTGGCTAAAGAACAGAGTTACTGGAATGGATAGTTTATGCAGAGAAGTTAATACAATGAGAAAGGGTTAAACAACTTCCTGGGTCACACAATGGGGACGGCTTACACTACAAAGAATTGACAGCACAGTATACAGGCAAAAATACACAGGGACGTTTATGATACCAAGAACAAAGAATGCAGTTGCAAAAGAATAATTAATGTGGCATAGAAAAAAAAAAGAAATTTGTAGAACACCTAAATATGTGACAGAAGGGAAGTGATTCAAAATATTTGCTTGGAAATGTTTGCATGAGTATTTTTATACCCCAGGTTGATTCCACAAGATTTTTTCTCAAGCAGAGAGTAGATGCTGGAGGTGTGTTGGAGAAGAAAAAGGGAAATAGGAATGTGTTTTGGAAGTGTGTCGATTGTGACTGATGAAAACAAATTACAGGTAATTCTAGTAGAATGACTGAGTGAACATATAACTATAATAAGAAAATGATTTACTTATGTTGGATCTAGAGGTGCCAAAGTACAGAAATACACTGAGTTTACTGACAGCCAAGGAAAAAGCAATCAAAAAAAGGGAACTCGAATATTAAACTGTTATTGACTGACATATTGCATACAGTGAAAGAAATAAAAGAAAGAGAGATTAGATCTTTTAGAGGAAGAACAAGTACATTTCACTTAAATACATCTATGGGACCAGTTGTACAGGTTGAATGTCTGGCAGTAGATGAATGAGAATGTAGAAAGTGTTGGAAAAACTGTTAAAACTTGGATTGAAAGCATCTAAAGCAAATATGTAAGAACCAGAAGTAAACTGTATATGATTGATACTCATATTTTTGGCATGAAATTTGTGCGTAATACGTTGTTTCCAAAAACTCATTTTGATTTGAATCTCCATATTGTTAGAAGCTAAACTATTCATTCCCATTTTAGCAGTAATTAAGATTTTTTTAACTGCAAACTTTATTCATCAACAATTAATGTTAACTGAAAACACTGTTTACAAAGTTTCCATTTCTTCACCAAACACTTTTTTCCCCTTATTAGTGCACATCAGTTTTTGTTATCCACATTTCTGACACCCTCCTCCCCCATATATCCAATATGTCTATTCATAAATCTGTTTCTTTCCAGTATTCCGTTCCCATAATTAAACTGGTTTTATAGGCATGCTTTTAATGTTAAAACAATGTCTTAGCAGCAGTTAACCTAGAACATACACAAGCAAGAAAAGATAATCCACAGCCTTCAGCTTCAAAAATGGAGTTTGATTAAATCAGTAAAATCAAAGTAATGTAAACAGGCATAATTGTCAGTTCCATTTACTAATGCATCCCAACAAAGGGAGGGAAACCAATAACATTTAAGTCTGTTATGTTTCCCTAGTATCCCATCCTATGTGTTTCAAAACAAGTCCATGAAGTATGCCATTCCTGTAGCGTCATTATGTGTTTTCCAGAGAAGCCAAATGTTCTCTTCATCAGTTTGTTTTCCATTACTTCTATTTCATCCATCAGTCTAGGGATTTCTTTCCCTTTTGGCAGATCCACAGGCTTCCTTTTCCTAGTTATATTTTTTAGTCGCCAATATCACAACATATGTACTTGCTCACTCCTTTTTTTAACACATGATCCAGTTATCATATTACATAATAACGATGTTTTGTTATGTACACTTTTTTGCTACAACACCCTGGTTAACATTTGCTTTATTTCATCATTAGAGCTTGCCATTTTTTAATATGACCAAAATATGTGCTCTCAAAGTCTCTGTATTACATATTCCTCTCTCCAATAGTGTGCATCCACATTAGGGAATGTCTTTGTGGCATATGGAAATATTTTTGGAGATGCTTCCTTACAAATATCCTGAAATTGTGTGACGTTGCAGTATATCTGGGCATTGCGCATATGCTTTCCCACACATTTCCTCTCCTAAAAGCTTCCGCTTCCCCTCACACCTCAGCTCATCTCCTACTTTATGGTTCAAGTGTCTTAGTGCTTTATATGCTCTAATAAATAATCTTTTTACATATGGGTTTTCTCCCCTAGTTTCTAAGAATAATAGTACTGTCTGTATGGGCATACCTTGTGCTGTATTAATTATCCCAATTGTGAATTTGTTGATATCCCAAAAGTCCATACTTCTGATGTACCTGCCTCTATGCAGGTCACCCCCCCCACACACACACACACACACACACACACATCTCAGCTGCTTACAGTTTATCATTTTGGTTCTCTTTCCTTCCCAGTGTCTAAGACCCACATCCCTTCTGCAGTTAGTTCATTCAGGCTTGTATTCCTTATCTAACAAATGTTTCATAATCCATAGTAAATGTTTTGCAAAATAAGTTAACTTTCCCCTAGCACATAGCCTTCATATTGCATACCTGTCAAAATTCTTTTCATTCCCAGCCATTAAGCTAATAACTGTTTTCCATTTCACATTGTAGCTCAAAGCTGAAAGAAGATACAAAAACTTCACTTTCACTGCCATATATGTCTATAGATCAGGCACATTTAATCCTTTGCATTCCTTACCTAATACTAACTTTTTTCCAAGCTACCTTAAAATATATATGCTAAATATAGGCCCTTATCATATTCTTATAAAGGCAGTATTTATAAATTTGTTTCCAACTCTAAACCCATTTTCTTTCATCTTCTAATGTCATCCTTTAATCTTCTTTTTAACTTCATCTATGGCCACTGTACTGTATTCCTAGCTGTATCCTTAACAGCTTAATATAGTCAGCCTTCATTAAATAATATGTTTCCTTTGTAAACTCACTGATGATTAGGGCTTATAACACCTAGTATTTAGAGTTGTAATTCTGGAATATAACTAGTCACCACTGCATACATCTTCATTTTATTCATGTTATAGCTTAACATTTTACCAGATTTATTCACAATCTGAAATTACTTATTGATATCTTTCTTGGTATATGCAAAGTAAATCAATGCATCATATGCAAGTAGTGGTATTTGAAACTTCTCCCCCTGTAGTTTATATGGTTTCAAGTTAGATGTTCTCACAAACACAGCCAGGAGTGCCGAGTTTAAGAAATACAACAGTGGGGGATGATAAACACCATTGTCGTGTTAAATTATAGCAGCATGTATGCTTGTATTTTAACATTTCGCTTTTGGTTTATCATATACTACAGTGGTTTTCAACCTTTTTACACTTGGGGACTGGTAAAAATAGGCAAATTATTTTGGGGACCGCTAAGACAGAAATTAAAAACATTATTTATAAGGAACCAATTAAAACAATCGCTGTTTGAGCATTGTATGCCAAAGGATATGAAATCTGAAACTTTAGGCCTTTTTATGAGGAACAAACCAAAAATATGGGGCAAAAATCTGGACATTCTGCAAAAATCTGGACATTTGAGAGGTATGCTACCTGTCTAAACACACACCAACCAAAAAGGGACAAAACCCAACAAAATCCGTGACAAAAATAATCAGGGACACTTAATATATTGTTAACTTAAGACATTGACAAAATAACAGAACATGAGTGAATATGCATTTTTCTAAATTTAAGGTCTGTAACTATTGTCATTATCTATTAAGTGTACTTCATCACCTTTTCTCCAAACGTCACCACTTTTGGGTGGATTTAAGAGGGACAGAGCTAAAATTTCAGTCAAAATCAAGGATGTCCCTGAAAATCAGGGATAATTGTATATGCGCGCACCTCCCTCCCTCTTGCATGCGCATACACACCCCTCCCTCCCTCTTAAATACACACACACACCCCATACCTCTCAACCAGTTAGCACAAAAAAATCTAGGCAAAGCCAAAAATAATGGTGGGACAAAGCTGCCAAAATAGTGACAAACTTTAAATATTGCTCTCTCAAACTTATAAAGTTCCTAAAATAAAAGGTGTTATGTTACCGTGAGTTTTCTGAAGTATATAAAATCTGAAACTCAAATGCTTGTCAATGATGCACGTTTTTGGCAATCCAAAACCGGAGTTTGTGCCAGAATCAACTTCTTCATTTTAAAACTTTTTCAGGAAGACTTCTCTTTCATATTCAATTCAGCAAAAGCAACATATTATTTGTCACAATAATTAAAATGTACAGCCACCTAATTAAGACAAAGCCAAGTAAAGAAAGCTATTTGAGTATTTAAAGAGATAAGCTGCTCTTAGAACTTCTGTTTTAAATAAATGTATTACATTTTTTAGACTGTCAGGTTACTACTACATAAAGCAGTAAAATCTGTTGTTGAACACATCAAGGAATAAAGCACTAATACTTAGGGAGCTAAAACTACCCCTAAAACATATACACACCCTTGTTCGGCATTAAATGATGCACGTCTGTGGCAAGACACTGCAGGTCTGGCCATTTGCCTAAGATGTGAATAAGCTGTACATCAGAAGAGCTGTGTAGTGCATGCAGCTGACCCCCTGCAACCCACTGCATTTATATAAGCAGATCTTAAAAAAAAAAAAAAAAAAAAAAAGACAAAATCAGCAAAGTCTCCAATTCATCTTTTTATTGCAAATACATTGAAATGGCCCGTCCATGTAAAAGAAGGTGAGGCTTTCCTGTCATGCGGGTGGAGTGGGTATAACAAGCAAGTTTAGCAAAGCACTGTTCACTGAACGAAGTACAGGCATCAGTATAGGCAAAGAATAAGTAATAACTTATTATAAGTAATTTATAATTGTAAAACATAATTCAGTTCCCTTTATTAACCCTGGTTGGGCAATTCAGTGCTCTCAATAACTGCATTTTTCTAAAAGACTTTTACTATCCGCCTACATAAATTACATTATAGAAAAAGTGAATGGCTTTTAGCATACAATAGTGAATTCTGTCCTCACAGATTTGTCACAATAAACCCCCCAAAAAACACAAATTTTATGAGGAACAGACTAAAAATATGAGGCAAAAATCTGGGCATTATGCAGAAATCTGGACAGTTGAGAGATACCTCCCTCACTCTTTTTACACACACACACACACACACACACACACACACACACACACACACACACACATACATATCCCTACCTACCTAAGTCTTACACACAAACACACACACACCTATCTACCTACCACTTAAACACTCACACACCCCTATCTCTCACTTGTCTGTTCGTGGTCCACATTTCAAATGTTTTCTGGCATTCAAATTATGCACTCATGGAAGACGAAGATGTAAACAGCAAGTTGCACAGATGCAGTAGACAAAAAACAGTTGCACATACCTGTCGCGTCTGTGTGACTGGACGCCAAGGCCCTTACATGAAAATTTTTTTTTTAAAAGTCTCCTGACCAGTGGCGGCTCTCAGCCAGTAGGCCCTAGTCTTTCATGGACAGGCAGGAAATTACTCCACTTCAGCTATGAAACTTCAGAGCACCTCCCCTTGTACTGCAAATGTTCAGTTATACAGCACTGAAACTGTCTTGATAAAATGCAGCAAAATGAAGAAGCTTGAAACAAGTATTTTTGCAAGGGGGGGCAAGCCCCCTACACTATACTACCCACACCCCTAAGTGTATATTTACCAACTTCATGGCTGCACAACTTTAGGGAAAGGAAGACATGGCCAGCAGTCATGAAAATCCCTTTTCCACACTTTCAGCATAGAATTTTACAGATTTAGAACAGTGAACACATGTGGGGAAACCTTTGCTTCTGCTGCATACAAACTGTAAAAGTCCTTGAACCTCTTCCTTCTCTCCACTGCTTCAGACCTCTCCTCATGATGTCTGTTATGTCCCTCAAATCCACCACATCCTGAAGATTCAGCTCATACTATGTTATAGCCTAAACCACATACTGTAATTCAGTAAACATTTAAAATCAGTCATAAAGAACAGTTGAAACACATCCGGATAGAACAAGAACTTCAATTTATACAGTCTGCATTCTTTCATGACCACCATGAACTTTTTCTAGTCTGAAATGAGTAGTCATGATTTAAAAAAAATATATAAATGTATATTGTAGAACAGAACATGTGTTGTGCCATTTTGAGAGAACAGCCAGAGTGTTAATGTGTATGAGTGTGGTAGTCAGTCTCTTTATAAGTTTAAGTTACAAAGCCTTATTCCTGATGTGTTTGTGTGTAATAAAGTTGCTTGAACTGAACACATAACTGTTAGTCTGTTTTATTCTGACCGAGCAAGCGGCATGGTGCCAGAACCGGGCCTGAATGTGCAACTCCTTCAAGCCATGAGGTGCAGAGCTGAAGGTGAAGGCAGATTTAGAAGGTTGAGTGATACAGAGCTCAAATGATCAAAAAGGGCCAGAAACAAACTTCAGAGAACCAAAACTTGCACAAATTATTTATTTTGCAAAGAAAATGGAGCATTTGTAAGGCACAAAACGCATTATTAATGAAACAAGTAGCACAAAATGTATTATTAATCAAACGAAAGGCACAAAATGCATTAGTTAAAGAAATGTTTGAAATCACGATATTTGATAAAACTAACAGAAATATTCATATGGGGCTCAGAATTACCTCCTTTTTGCATAACGAACATGTTTAAAGTAAAATGGGCACAAGAAAAGTATAATGAGCATGGTAAGAGATTAAATGAGCATAACGAGTACAATAAAAGGGCAAATAAGCTTAAAAAGCAAGGTGACTGCATGTTTTTAGTAAAATGACCTTGTTTTGGGCATGAACTACTACTTTGCTTTGACTGAAGCCATCATTCAAAGCATAACTAGATTTATTTGAAATATCTTAGTGTGCAGAGTGTTTGCAAAGTGTGTGCTTTATTACGGTGTTATTTCAGAGTGTGCTGTGTGCAAAGTACAGCTGTATTGCAAAGTGCAATCAAAGTAGAGCCATTTCGAAAAGTTTCTTGTGCTGTGTACATCTATTCGCAATGTGCCGCCATTTCAAAGTGTTTCTTACACTTTACAGAGTTATTTCGCAAAGTACAGCCATTTTGAAGAGTTTATGTGCTGTATACAGTTTATTTGCAAGGTGCATTCATTTTGAAGTGTTTCTTACTCTGAGCTTGTTCTGTTGTGTACAGTTTATTGGTAAAGTACAGTCATTTCAAAGTGTTTCTTACACTGATAAGGAGTGATTTTGCAAGGTGCAGGGATTTTAAAATGTTCTTGTACTAAGGAGACTTATTTGGCAGAGTGCAGTTATTTCAGGGAGTCTGTTGTGCTATTGGGCATAATTATAGGTTCTGACATAAAGTTCTCGCATATTTGTATGTTCGTACATAATTCTAAGCACCTTCACTACTGTGTGTTGATATGGCAGAGGTATTTTGCAGACTCAATCCACTTGTGTTTAATTATAATATTGCATTATGGAGCGTATTTGAGCAGGAGTACTGTATATTCATACAAGCAGCTTTTTCTGACAAAGATCCACATAAAAGGGCATTTATTCTGCTTAACGTAGCTTAATCAGAGGCCATTGAAAGAGAGCGTCCATTTGTGTATGCACCAGCAGTATATGCAGGAGAGGGGGAAACCGCCATATTATTGTACCGGCTGAATCAAGTGAGGACCCTGAGTGCTTGAAACGTAAATTTAAAGAAATGTATAACCCCCAGACAAATGTTACATTAGAGAGGCACCTATTTTATACAACAGACCAAAATCCAGGTGAAACCTTAGCAACGTATATCACTGACTTGAGAAATAAAGCTAAAATGTGCACATTTGGTGGTTTAAAATATGAGTTAATAAAGAACAGGCTTGCGTGTGGTGTTAATGCTGCAGTGAGAAAGATTTTGCTTTGTGACGGTGATTTAAAGTTGGGCAAAGCTATAGAGATTTGTCAAATCCATGAGGTCACAGAAAGACAAGTATGCTTACAAGTGACAAGTGTTTGTGTTCAGCAGCCTCTAGAGCAAGCGTAGACAGCATGCAGCAGGAGGCAAGCATAAACAGGCCTAAGCACATGGCAGCTGCAACTCCTGCAGGTTTCCCAGGCAGGACCCATAACTTTCTAGCAAGTTCCAAGACTAGCTCAGCAAAACGGACATGCTCAGTGCAGTATAGGGGTGAATCAGCAAAACCCAAGTCAAGTCTTATTGTTAACTGTCATAGTTGTAGTGCCAATCTTGAATCTAAAAGAGGTTGGTGCTTAGCATTTGGTAAGCAATGCCACAAGTGTAAAAAAATGGAACTTTCAAAAGTTTTGTAAATCAAGCAAGCCTCATTCATTTGTTAAGAAAGGTCACTCCAAAAAGCAAGTTTATCATGTAGGAAAGCTGCAACCCTACATTCTGTGTTGATGGCATATCAGTGGTCAGTGAAAAGGTTAATGCAGTAGATTTGCTGGCAAAGAACAAAGTATTTTGTACTGTCCTGATCAATGGTAAGACCACGGAGCTCAAAATATACACTGGTTCAAAGTGTAATGTTATGTCAGCATAAGCATATGCTATGTATATATATATATATATATATATATATATATATACCTCATTCCTGATATGTTTGTGTGTAATAAAGCTGCTTGAACTGAACCCACAACTGTTTGTCTCTTTTATCCTGAACAGGACAAGTGACATTTTATATATATATATATATATATATATATATATATATATATATATATTAAAATATACATAGATACACACGCATAGTATACAGACATAAACATATTCTTTCCTTGTTTCAGTACAAAGACAAAATAAAATCCATCAGTGAGATGCCTCAGACTTAAAAAGAATGTCTTGGTTGTTTCACACTATGGATTGAGTCGACATATGTTGTCTTTAGACTCATTGTATTTTAATCCATATAGTGTTTAAATCAGTCTAATCTACCAATTTGTCTTGAGTGTATGAAGCAGTCCATTTTTCTGTTTTATTACATTCCCCAATAATTCATATGCTTTTTCCTGTGGCTCATTCCTCCAAAATTCCAGCTTCCCACAACGCCCTCCTAGCACATCCCTTCCATCCACCACCCTCTCTTCAGATGACAACGCACACAATTCTCCCACTTTCACACTCAATCCCATCCTCACTAGCACTATAAAAAAAAAACTACTCCTCCAGCTAAAACCTTGTCATAATGCACCAGATAATTTACGCCCACATCCTTCCTCAAATTATCAGCCAACAGCTTAGCCCTGCCAGTCTTCATTCTAATAAACCAATCCATATAAGAATCCTATGTCCCCTCAATTTGGAAACATGCTTTCATTATTCCACTCCATAAGGGAGGCACAAATATTGACATTACCAACTTCAGGCCCATCCTTTCTCCACTCTCAAAAATCTTTGCAAAATGTATTCATGCACAACTCATGCCATACCTAACTCACAATAACCTCCTTACCCCCACCCAACACGGTTTCCGCCCGGGCCACAGTACCATTACTGCTCTTCTCTCCTTCTTAGAATGGATCAAACATGCTCATGACTTTGGCAAACTCATATCCTCCCTTTTCCTATACCTATCCAAAGCCTTTGATACTGTCTCCCACTCCATTCTCCTGTCTCAACTCTCCCATCTCAACCTATCCCCTTCTACAACATCCTGGTTCTCTAGCTTCCTCTCTGAAAGCCTGCATTGTAGGCTGTTAAATGGAAGTCATTTGCATCCCCCTTCCTGCAAACCCCCACCGGTGTTCCTCAAGGCTCCATCCTTGCCCCCCTACTCTTCAACATATTCATTAATAACTTTCACTACTCCATCCCCGAGCCTTCCCTGATCCAGTACGCAGATGACTCTACCATCATCTGCAGTGCTGACTCCCCCTTCGACCTGCAACTAAAGACCCGATCTGCTTTCACTAAAATGGAAAATTGGATGCATAGCAGCCATCTTGCCCTGAATGCAAATAAAACAAAACTAATGATATTTACTCCCTCCAGAAGCTTAGTAATTGATAACACCTCCTTTTCGATAATTAGCCAAAATAACACCCCCACTGAGACTGCCTCACATCAAACTCCTAGGTATTATCATTGATGAACACCTGAAATTCGGCATCCATATCCAAACAGCCATTAAAAAAACACCAAAAACTAGGACTCCTATACCGACACAACTGCTACCTGACTCCCTCCACCAGGAAGACCTTAGCCTCCACCTACCTTCTGCCCTCTTTAATATATTGCACCCCCTACTCACCAACCTCCAACTTGGCTTACAATCCAAACTGGATTCCTGATACAATAAAATCTGCAAATTCGCCACCATCTCCAAAAACTCATTCCATCATTACAGCTCCCTCCAATCTCTATAGTGGCTAGAACTTCCTAACTATCTGAACTTTCTAAAGCTTACCACTGCCCATAAACTCTTATTCAAGCCATCCAGCTGCCCTGCTCTCTCCTCCTCCTTAACCCCCTACATACCCAAATGCTCACTCCGATCAGAAAATCAAAATCTTTTCTACATCCACAAACCTTCCCGTCCTCCGGGACAACTTCTGCTATCTTACTCCATAGCCAAACTATAGAACACTCCCCCCCCCCCTTTCATAATACCCCTAACCACACCAACTTCAAATCCATCCTACATTCCTACCTATCGTCAGATTGGATGTGTTGCTGTTCATCTCCTACTTGAGTCCCCCCACTACCATCATTTCAGCAGACCCCTTTTCTCACCATCTAGCAACCTTCCACTCATGTAAACCTCTAACTCCACTGCTAAACTTCTTTTTTTTTTTCTTTTTCCCACATTACACCTTCTTGTACAGCTTTACTTCAGTACTGGTTACTACGTCTTTTCTGTAAATAACAACTAGCCTCAATGCCATTCTAAAGCATACTTTCAGCCACTCTGTAACACATTCATTTCTTTATATATGCTTGCCTACTATCTACTAGACATAATTATCTTCTGCTATATCTTCCTCTACTTCCATCTACTTCTGAAAGTTAAAAAAAAAGTCCTTAATTCTCCAAATGTTAAAGTGCCACAGCCTGAACATGTATTTTGTTTTGTTCCACTGCAGCCACATTGTATTCAAATGTGATTACTTTCATACTTTGTACTTCATCCTACTTTGCCGATATTGTATATACCTTGCTTGATATTCATGATTATAAGGTCTATGGAATGTTTTAAGAACTCATATAGTGTATTGTAGCTCATATAATGTGTTGCATCACCTATTGAGCTTTTCTCCCCAGGCCTCCACTGAAAACGGGCTGCTCTTGGCACAGTGGACTTCCCCTGTCATCAAATTGTAATAAATAAATAAAAATCGCTACATCATTCAAAAAGAGATCATACTTTTCAAATCTGTGTCTTCCCTTAACAACTTTGCACTGCTCTGCACATGAGTTTATAGTATCCGGTATTTCCAACTTGTGCACCTTCTCCTTAACAATATATTTTGAGAGTTGTGTGCTAATCTTGTTGATGAAATGTCTCTTCCACATCTGCCCTAACAGCCTCCACTGTCACCATGTCATGTATACAGATGTGCTTAGAGTCTAGAGATTCTGGCCATTGCTTGCCAAGACTCATAGCTGCTTATCACTACTTGCCATCTTAATTTAGCTGTTCATATAATGCTTTCTTTATTAGGTGCCTTTCCTTTTAGTTTTCCTGCTACGTTTAGTGACGTAAATCATCTTGCACTTTTGCAAATCAAGTCACACACCTGTCCAACAGCTGACAGTTTAAATTAATTTCTTTGTCTGTTCCGCAGTGTGTATCCTATCACCCATCTCCATCACATCTAATTTCCTCAACTTCTTTGCTTTTACTGCCCAGGTTTCTGTACCATGCAGTAGTACTGGTTGCACTGCTATTTTGTACACCTTACTTTTCAGCTTCTTTGGCATTCTTCTGTCACATACTATGTGCCAGTTGGTTATAGCCCATCTGATTCTAGCTTTGACATCCTCATTCAAACTTTTCTTTTCCTCAACCACCCCTCCCAGAAACTTAAAGCTGCTGACTTTTTCTACTGTTTTCCCTTCTATCTCAGTTTCTTCAGAACGCCACCATTTGCTGCCATTACAGTTGTATTATAAGTACTCATTTTTATCCCATGTACCTTCAGTTTTGCATTCCCTTCCCCTATCCTTTGCTGAAGTTCTTGCTCAGAGTCTTCCTGTAATGCCCCATCGTCTATGTGATGATAGGAGATATTGCCAGCTATGCCAGGAGAAGTAGGGCAGTGGATGAATAACATATGCCAACATAAGCTGGAGTGTTGTAAAGAATGATATGTCATTTGTGTATCAAACTGATTTGTACAGATGCTTGCATTGAAAAATGTATTTGTAGAGTTGCTTGTGTTAAAAATGTATCAACAGTGTTCCCTGCTAGAAAGAAAAGAAATGTACATGCATTATTGTAACTGTTTAAATGTATATGTTTTGACAGAGGATACAGGAAGAGAAGAGGCTAATCTCAAACTTCAAAAATAGTTAGAAAATTAACATCTTTATGGCCTAGGCCCAGTAGTTTATCTCACAGTTTGGCATGAAGCCAGAGACGTAGTGTCTGTAAGAAGTATGGTTTATTAGTTCCTGTAGGAAGAAGGGAAGTGTTTTATGACTTCCAACAGCTGCACCAGATCTGAGCAATGCTCTTGTGTGTGTATTATTTTGACATGTAGGTGCTAAAATCCTGGCAGCTTCTAGTGTTGGTGATAGTGCGGGAAGCAGAGGTCAGATGACCAGATGTATGTGATGTCATTCTGTACAGAAATAATGTTTTAATATTAGAGGAGACTGAAGTCTCTTAGGAGTCTGTTCTTGGAATGTGACAAAGGAGGAAGACCACTCATCTACTTCATCTTACCTTGCTCTAGTAAGTGACCAGGGACAGTAATTCTGTAAATCACTTAGAAAAATATAGTGAAATAGTTAAGCATTGTTTTTCTGTAACTCTGGGAATCTTTCCATCTGTGTTATTTAATATTTCCTGTGCTTGAAACACTGGTGTTTACTGCAAGTAGATATGTAGTATTTTCATGTTCTTTCATTATTATTAAATATATTTAAACTTCTCATTGTGGCTGGCCATTTTAGTAAAAATATGCAAGTTTGAGAGTATTTGCATATATTAATTTGGTGATGATTGTGGCTAGTCCTGAAAGCCTGGCTGTTTGGCCAACATTACCATTTGCATTAAAAGTAACATCACTCAGCATTGGATACCTTTTTAAGAGCCTTATAGTAACTGATTGGGGGCAGTGAATCTACCTTATAGGCTGTCCAAAGTTGGTAGAGTGGGCAGTCTGTGCCAGCGTTTCCCTGTGTGTGTGTGTATGTGTATGTGTAAAACTTAAATCTCAAAGACTGCATGTTTCAGCTACTTGGAGCAGGGACATGAAGCACTGGTTTCAAAGAGGGTGCCGAACACAGCTGTACCAGTGGAGAGCCTTATTTGGGTACCTGGGAAGAGAGAGATATAGAGACCCTGGGCTGACTGTGTTTCCTGTGTGCTTTTAAGGGAAATTGTGCTTGATGCAGAGAGGTCTGCATCTGGAAATACTGAGTAACCATTGTATTCCAAGAGAACGTCCCTATCCAGTGTCAGTGGTGAGGATTCAGGCTCCTTGATTACTGTCCCAGAGCGGGGACATTAGTCTGCATACATCATCTTTGTTGATCCGTCACCTCTAGCCTGTTTGTTAATGTAGTCCATCACCAGTATGAACAGCAGTGGGCTCAGAGCTGAACTCTGATACACATCCACTTCCACTGGGAACCCCTCGGTGAGACCGAACATTGTTTGTACTCAAGTTATTGGATCATTGTACATAGTCTACAGTAATTTTACCGATGTTTCTGGAACTTGGAACCACTGCACGGCTGCCCACATCCGCTTTTTTGGGACCTTGTCATTGATTTCTCCAAATCTAGGAATGCCCAGCTGGACTCTTTCCTCATCTCTAGCCTTCTTCTCAACTGTCTGTCTCACTGCAAAAATTGGGTCAATTGTGCTGCATGCCGATTTGAATCTGAATTGCTCATCTCCCATCTCCCTTTCTACTACTCTCCATATTCGTTTATTAGTCACCCAGTGAAGATGATCTTTGAACAGTTTGAAACAACCAAAAAATGTTTTTATACAGGTGCTATGATGGAACTGAGGTGATTATGGAGATTAACAGAGTTAACACAGAGAGATGTAATAGATGCACTCAAATCAGAAGGTCTGCAGACTGGCCACACAAATATTGATGGATCTGTGAGTTAAAAAGTAGCGAAAAGGGGGATTATGGTGAATAATGATGCTAATGGTAATTTATAAGAGAAAATGGAATTTTCACATGGTTAGCTCCCTAGTGTTTAAAATAGTGCATGATGGAACCATGTTTTGCAGCAATTTTTTCACTGCGTTATATTGTGTGGTTGTATCTACAAATGCAGTTTAAGCTAAGCCTTTACTAGGTTAACTAAAGACTAGCCTGACTACTGTTCTTCATCTTTTTGCTCCATTTACTGCATAACTGTATCTTTATTTTAATATACTTCTTACTGTTTCTTCTATCAATTTTTTGCTCTTTCTCTAGCTCTTTCTTTACTTTCTCCACTTCCATGTAATGACTGTTCCACTCCTGATTTTTTAATGTTGCATTGTCTGTTCCTCATTCATAATGAAGTATGGTAAAAATTAATAACAGCACTAATCAGTTTATATACATACTTGTATATTATAATTTTGTGTACTTAGATTCCTGTGTTATATTTTTGTATATAGTTTGCTTTTTGTCTTGGTTTTGTTTCTGTAAGTTTATTTGGAGTTGTCTCCCTCGGGCTTCCCAGCTGCACATTTTCTGTTAGCAAATTTAAATAAATAACGCAGAAACAGTAATATAGAACGTGTGATGGAAAACCATAGAGACAGATAAGACAAATGGCTAGAACCAATAAGGCCCAGACATAGGCGTCTGACTTTTGCAGTTATACAGATACATTGCAAATAAATCACAGTTTGGATCAAAGAACTGGCAGAACTTAAATGGAGCGACAGGCGTTATAAGTGTAATACCAGTTTTGTGACTTGTGTAGCTTTTTGAATTTCGTATCTTGGGTTCTACTCAAGTCAAACCACAAGAAAATTGCAACAAATATATTTAAACACATTTTTGGGCAGTACATTGGCTCATCTTTTAGTGTTGTTGCCTCAAAGTAAGAGATTCTGTAGTTCGATTCTGTAGTAGGGTGCCTTATTTGTGGAGTCTGCATGACCTCCCTGTGTTCATGTGGGTTTTCCGTGGTTGCTCTGATTTCTTCCAACATTCCAAAGACATGCGCTGGGTAGATTGGGCAATCTAAATTGGCCATCGATATGTGTGCATGGGTGTATGTGGTACAGAAGATCAATCATTGCAGGACTAGCCACCCAGTGGTGTGACCCTTGGCTCTGGACAATTAACTGTTGAAGCGACACCTAATCCATATGTAGAAATGGGAAACTGGCTGTGTACAGATGGATTTAAAGCACATTTCTGTGCTGTTAAAATGCAAGACAAACCTAATGTTCTTTTTAGGGACACCAGAAAATGTACTTAATTTAAGGACTTTATTTTAATAAAAGGTAAGTGAAGGATCTTGGATGAAGTGACCTGAATACTGAGTGGAAGGCATCTTCAAGTCTTGAACAAATACTTCAGTATTAGGCCTAAATTAAGGATGAAAAGTTTGAAACTGTGCACTTAGATTTTTTTATTTTATATTGCAGAGTTATTAGTTGCAGCATTTTATTATGCTAGTTTGATGAATATTTAACTGTAATCATTTTTTTTAACTATTTTAATTATTCAGATTTTAGGAATATGTTTGAAATTCTTAAGGTAAATCTGTCATGAGTTTAATGAAGATATTAAAATCAAGCAGTTTAAGCAGCCATTACTGGAGTTTTTTTTTCTCTATGAAGCTGGATGGATGAAGTTACATGGCTGTTTATGGGTTTGATTTTAGGTGTTCAGAGGCCCTCAGCTGGTAGTAAGGGATCAGCACTCTTATTGCATGATGCTGTTAGACTGGAACATCTGATTTGCTGTCTAGTGAAGCATGCATGGTAATGTGAAGACAAGTCAGTGTTATCTGCTGTGCCTTCTGTACATTCCTTCGTTAATTGTACAGATATGGTAACATCAGCTAGAGTTATTCTAATAATGAGATGCAATGGTATTTACCATGCAGAGGAGTATGGGAGCCACTTTTTGTCTATCTCTGTCTTAGCTTCTAATCACCCCAGCGTTCTCCTGAAGCCACATAGCCCACAAGATGGTCAGTACTTTTCTAGTTAACATCCTTGTGGGTAGGATTCTCACAGTGTCTCTATTAGACAGTGTGAGCAGGTCACTTAACAAAGCAGTGCCCTTAGGTCATTACTGGAAAAAAGACAGTTCCATATAGCAGATTTACCAAGGTAACCAACTAAACAAAAAATAAACTAGACTGCAGTAAGCTGATTTTTAACTTAAGACTGAATGTGCATCAACTGCTTTTCTAATTATACATCACTGTTACTTTTGTAGGCATATAGGATTAGGAACATCTGTTTGGAAAGTTACTTGAAATCCAGCTGAAGTCTTAGTTCCTTCAGTTTGGCTTCATTGATTGCATGCCTTGTTGAAACAGTGACCATTTGACCTCTGTTGTGCAGTATTATAAAAAAGTTTGTTTTGGGAGTCACTGCTGCGGGGTCTACAGTGCTTTTCCTAAAGAGCTGTTGAATATTTTTGGCATTAAAAGACTATGGTTTTGCTTTCCAGATGTGGGGCCACTTACACCCAGCTGTTGACAACAGTCGGCATTCACCCAACCTGTGCTGAAGAAGTCACAAAGCTACATATCACAAAGCGTTCTGGCCTGGATGCTACAGTTACAGGCTGCTGAGGTTAAGCACCATCTCTGATCTGAAAAGCACACACAAGACCATAAAACATGAAAAACAAACCAATGAACTTTTTACAAGGAAAAGGTACCGAGAGCTTAAGTTCTTTGAAATCTCTGAATTTATTTATTTTTTCAGTTCCTTTTCATGTATTGTATTTGTTATCCTGTGTGTAGATTGGCTTATTTGTTTTATCATACGCAAAGTAGCAACAAACTGAGAGTTCCACCAAGGTTGATATGAAATTTGTGGCAAATTCATAAATTCAAGAATATTGATTCTTCATCTTCAGGCATTTATGTTTGGGAGTTAGTCAAGCATGACCAGTCTGAAACATTTGATCATAGTGGATATTATAAACTGACTGTTGGACACTCTTATTTGATGCTGTTTCCAAGCAATTCTGTTCTCATAAGACAATCCTTTAAGGCTGTTTATATTGCATTACTGTAACAGAAGTTCCACAAAGATAAACAGGTAGCCAGATATCACATATTCAGTACATCTATACCCTCCCGCGAGCACACATTCAGTATATCTATAC
This sequence comes from Protopterus annectens, assembly GCF_019279795.1. Classification (NCBI taxonomy): domain Eukaryota; kingdom Metazoa; phylum Chordata; order Ceratodontiformes; family Protopteridae; genus Protopterus; species Protopterus annectens. The sequence goes on along the minus strand of NC_056733.1, from coordinate 739,896,023 downwards.
CCTCCCATGAGGAAGGCAGTGTTCTTTGCTGCCCCTTCTGTTGTTTTCTTCAAACTCTGAGCTTGTAGAGGCAAAAAGAAATGACAGTATTTGGCTTTGTCATAAAGCTTTTTATTTCATTTTTCTCAGTCTCAGAGTAAGAATGTATAAGTTGCATATTGGGGTAGAAGCAGATGGGGCTTGCACCCTGCAGAAATGAGAATTGTATTTTTTTTTTTTGTACTTGGGATGTGTCTTAAAAAATAGAAGTTCAGAGCAGTTCTGCAACTTCATACTGTGATATGTTGGTATAACACTATTTGAAGAACAGAAACAGAGATAGCAATATATCTGGTTTCAGTTTTACTAACTACTGTTGGTTCGTATAGTGCTTCACAGTGTTTATCAACTTCTGCAGAGTTTACAGGTAGTTATTATTTTACCTCATTTAAGCCAGGTTCTCTCAAGAAAATGATACTCTCACAGTACTTATGATGCTGACAATATACAGCATAGCATCTCTTGAAGACACGTTGTTTGTACCAGGTTTTCAGTTTTGGATTTTTCACCAAGTTTGTTTTTTAATTTAGTTACATTTTAGCAATGTCGCCTATTGTTACATTTTTTGAAGGTCTATACAAGTCTATCTTCACAGAGCAAGATAGGTTTTATAATATTTAATAGCATTTCCAATGTTATTAAAGTCATCTGGCAGATCCTGCTGTCAAGAGGTCATTATCACTTTGAAAGATGTGAAACATCAGTAGATCCTAACCCTTACCAAATGACAGTTAAAAAAAAAAAAACTGTTAAGAGGGTTGTATCATTCTGTTAACCTTATCTAAGGGCTGTAAATTACCCTGACCCATACAGTACAGTATAGTCCTGGAGAGAAATGTTATCACATGTTGAGGATTAGCCCAGGACATTTATTATGTAAAAATTATAGAGAATGTATAGATTAGCACACACATCTTTAAATATGGCTATGAAATTGTTAGTGCAAACGTCAGACCTGCTTGTCATGGCATTCTTAGAAAGCATGCTTTGCTCTGAACATAGCTGTTTCTAAAGAACACCTCTTTGGAACAAAGTCTGTTGTTTGATCCAGTATTCAAAAGTTCATAAAAAGCATTGGAAGAGAGAGAAAAGAACATGAAAAATATAAAGAAGTGTCCCACTTTCTGGTTTCTAATTGTATCAAAATGTCAAAGTCTTGTCATTTTATACAGACAGCACACACAATGAAAACAGTATAGACAGCAATACTTGGCTATTAAGAAACAAGAAACTGCAAGTTCAAGGATCCACACTATTCAACAGTAATAACCAGTAACAGTCGGAAATATTCCCTGCTTCCTCTTGTGTCCGTCTTGACACCTTGCAGTAGCTGTTCTTATTTTAAGAAACAGCAGTTCCCATTTAACAGCATGTAAAGTGTAAGAGTGTCAGACATCCAGTTGAACTCGCCTCTTCAGGCAGTCTACATTCCAGTTCAACATAATACTGACAGAATCCTAAACAGAGACATGAGGTCATCACCTGAAGTGAATGGAAGGCAGACAGGCAAAACATAATACTGACAGAATCCTAAACAGAGAAGGGAGGTCATCACCTGAAGTGAATGGAAGGTAGACAGGCAAACATTTCTCGTCACCAGAAAGTGAGGGTGAAGTAGATATGTTTTCCTGTCATATGAACTTTCAACTTTTCTTTTGTTCCTAGTGTCCTCATAGCCAGGCATCAGAAGGCAGCTCTTTCTCCATAATTTGGAGCCAGAGACTTTTTTTTCCTTTAATCCTACACTGACTGCTCTAAAAGGTAAAAACAGAAAACAAGTCTATTTTCTCATCTTTGGCCAAGGAAATCATTTTCACTGTTTTTGTTCTGATGTCCATAACCAGACTTCTGAACTTGCATCTTGTCCTCTTATCCCTAACTCTCACAACTTGGGAGATCTCAGTCTGTTACCAGCAGTCTTCTCTCAGTCAAGTTCTTATCTGTTTTAAAAGAGACAAAAGTGGCCTTCCTTTACATCACAGCTGTCTAAATGGTACAAATTGTTTACTGGCATCAGGAATAAGGTATAGATCAGGTTTCCAGTTTATTCTCTTAATTTGTGCATGCTCATCTATTTTAATGCTGTTTGGCTTGTTCTTCAATGTACGTTTGTTTGCTATTTCTGTATGGCTGTGTTTTCCTTTATTGCTTGTTATGTTGCAGCAAATCAGTTTATGAAAATGGTTCTTCACATGAGGCCTCCACAATTACCTTATCGATGTTACTAAAAATATTGTTGCCCTCTCTTGTACCCCTTAATTCTCCAAAACTGAAGTATCTCTTGTAGTAATTACTTCAAGCAGAAGGATTTCTGGACCACAAACGTTAGTTTGTAAGCAAACTTATGTAGTCATTCACAAGGACAGTGCTTCTCTACATATCATTCTTTCAAGCTTTCATTTATTTCAGAGGTGGTTTCTGAGATTTTCTTGACACATTCTCAGCTTCCAGTCATCTGGAGGAAAGTACCCTACACACTGTTAACATCTATAGGCATTGCAGGTATTACAGTATAAGGGCCAAACCTCAAAAGCTGTCTAGTCAGCTGTTTGTGTATTTGTGGAGGTTGCTGGTCCTAGAGCAACCATAAAACAGGCATCATATCCAGGCACAGAGAATTCTCCTCATTGGGGTGTATTTGGGTACTCCCATGGCCTTAGCAACTTGGTGAGTCTTGCAAGGGTTGATGAAGGCATCAACTGGCTCCATTTCATAAGTGTAAGGACCAAAATTCCATTTCCCCAAACAATTGAAATTGTCAGCTTGCAGAACAGCAAATTTTGAAATTTACTGCAGTATTAACTGTGTCCATGCTAAACTATAGGCACCAACTCTGAGATCTCATTGGAGTAGAGGAAATACTCCGAGATACAGCAGCCTTGATCTTAGCATATATAATACCACCCCCCACACACACACCCTTTCCTTAGTGAAGTCACATTAATGCAAGAATCGCAAGTAACGTCTTCACACATGCAATGAAAACTAGCATGAACATTTCTGTTGATTGCTGGCCTCATGGAGGTTCTGGTCTTCACATTCTTGCTAGCCCTGCTATAGATGAGGGTGCTTTAGTGGACACTGATATGCCAGTGTTTGCAGTGATATTTTGATAGTGATAGAACCCTGTCACTGTGCTCTACAGTAGTGAAATATGCCCACCATGCTCATTGTGGGGTTAACCTTCATGATACTGAACCAGTTCCTGTCAATTTCACTGGTGAGTTTGGGAAACCACATTGGTTTGTCACTTGTGCTGGGAAAAATAGAGCTGTTTAGAAAGAGGGTTTTGCATAAATCTGCTCAAACTAAGGGCATTAGAGTTTTGTGTGAGAAGGAAGGGCATCGTGCACTTTGTGCCTCCTGTGCTAAGAGGTAGCGCAGATCTTAGCAGCAGGTGTCTCTCTCACAACAGTTCCCATCCTAGGGAAGGGCATCTGCTGACAGACTCCATCAGTTACAGTTCCATTCTGCTTCTAGACTGGGAGACCTGCTTGGTCTTCCAGAAGTGGGACATCCTAAAGTGACTTTTTCAGCACATGAAGTATTCAGTCTTACACCATTCTGCTGTAATCATCAGATCAAAGGGGATTTGATGACAAATGCATTCTCTTTCCCTTGGCAAGGGAGATTTTTTTGTACACCTTTCTGCCACCTACTTACATTCAGAGGAGAAAGACTGGGACGTATCCTCATTGCTTCAGTTTTCTTGTGGGTAAAGAAGTGTGGTTTCTTGCATTAAGGTCTATGGCATTATAGAAATCTATTCCAGTGCAAGCCAAAACATTTTTCTGTCAATTAAAGTGACCACTGGTTCATCCTCTGCTCTTGCAGAAATCTCAGAGGAGACTGAGGCTGCCAGCAAGCCTTGGAGTCATCAGGTATACTTTGTGGAAGAGGATTGTCGTCTTGGTGAAGAGGTATCTTTTTTTTTTTTTTTTTTTTTACCTCATTTGGTTAGTTGTAGGTTATCTTGAACTGTCACAGGCACCTCTTTGACATTGGCTTAGTTATTCCATGGTTAGGGACTACATTTCTGCTGCTTTGGTGTACCACAGCTATGTCAACTGTTATTATTCCAGGCCTGAATTGACAAGCAGTTACTGAAAGAAATTCATCTTTGATTTTATTTGAAGAACACTCTTCCTTCTTAGGTCTTGAACTTCATTATTAGTAGGCTTTTCTGTCTACTGTTTAAACTGGTTGGCTTTGTGGCTCAAATGTTTGTCTTTCAGAAAACACTTGTGATGTTTTTCTTGTTTGTTGTTAATACTGCCCACAGGATCTCAGCAGTAGGCCCTTATTTACAGAGATTTGTGTCTGGTCTTTCACACAAAGCAGGTGTTCTTTTGGGTCTATATCAGTTTGTCGAAGATTTATTTCAGTGAACCTGATTTCATCGACCCAAACCATCTAAAAGGAAGCATTTGGCCAACAGCACAACTTTGCTTTTTTCCCCACTGTAGTGTGATCTCGGAGTTGGTATATGTAGTTGGGGGTGTGGGTGCAAACCCCCCACTTGGGTGGGTTTGAGGTACTGAGCTGTGTGTTCCAGTGTGGTGTTGGTCAAGTGTTTCCTTTCCCTGGTGAAATCTTTTTCAGATGTAAACATTTGCAGAAGTGAAGTTCAATGGTTTGGAGTTGAAGTCTCAGCTGAAGTGAATGTTCGAAGTGATATAGACGTTGGACTGACCCACATTTGTTATCATAAATGGTCTCAGAACTGACTTCAGCGATCTCTTCATTTTCTTACTGGGGTGAAATCCAAGGATGGAGGGACATTTACATTTTTAATGTGCATTGCTAGCTCAGCTTCTCCCTGGTGGGGGTGCATGAATTTTGGTTTGTTTCCTTTGTTTCGGGTAAAGAGTGACTAGCTGTGGCTAGCCCGATTTTACAGTACGGGATTGCTGACAATATAATTTTGCTACCAAGCTGTAAAGTACTACAGTGGGAGGCCACTCCACCAAGGGTATGATGGCTTGTATTGCCTTGTTTATGTCTACTAAAGACATTTGAGCTGCAGCCACATGACTGCTGGTTTGCACCTTTACCAAGCAGAACATGCAAGTCCAGTGCTTCAGGACTGGTCTTCTGGACTACCTTACATTTTTGCCTTTCTCTTACTTGCCAAGGCGATGCTCAAGATTCTTCCCAAAAGCTGCAGACTACAAAAGGCCTTTGAATTTGTTTAATCGATATGTACTCAACATATTTGTTGATCTGTAAAGGTCTCTGTATAGGGTGCTTATCACTCTCCTTGCATCCCTCTGGATTTTGACAGCCTCTGTCTAGAATCATAGGGCAAATATATCATTTTATATGTTTGCTTGAGTTTCAGATGTGTTTGTTGTACAGAGACCAGACTCATGAGTATAGAGGCTGGACATGCCTTCCTTATCTGTCATACAGTGTCATGCCATCTGCTAGTAGGAGGCGTGCATGCCCACTTATTCTGGGCTCTAGAGAGTTTTCAAGAATTGTGCAAATCTGGGAATATCGGAAGAGGGAATTCCTACAGTTACCAGCTACAGGTCCTTCTCACAGACCATTTGATGTGGTGAGCAACTATCTTTTATATGTCCTCCATATCACTGTTATAGTATTCTTTGGTGAGGGGATCTTCTGCCAAGGATAGTCCAACATCTGGCCAGTATACCAAAGCCTTTAGATCTTATAGGCACCTTGTGTCACATGTTTCTCCCCAAGTTGGGCCTAGGGCATAAAGGTGACATGCAGACGACATTACCCAGAACAACTTTGCCACGATTGTCAGATGTCGGTCTGAATGCCCTTTGCTGTGCTGTTTACCAAGCCATTTCAGATAAGTACCCTGTTGGGGTTTCTTTAGTTTCATTTTTCTTTGCTTACTTAGGGTTCATGTCATCCAAGAAGGGAAAATAGTGTGGGAGACAGATGCCCTATAAAGACCTTCACGACCAGTGTCTTTTTTGCTTAGGTGCTTCCCCCAACCATACGCAGTACACCATCTGTTAAGCATTTGTCCCCAAGATCTTTCATAGTCACTTATTGTCTTTGTCCATATACTTGGAGAACCAGTGTCTTAAATTATTGGCTTAGGGTGCATTGGCTGACCCCCCCCCCCCTCGGGACAGCTGTCCTATAAAATGAAAGTCATGAAGTCTAGGCCTGATCCTGTTGCTGACAAGCCTCAACTAGACATCTCTCTAGAAATAGGTGATAGCCCTGAAGACTGTCTGGTGCTTGCACTGGATTCCTCTGCTGTGACCCCTTTAGATGCTAGCATGGATCCAAGTTCTCACATGTCCTCTGAGTCTTTACAAACATCTGCTCTGGATGTTGAGGGGGAGCCATGGTTGATTTCTGAAGGACCCTGGGGAATTCCTCAAATGTTAGTCCAGGAAGAGGTCCCCAGTACTCTTACTGAATCTTGCCAAGGATCTGAAACACCGAGATCTGTTACAGCAGGTGTTCCCTTAAGCAAAAAAAAAAAAAAAAAAAAAAATGAAGCATATAACCCCAGTTGATAAAATACTGTACATGAATGGCAAGATTTTACCCAAGGCCTGTTCAGTGCCTTGGCGGCCTTGAAGCCTCTCCAGGGGGCATCAGCCCCTGCTCCTCCTTGGTCTTCCACTCCTGTTAAGAGGACAAGTGAACCAGCTTCCTCCGATGAGGACTTGGATTCTAGAGAAGAATCCCTAGCTTACTCCTCTCACATTTCTTCTCTAGATTAGTTTACTCCTCTCACATTTCTTCTCTAGATTATGGTTCAGAGGAAGAAGATTCCTTGAGCCCAGATTCTCCTTTTGAAGAATTATTCTTTGGGGATACTATAGCTCGTATGATGGAGTATTTTAAATGTGACTGTTCCCAAGTTTCTGATATCCAAAAAGATACTATGAGCTTTTACAACTGGAGTCACATAAGCCATCTGCAGTTCCCCCTGTTTTGGCAGCTTTCTTGGACACCTTTTCAGCTGCTTCTTTAGCTCCAGACTCTTGTCCTCCTGCCCCTAAGAAACCTAGTAGCTTCTACAAGGACTGCTGTTTTTGTTTGGGTCTTTCTGCTGATCATTCTGTAGCTTCGGTCTCTACAGATAAGCCCTTTAAGCTTTTTCCATCCTCTAAGCTCCTTCCTTCAGATAAGGGTAGTAGAGCTATGGAGAGATTGGGTAAGAAGGTGTACACTGCTGCTACCTTGTCTTTTTGGGCCATTAGTTATCAAACCCATATGACCAAGCATGTCTTATCTGTCTTTTCTCAGGCAGATAAGGTTATGTCAGCTCATTCTGATTCTGCAGGGAAAACTTCAGCTGTTTCCCTGCTAAGGTCTACTTCCTAGGTTTTTCATCAAACCACCAAATACAAAACGGCAACTGGAAGTCCGTGAAAAACTTTTATTAGAAACTGCTTAAGCGCTTTTCGTACGTACTGTGTACGAACTTCATCAGAGAATCCATTAACACAAAAAACACGCCCTTAAATAACTTTATACAAGTCAGCTGATATTACGCTGATTGTTATGTTTAAAATATTTAAAAGACCAGCATCATAACAATTAATTTACATATTTAAAATATTGGATATCATACTAGAATTATATTAATACGTGAAATAAATAGATTCATTCATACCATTAAAAGTGGGTCAAAAAAATAATTAAATATTTTACCATGCTACTAATAAGAAATAATACATAATAAACAATACCATATGACAAATTATTTTAAATCTATGTTCATATGTATGATCCACAACTCACTACTCCTGACTGCCGTAAACAATTTAAAATCTATATGGTCTTTATGGTTAAGGTTATATTAGATATAGTTATATTACATTAACCATATTATAATGTATTCGAAACCAGTATACATTCGATATTATTTCTAATGTCCCTATATTTAGGTCATCTCTTGTTACAGAAACATATTAAATATTTAGCCATTAACTATTTTTTAAAAATATTTTTTATATATATAAATATTTTTTTAAAAAAAGAAAAGAAAGTTAGATGTTATCTAGTTAGGCTATGTAGCTTTAGAATAGGCATAATAGAACAAATATCATTTAACCCAGGCAGGCAATATGAAAACAATCTAATTTGCCATATTAATTCCAACCGTTCAAGTTGTAATTCAATGGGTCCACCTCTAATATTTGGTGTTAATTGATCCAGTACCCAAAATTTAAAGTTGTGGCCTGGAAATTCATTGATGTGCCTAGCAAGAGCATTTTCTAAATTACATTTTTTAATATTATAGACATGCTCATATATTCTGTCTCGTAGTCTCCGAATGGTTTTACCCACATAAAAACAATGGCATAACTGGCATATTGCCACATATACAACCATCTTCGAATTACAATTATTTTTAAATTTACTTTTTAAAGTAAACCCATTTATTTTTGCAGCACTCCCCACAATAATATATTTACAATAGGGACAGTTGCCACATACCGACATGTTCTTAAGGTTTATAGTCGTATTTGATTTATTATTAATAGTGTCCAAAATTTGTTTAAAATTTTGGTCATGTCTTACTGTAATTTTTGGTTCAAGCCCTAACTTCGTTATCAGCTCTTTATTTTCTTTCAAGATGTTCCAATTTTTATAGAAAATGTTTTTTAATAATGAGAAGTCAGAGCAATAGGTGAGTGTCAAGCTGTATTCAAAAGGTAATTCAGTCAAATTCTGATTAATATTAAAAGAGTTCAATTGGTCGGGACTAATTACAGGAGATATACTAGATTCAACCCTCAATAGAATAGGTTTATAAAAGCCGTTATTTCTTTTAGCAATTACCTCATCCATAATATTATCTATAAAATTACTTGGGTATGCTCTATTCAAAAACATATTTTTCAGGTTATTACACTCATCTAAAAAATCTTCAATGTTGCTAACCATTCTAGCTGCTCTCACAGCCTGACTTTTGACCACTGATTTCTTTTGATAGGTGGGATGTGCACTTGTAAAGTGCAGGAAAGTGTTTGAATACGAAACTTTCCTAAATATTCTAGATTCAAATCTGCCCAGTGTTACATTCTTGATGAGATATACATCAAGATAAGCTATTTCTTTAACATTAAAGTTGAATGTAAACTCCAAAAAATTAGTAGTCGAATTAAAATAGGCGACCAATTGTGCTGCTTGTTGGGCCGAACCTTCCAAAAGGATGAAAATATCATCCAAATACCTCGTATAAAACTTTATTTTGGAGGTAATTTCTGTTTCTACTAGAGCATATTCCTTTTCCCAAAAACTCATAACCAAGTTTGCAAAACTAGAGCCACAAGGGGAGCCCATGGCTACCCCTTTCTTTTGTTGGTAAAATTTATCATTAAATACTATAATGTTATGAGCCAAGACTATTGTTAATAATTCCTCAATAAGCCAGATCTCAGAACCTGATGCATTCATTTTTTTCAAATTTAATGTTATCCATTCTATGCCCAAATCTTGTGGGATTGACGTATAAAGATCTTTTACGTCTATAGTTAATAGATTCATGTTTTTATTAAAAGGCAATTCGTTAATCTTACCCAAAAATGACCAGGAATCTTTACAAATGGTAGATTCGAGTTGGACATATTTATTCAAAAGTTTGTCCACCATTTTAGCACAAGCATAAGTCATACTATTTTTTCCACTTACTATTGGTCTAAAGGGTGGATTTGCCAAATTCTTATGAATTTTTGGTATTCCAAAAAGAATGGGCACAATCGGTGATGTTACAATTAAATAATTAAGTTGGTCTAGATCTATTCTCCCTTCTATGAATAAATCATTAATATAACCTTTTACCCTTTTACAGGCTTGGTTATATTCATGTAATGAGACTTGTTCATAAGCATTAGTTGAAAGCATGGCTTCTATCTTATTGATGTAATCACACTGGTCCATAAAGACCAATCCCCCACCTTTGTCCGGTTTCATTATCCGGACCTTAAAGTTCTGTAAAAAATTCAACCAGTCCAATTCATCAGGATTCAGGTTGCTCTTCCTTTTATATTTGTTATTATAATGGAAGTTCCTGAGATCCAATTCACATAGTTTTTCAAATAACAATAAGTTACTATGTAAGGGAGGGTTAAATGTACTAGGAACTCTATGTTCATTGTTATTACCAAGTAGAGTGTTCCCCAAGGTCATCGCTAGATTTAATTTGAGAACGTATAGTTTCAGGTCAATAATACAGTTGGTAACATTCAAATTATTGAGGGGAACAAAGGTGAGACCTTTGGCTAATAAATCTGCTAATTCAGTAGGGACGGACATAGTAGAATAATTATAGATGGAAAAGTCTCCTTGTGTGTTCTTAATAACATGAAAGTTCAAGGAAGAAACCTTGCCTGGGTTAAATGATATTTGTTCTATTATGCCTATTCTAAAGCTACGTAGCCTAACTAGATAACATCTAACTTTCTTTTCTTTTTTTAAAAAATATTTATATATATATAAAAAATATTTTTAAAAAATAGTTAATGGCTAAATATTTAATATGTTTCTGTAACAAGAGATGACCTAAATATAGGGACATTAGAAATAATATCGAATGTATACTGGTTTCGAATACATTATAATATGGTTAATGTAATATACCTTTATCTAATATAACCTTAACCATAAAGACCATATAGATTTTAAATTGTTTATGGCAGTCAGGAGTAGTGAGTTGTGGATCATACATATGAACATAGATTTAAAATAATTTGTCATATGGTATTGTTTATTATGTATTATTTCTTATTAGTAGCATGGTAAAATATTTCATTATTTTTTTGACCCATTTTTAATGGTATGAATGAATCTATTTATTTCACGTATTAATATAATTCTAGTATGATATCCAATATTTTAAATATGTAAATTAATTGTTATGATGCTGGTCTTTTAAATATTTTAAATATTTTAAACATAACAATCAGCGTAATATCAGCTGACTTGTATAAAGTTATTTAAGGGCGTGTTTTTTGTGTTAATGGATTCTCTGATGAAGTTCGTACACAGTACGTACGAAAAGCGCTTAAGCAGTTTCTAATAAAAGTTTTCACGGACTTCCAGTTGCCGTTTTGTATTTAGCAGCAGTTTTTTTGTTTTTGTAACAGTATGTCGAGTCTAGGCAACTCCGGTAGTCCCGTGGAAGCATTACCAGTTTCCCCTCAGGCGGAAGGGAACGTGGAAGCTAATGAAAACGCTAACGATGCCAATATACTGAATACAATTCAGAACCTTGCTCAGCAAGTGGATAGACTTACTGAGAAAGTGGATAAACTTTTTGAACCAGCATCATTTGGCCAGCAGTACCGGCAACAACCCAGTAATCAACAGCATCAACTAGCGCTTGGATGTAATAGCGCTAACCAAGGGAACAGTGATCCTTCTTTTAATTTTCGCGCCACTACTCCTATTCCACCCGGAGTCTCGCTAACTGCCGGAAATTCACCCTCTAGTTCTGCAGCAAGTATACCTTGCGGACAAGGGCCAGCGAGTTCTCCGGTTATGGAAATACTAAGAGAAAGGACTGATTTTTCTGGTCTTGACACTAGTTCCGAACGGAACAATATACCTTCACAACCGGTTGGTACTAATACTAACATCCCAGGGCTTATTGGATTACCAAATCTAACAGACTGGCTGCATGCAAGCAATAATTGGAATTCGAACAGTGCAACGCCAGGAATGGTGAGTCCGGCTAGGGAAGATAATGGCATTTTAAATCTTTTGAATGACTTTGACCATGTTTTGCTGAAATTTAAAAAATATGCACTTGAAATTGACTACTTCAATGAATGTATCAGACTGCAAATAGTACCTAAAGGTTTAAGAATATGGCAGTATCCAACAGGGTTAGTTCCCAATTCTAACTTTCATCTAGAACTGATTAAATTGTTTAATAAACAGGGCCTGGAGCTAATTGAACTAATGAAAACCAACTATGCATTATTTAATGAAGAATTGAAGGACAATATTTCTTTATTGGATACTCAAATTAAATCACACCCTGATTTTCTTAGGTATAAGTTCGAATACCTAAAAATCTTTGAGACTATTGAAGCTTATTTAATGAAAGCAAGAGCAACTAAAAATAAAAAAATACAAAGGGACTGTACACAATATGATGAAGGGACAGCCTATCCTGTCCCCCCACCAGCTCAAGAGTGGAACAAACCAAAAATAAATGGTTTACCTAGGTTGGGGGGGATACCAACTTCCCAGCTCCCATCCGGTAACACTGGTACCGGCACTAACACTGTAAATGGGAACACTGATGTACAACCCAGAGGTTCAATGATTGACTTTGATCAACCTACCCCTTCCACATCTTATGCAAGTATACTACAAGACAAAGAAGATGGACTCAGAAGGAGCGAGCGTATACAAAATCAAAATAAGAACACTGGAGGCTCAAAACCTGTTTCATTTAACAGTGGTCAACCCATTAATAATCGGAATAATACTAAACAGTCAAATTTTCAGAGGGGAAGGGGCCAGAACAGATGGAATCAGAGGAAGAGAACGACCAAATGGAAATAGTAGAAAATGTTTCTTCCTTGAACTTTCATGTTAAGAACACACAAGGAGACTTTTCCATCTATAATTATTCTACTATGTATGTCCCTACTGAATTAGCAGATTTATTAGCCAAAGGTCTCACCTTTGTTCCCCTCAATAATTTGAATGTTACCAACTGTATTATTGACCTGAAACTATACGTTCGCAAATTAAATCTAGCGATGACCTTGGGGAACACTCTACTTGGTAATAACAATGAACATAGAGTTCCTAGTACATTTAACCCTCCCTTACATAGTAACTTATTGTTATTTGAAAAAATATGTGAATTGGATCTCAGGAACTTCCATTATAATAACAAATATAAAAGGAAGAGCAACCTGAATCCTGATGAATTGGACTGGTTGAATTTTTTACAGAACTTTAAGGTCCGGATAATGAAACCGGACAAAGGTGGGGGATTGGTCTTTATGGACCAGTGTGATTACATCAATAAGATAGAAGCCATGCTTTCAACTAATGCTTATGAACAAGTCTCATTACATGAATATAACCAAGCCTGTAAAAGGGTAAAAGGTTATATTAATGATTTATTCATAGAAGGGAGAATAGATCTAGACCAACTTAATTATTTAATTGTAACATCACCGATTGTGCCCATTCTTTTTGGAATACCAAAAATTCATAAGAATTTGGCAAATCCACCCTTTAGACCAATAGTAAGTGGAAAAAATAGTATGACTTATGCTTGCGCTAAAATGGTGGACAAACTTTTGAATAAATATGTCCAACTCGAATCTACCATTTGTAAAGATTCCTGGTCATTTTTGGGTAAGATTAACGAATTGCCTTTTAATAAAAACATGAATCTATTAACTATAGACGTAAAAGATCTTTATACGTCAATCCCACAAGATTTGGGCATAGAATGGATAACATTAAATTTGAAAAAAATGAATGCATCAGGTTCTGAGATCTGGCTTATTGAGGAATTATTAACAATAGTCTTGGCTCATAACATTATAGTATTTAATGATAAATTTTACCAACAAAAGAAAGGGGTAGCCATGGGCTCCCCTTGTGGCTCTAGTTTTGCAAACTTGGTTATGAGTTTTTGGGAAAAGGAATATGCTCTAGTAGAAACAGAAATTACCTCCAAAATAAAGTTTTATACGTGGTATTTGGATGATATTTTCATCCTTTTGGAAGGTTCGGCCCAACAAGCAGCACAATTGGTTGCCTATTTTAATTCGACTACTAATTTTTTGGAGTTTACATTCAACTTTAATGTTAAAGAAATAGCTTATCTTGATGTATATCTCATCAAGAATGTAACACTGGGCAGATTTGAATCTAGAATATTTAGGAAAGTTTCGCATTCAAACACTTTCCTGCACTTTACAAGTGCACATCCCACCTATCAAAAGAAATCAGTGGTCAAAAGTCAGGCTGTGAGAGCAGCTAGAATGGTTAGCAACATTGAAGATTTTTTAGATGAGTGTAATAACCTGAAAAATATGTTTTTGAATAGAGCATACCCAAGTAATTTTATAGATGATAATATGGATGAGGTAATTGCTAAAAGAAATAACGGCTTTTATAAACCTATTCTATTGAGGGTTGAATCTAGTATATCTCCTGTAATTAGTCCCGACCAATTGAACTCTTTTAATATTAATCAGAATTTGACTGAATTACCTTTTGAATACAGCTTGACACTCACCTATTGCTCTGACTTCTCATTATTAAAAAACATTTTCTATAAAAATTGGAACATCTTGAAAGAAAATAAAGAGCTGATAACGAAGTTAGGGCTTGAACCTAAAATTACAGTAAGACATGACCAAAATTTTAAACAAATTTTGGGCACTATTAATAATAAATCAAATACGACTATAAACCTTAAGAACATGTCGGTATGTGGCAACTGTCCCTATTGTAAATATATTATTGTGGGGAGTGCTGGAAAAATAAATGGGTTTACTTTAAAAAGTAAATTTAAAAATAATTGTAATTCGAAGATGGTTGTATATGTGGCAATATGCCAGTTATGCCATTGTTTTTAAGTGGGTAAAACCATTCGGAGACTACGAGACAGAATATATGAGCATGTCTATAATATTAAAAAATGTAATTTAGAAAATGCTCTTGCTAGGCACATCAATGAATTTCCAGGCCACAACTTTAAATTTTGGGTACTGGATCAATTAACACCAAATATTAGAGGTGGACCCATTGAATTACAACTTGAACGGTTGGAATTAATATGGCAAATTAGATTGTTTTCATATTGCCTGCCTGGGTTAAATGATATTTGTTCTATTATGCCTATTCTAAAGCTACGTAGCCTAACTAGATAACATCTAACTTTCTTTTCTTTTTTTAAAAAATATTTATATATATAAAAAATATTTTTAAAAAATAGTTAATGGCTAAATATTTAATATGTTTCTGTAACAAGAGATGACCTAAATATAGGGACATTAGAAATAATATCGAATGTATACTGGTTTCGAATACATTATAATATGGTTAATGTAATATAACTTTATCTAATATAACCTTAACCATAAAGACCATATAGATTTTAAATTGTTTATGGCAGTCAGGAGTAGTGAGTTGTGGATCATACATATGAACATAGATTTAAAATAATTTGTCATATGGTATTGTTTATTATGTATTATTTCTTATTAGTAGCATGGTAAAATATTTAATTATTTTTTTGACCCATTTTTAATGGTATGAATGAATCTATTTATTTCACGTATTAATATAATTCTAGTATGATATCCAATATTTTAAATATGTAAATTAATTGTTATGATGCTGGTCTTTTAAATATTTTAAATATTTTAAACATAACAATCAGCGTAATATCAGCTGACTTGTATAAAATTATTTAAGGGCGTGTTTTTTGTGTTAATGGATTCTCTGATGAAGTTCGTACACAGTACGTACGAAAAGCGCTTAAGCAGTTTCTAATAAAAGTTTTTCACGGCCTTCCAGTTGCCGTTTTGTATTTAGCAGCAGTTTTTTTTTTTTTTTTTTTTTTTTTTTATCACACCACCAAATGCAGCTACGATACTGCTGATGCCTTTGTTCTGTTATTGAGACATTATTCCTGGCTTTACCTTCAGACCTTGCATGATGATATTAAGCCAAGCTTTTGGATGCTCCAATGGCTAATTAAATTTTTTTTGGGACAGCTGTGGTGTTCTCTGCAGGATAAGAAGGCGGCCATGCAAGAACCTAAGCATATCTATGTCTCCTCTGTTCCTAAAATTCAGAGGAATTTTCCCTCTAAATCTGCCTTTGTCCATAGGCAGCCCCCTCAGTCTTCCAAAGGGAGGAACAGGTGTAGATGTATTCGTCCTGCCAAATGTACTCTGACTCATGTGTCAGAAACCTTTTCAGGAGAAACCTGTCTCTCCCTGACATTTTGCTTCCTTCCCTCCTTGGCCAGGTCCCCTTGTCCCACTGCCTTTCTATGTCCCTCTCAAATTACCAAGAGATTATCTCAGATTCTTGGGACTGTCATTCATCAGGAGTATTTCATGGTGTGGAAGTCCCTTCTCCCCATTTCCGGCATTCTGCAGCCTTCTTTGGTCCAGCTTTCTCATTTCCCAGAGATTTTGCAGTCAGTTTTGAACCAAAGCACCATTCAGGCTGTTCTTCCCACCCAAGCAGGAAGGTTTTATTACTCCGTAATGGAAAGAGGGGACTTTGAGCCTAATCCTGGACCTTTCTCTTCTCAACACTTTCCTCAAGGTCCCTTCTTTCAGGATGCTGTCTCTTCAGATTTTATTTCCTGCCCTCCTCCTTCAGGCCTTCCTGGTCACTCTGTCTCAAGGATGCATATCTTCATATCCTCATTCACCCTCTGTTCAGGAAATGTTTACATTTCTCTGTTTCTTCCTCCCATTTTCAGTTCTCTGCTTTGCCCTTTGGCCTTTCTATTTCCCCAAGGGTATTCAGAAATGCCTTGCTCCTGTCATTGCTTTTTGCAGGCTTCAAGGGGTACAGATACTCCCATATCTGGACAACTTGCTTATTCAGACTCTTTCCTCCCAGCAGTCTGTTACAAGATCTCCACTTCACCTCTCTTCTTTTGCAAAGTCTGGGGTTCACCATCAATCTTTTTCTTGATTGCAGGATTCAGAACATTCCCTTGCTGGATTCTCTTTCTGCTACCAAGATGCTATCTTTAACAACCTTCTTACAGTCTCCTCTTCCTCGGTCACAAAGAGGGAATTTCTTAACGTTCTAGGCTTTGTGGCCTCCACCATCGCCATGCTTCCTCTTGCCAGACTCCATATGAGGACGCTACAATGGTACTTCAAATCGTTGTGCTGTCCATAGTGCCACTCCCTGGAGTTCCCTTTTCCTTTACTCCATTGTCTCAAATTTGGGCTTCAGTGGTGGATTCTGCGCATTTCTCTCAATCTTGGGCTGCCCTTTCAGGCTACTGTTCCTTCTCAAGAACTGTTCACAAATGGCTCCAACCTAGGGTGGGGTGCCCTTGTGGCTCTCTGAAGATTTAGGGTCTCTGGGCTCCGCACCTGAGGTCAGACCATATCAACATAAAATAGATGAGGGATCTACTATTGGCTCTACAGCCTTTTCACCCCCCTTTTTCTTCCTGGCTCCCTGAAAATCTTCACGGACAATATAACAGTGATGTGATATGTCAAGAAGCGGGGGGGGGGGTGCACAAGATCTTATCTATGCAGTCTAGCTTTTCAGGCTTGGGATCTGGCTTTCAGTTATCAGGTGACTGTTCAGATGGTTTACATTCCTTCAGAGCACAAACTAGTGGTAGACTTTCTGAGCAGGTCCAAAACACAGACTTATGAATGGATGCTTCCCAGGGATGTTTTTCTGGACATAGTCTATTGGTGGGGTATTCCTGATGTAGATCTTTTTGCCTCCCCTCTAAACAAATAACTTCCCCTATTGGAAAGTGGATACCGTGTTTGCTTGAAAGGGAATGTTTCTGTATGCCTTTCCTCCCCTTCCTCTGCTGCCAAAAGATTTGCACAAGATTAAGCAGGACTCACCCAAATTCTTGTTGGTCACTTCCCTTTGGTGCAGACAGCACTGGTTTCCCCCTTCTTTTTCACCTGCCTGGGGCAATCACCTCAAATTACCTCACCATGTGGATCTTCTCACACATGACAAGGTGTCCCTTATCCATTCCCATCTGTCAATTCTTCAAAAGACTCTGTGGGTGATAGCGCTTTGATCCCTTTTAGGTGCCTCTTTTCTGAGGACACGCTTTGGGTTTTGCAGGAGGCCAGGAAACCCACTACTAGAAAATCATATAGGTCTAAATGGAAAGGATTTTCTGTTTGGTGCCTCCCATTAGATCCCTCTTTAGTGGGTCCCCTTGTTTAGGATCCCTCTTTAGTGGGTCCCCTTGTTTTTCTGTTTGTGTGATCTGCTCCATAATGGTTTGGTATATTCTTCAGTTGAAGCTTAGGACCTCAATTTTGCACTTCAAAAATTGACTCAGGCTCCTTTGGAGCCTGCTAGTTCAGCTTCCTTGTAACATTGTACTTGGAAGACTGTTCTCATGTTGACTCCTACTTCAGCTAAGAGAGTGCCTGAACTTCAGGCTCTTATGGCTAGTCCTCCTTTTTTTTAATTTTTCATAGGGACAGGGTGACTCTTCATACTAATCCTTTCTTTATGTCCAAGGTGGTTAATGAATTGTAACTTAATCAGACTCCTCAGCTTCCTACCTTTTCTCCTTCTCCCGCAGTCTGCCAGTGAGATGGCTCTTCACAACTTGGACCTACATAGAAAGCTCAGGTATTTAGATAAAACAAAGGTTATTCACAATTCTGTGCAACTTTTTCTTGCCTTTCATGCCAGGACTTTGAGTCTGGCTGTTTCAAACCATATCCTCCTGGATTTCTAAGACCATTTCCTTTTGCTATTCCTTTCAAGGCAAATTATCTTCTTATAGGTTCATAGGTAGGTACTAGGCTATCGACCCTAGGGCCTGTACAAGGCCAGTCAAAAAGTTACCCTGGCTTTTACCACCCAAGAAAATTATTTTCCTTTGCCACTGTCGAGCAGAGCCACAGAAGTGATCTTCGGGGTGAATTTCCTATTTCCCATCCAATCATTAAGATTTTTCTTGGGTGCTAATGAGGAGCTTTGTTTGATATAGCTAGGTAATTTATTCCAGAGTATGGAAGTCTCTGGGAGAGGAATCTATCCCTTCGGCATGTTCTGTTTATTGTGGTGACAAGGTTTAGGTCCCTAGAGCGTGTAGCTTTGCGGGATTGGGATTTCTTTAAGTGGAGCATGTCCAACAGCTCTGGGTTTGACGTAGTTTTGTAAGTTAGGCAGAGATCACCTCTGAGTAGGCGATATGCGACGGAGTAAAGCTGGAATTTTTTGAGACGGTCTGCGTAGGGCATCTGTTTGAGGCTGGTAATCCTCCTTGTGAGGTATTTCTGCGGCCTTTCCAGTTGTTGTAGATGCCTTGTGAGGTACATACCAAAAAGGGCATTGTATTCTATAATGGGTCTAATGAGTGATGAGTAGAGGAGAACAATAACCTCTTTTTTTTCTGGATGAGAAACCTTTTGTGATGAGGTGTACCACATAGAAGGATTTCTTGACTACTGTGGCGATGTGATTATCAAAGGAGAAACTACTGTCCACCTGTGTCCCAAGGTCTCTTATCACACTTTCGGTGTTAAGTATACTACCACCTATGTTGTAGTTCATGGGTATAGAGTTTTTACCAAAGGGGATGACAATGCACTTTTTGGCATTGAGGTTGAGGCATGGCTTTGACACCAGGCATCTGTCTCAGTGAGGCTCTTTTGTAGGATGTCCACATTGTTAGGAGTTTCGATTATGGCTCTTAGTTTGCAGTCATCTGTGAACTTCATTAGCCAAAGACCCTTCATTTTAGCCTGTACTTCAGAGAAGTAGATACCAAACAGGAGAGGACCCAGGACTGAACCCTGTGGTTCTCCACTTGTCACTGGTCTGAAGTCGGATTTGGAGTCTGCTACTTTCACAGTGTGGGTTCTGTCAGTGAGCCAGTTGGCAACCCATCTTGTGACATAGGGATTTATACCTAGTTTAGTGAGTTTATCTATAATTCCAGAGTGGGGGATGGTGTTGAAAGCCTTGGCAAGATCTAGATAGGCTGTGTGAACCACCTTACCCTCGTCTATGGCTTCCTCTGTAAAGGCACATTCTAGTAGGGCAGTTGCCTCCTCTGGTGTCTTTTTAAAGGGTTTGGGCACCAATTCCATCCTTGAGGCTGGTACTTGGTCCTCTGTTCATACTTTTATTAAGCATTATAAATTGGATTATGTTTCCAGACCCAGGGCAGGTTTTGCTAGGGTTATCCTGCATGTTTTTGTAGAGGGCTCTTCTGTGCCTTCCTCCTCCCAGTCGTCTTCTTAGCTCTTGTACTTTCCTTACAGTGAAGAACACTACAACAGTGATATGGAAGGACATAGTACAGTTGTGTAAAATCTTACCATAACAGTAGATGCCCTTTTCTTCACTGTTGAAGTATTCCATCCCTCCCTCCTGACCCCTCTTCTCCTAGCTCATGCCCCCTGGGTTTTGTTGTTTTCATGCCCAAGGGAATTTGCTTTTATTTTTTTTTCTGAACTTTTTTCTTCTGGATGTGCATCTTCTCCTTTGTCCTTGGGGGTGTTCTTTTCCTCTTGGGGCAATTCAGTTCTGGGTAATTGCATCCATATGTCACCTTTATGCGCTATGCCCGACATGGGAGCATATGTGTGAAGTATTGCGCTTTAAGATCTAAAGGCTTTGGTGCGCTGATCGGGTGGAGATCCTTTAGGTGAAGAATACCGTAACAGTGAAGAGAAGGACATCTACTGTTATAAGATTTTACACCACTGTACTTTTTCTATCATGCAAGTATTGTGATCTACATTTCATTAGAAAAACTCTGGCAACATCTTAATTCCCTAGTTTGCATTTTTTGTTAGGCTTTCTGACATTTTCTGGACATCTTCAAAAGCATCACTTTTTACATCCGTGTCAGTGTATTAACCCATTTAGAATTCAGTTGTTATTTAGAGTGTTATGTAGACTAACACAAATTGTTTGCCTGAGTTCATCCAGCACTTCTAACGTCTGCTGGTAATAGTAACATCATAGGTGTGCAGAGGAATCCTACTGCATCCAGAAAAATGGGATTTGGTAAAATAATCAACTTTAGTGTGCTTTTACATAATAATACAAGTTGTTGAGCTTTCACCCCTCCTGATACAGGGACTTCATTAGAGCTAAACACAGACAAATAAAACTTCAAGTACCATTCCTTCGAACGTACTGAGCTGTTTTATTGGTCACATCATAGGCAACCAGTCAAATGGAACAACTCACCTCAAATAGTATTTGAAAATTCAAATTATTGTTTTAATATTCCTTAGTATGGATAAACATTATTAATGTATCAGCTTTTCCTGTTTTTAAAGTCAGTTTTTTTTTTTAAAAAGTTTAACCAGTAGCTCCTTTACTGCACCCACTCCAGTTTGCATTTTTTTAACTAAAATAGCTTGGTGGATGCACACCACACCATACTGTTTAGCTTCATCTTTCTGTAACCTCTGCTGTCATCAGTAATGCATGAAAGTAGAAATTAAGAGGAAGTATGAAGCTGCACATTGTGGTCAGCCAAAATAATCTTTACATGTGACAACCAAAAAAACAAACTGGTAACAGTAGCAAGAACAAACCAGTAACCCAAAATAGTCCTGTGGGAAGAAGCACTGTTCTCAATTAAACCACCAGGGCATATATCCACAACTGAGCTTTATTCCACACAAAGTTAAAAT
The DNA here is from genome assembly GCF_019279795.1 of Protopterus annectens. Lineage (NCBI taxonomy): Eukaryota > Metazoa > Chordata > Ceratodontiformes > Protopteridae > Protopterus > Protopterus annectens. The sequence goes on along the minus strand of NC_056733.1, from coordinate 739,874,634 downwards.
GTCAGTTCAGCGCTTTTGTCTCATATTCCACAGGACTTCTTCAGAACTGACAAAAACTTTAGACACTTAAAATTTAATTAATTAACCTAATCAATCATCCGTCACTCAACCACTTAATCAGCAAGTTGAACATAATTACCCAGTAAACAATTAAAAATGATTCAAATCTATTAATAAAATGTAGCTTAAACTACTATTTATACAAATATTAAGCACATTATAAAATAAAAAAAATAAAAAAAAACACTTCTTATATAGCCATAATCCCTGCACTTCTAATTGCTTTAATTTCAAAACAGAAATGATGGAGTTACACTCATTTAGCCCTGAATGATTCATAACATTCAAATTGAGCTACCGCTTCAGCTCACATTTGTTTAGGTGTTCCTCAGTAATATATCCCCTTTGATCTCCAAGTACTTGTTCTATCTCAACAAATTTAAAAGTATGCATTGGATATTCAGCTGTATGCCTATATAAGGCATTTGTACTTTTAGTGTTTTTAATGTCCATCAGGTGCTCGTATATACTTTCCTTAAACTTTCTGCTAGTTTTGCCCACATAAAAGCCTGGACATTGCTGACAACTGGCAATGTAAACAACTCTGATGGATTCACAGGTAAAATGCCCTGTGATATTATACAGCTTTCCTGTAATGCATATATTTTCTTTAGTCAACAAACAGGAACACTGGGAACACCATCCACACTTAACCATACCTACTGGTCACCTTATACTTACTCTTATTTTGTGTTTCTAATAATTGCTTAATGGACCTTGCTTTTCTGAACACTGCCATAGGTTTATCCCCCACCATTTTAAAAATATCGTTATTCACTGAAAAGATCACCCAATTTTTCTGTAAAACATTCAGTATATCATAACTATCTAAGGAAAAAGTTGAGACGAACAATTGTCAGTCCATAATATTTTTATAATCTGGATTGCCCAAATCATCCCCATCCCTTTCATCCTGATTATTATTAGCAATGTCTTTTGGCTTTTCCCAGTTAAGGGCCGCCACAGCAGATCACCGGTCTGCTAATGATTGGCAGTAGTTTTTACCATGCAGAGTTGCCAGCCTGACGCCCAACCTTCAGGGGAAGGCACACGCACATGCACCTTACCTGCATGTCTTTACAGTTCACGCAGCCACAGGGAGGACATGCAGACTCCACACAGGAGGAACTCCAGCCGAGAATCGAACCAAAGAACCTCTTGCTGTGAGGCAACAATGCTAACTGCTGCATCATCCTGATTATTATTAACAGTAAAAATTAAATTCATATTTGCTTCAACCTCTGCTTCTCAGTAGAGGCCTCTACACCCCCGACTTCTCTTATGCAGTATTTCATTCTTAATCTCTAATAAAAGTTCTTTAGGGTAACCCTTCAAAAGCATTTCCACTACTTTTTCGTATTCTCTTACGAATAATTCATCCACAGTAACCATTCTGGCTAACCTCACCACCTGGCCTTTTACCACTGCCTTCTTCTGATGACTTGGATTCCAGCTGTTAAAATAAAGGTATGTATCAGAAAAGGTAGATTTCCTACACACACATATATATATATATATATATATATATATATATATTAGATAAATACCTTTAGAATCCCTATCATTACTTCAACATCTAAAAGGTGATCTCAGCATCATACTGGTAGGAGAATCGCAAAAAAATCAGTGATATTTTGTATATATTCAAAAAATTCCACTAACTTAAGTCCATCCATAATATAAATACATTGTCTAAAAAAACATGTATAGTATGACCAAGCACATACAAATTCACTTTTGAATAAATATTCTGATTCCCACCAGGCCATAACCAAGTTAGCAAAACTAGGGCCACAGGCTGCCTCCATTACAACACCTGTCCTCTGTTTAAAATATTGCCCTTCAAAACTTAAAAAAATTATTTAATACTAACTCTATGAAACTAATAGCTAAATTAACCCTGTCTGAACTTGGGTCTCCTATTTGATATAATATCCACTCCAACCCTTTAGATTGAGGTATGACAGAATTTAAATTATCAACGTCTGAGGTAACTAATAAACAAGTATCCACAGACTCCAACTCGTTAGTCCTGGTTAAAAACTGCCAGAAATCTCTACATGTTTGTGGCATCTTTTGTATAGACCCTTTAACTAATGCATATACAGATTTAGCTATAGAATACATTTTTGACCTGTTAGTCTACTATTGGTGTAAAAGGTGGGTCAGTCACAGATTTATGAATTCTAGGAATGCCATATATCCCAGCTATGACCTGGTTCAGCATTTTTCAAAAATACAAACTCTTTCTGTGTGATCTGACCCTCCAACATGTCAAATAAAGCCATATCTATTTTAGAATATGCTATATTAATTTCATTATGTGAGGTTTCCACATATTGATCGCCCAATAATAAAGCATTAATTTTGTTACTGTATTCACCATTGTTCATTATGATGCGTCCACCCTCTTATCCAGCTTCATAACTCTGATATTACAATCACCACATATTTCTTTCAAATGTTGACTCTATATTAGTTAAATTGTAAAATTTCCTGTTAGCCGGTTTGGAGAGCAAACCCCGAATTTCCCCTTCATATAATTTTTCACACATTAACACAATAATTAAGTGGCAGATTAATAGTGTCATTTTTAATATTGTTAAACCACAGTGCAAGATTCAATTTATGGGTATACATTTTTAACTCTATTAAACTATCAGTTAATCAGGCTTGTCTAGCTGGTATAAAACTTAATCCTTTGGCTTAACATAGCAGCATATGGAACCTGTTTATATCTTTGTCAAAAAAGTTATACAAGTGAAAGTCAATAGTAGAATTAGCTGCGATCCTTGGGAAGTTGCTTATTCATATTCCACCAGTCTGTGCTGATAATTGTTGTAATTCCTGCTGAAAAAACACTTGGGTCTGGCTCCCTGCTTCATAAATTTGTCCGTGGTTGTTTCTGGATCCTGCTGCTTTTGTTTCTGAGAAATCCTTTCAGATCTCTGAACACCGCAGACTACTAAAGAGGCAGATGCTGCTTCTGTAGTAATAACCTCCTGCTCTCCATTTCCTGTTGTCTTTCAATTGAATGGGCCTCTCTGCCCTTCATCCTGTAACCTTTCTCTATTGGTGGATTAGGATATGCAAGTCCTTTGCTGTAATCATTTATATCCCTTTCGAATTTCCTTATTGTATGCTGTATAATACTATTACACAGAGTCCACCTTAGTGAAAATGTTATAATTGGTTTCATAATGGTCAAACATAACCAATGAAGTGTTCAGACCATCCAGTTCAATAGGCAGTAGTTCTATCCAATAATCGTTGTGCTTCACCATACTTCTCAGCACTTCTATACCAGCCCTATTAAATATGTTGATTAACTCATCGCACAACTGGGTCCCCTTTTGCCCATTATTAGGAAACTTCCAAAACCAGAGACTTCTAGGCACGATGTTAGCTGAAATGTTAATGAGATAACTGTTCTCCAATTGCAATTTTTTAGAAACATTTTTTTCTCAAAATTATATAATTGGTCTCCAATAGTATTAGGTGGTGTTATTGCCCTACTGTTCTAACCATTGAAATCAAACTTATTATCTTTCCAAATTTGGAAATCCCACGATTATTAGTTAAAACTGTAGGGGCAGATGTATTTGGTGACTAAGTGAGAGACCCACACTTCTGCCACTGGGCATCACATCTCGATAGGCTTGCTGTAATAATAATTGTACCCCCGAATTTGCAAGTTGTTGGCTCACTTGTTTTTTAATTAATTAATTATTTTTTTTTATTATTTATAGTAATGTGTTTAATATTTGTATAAATAGCCATTTAAGATGCATTTTATCAATAGATTTGAAGTATTTTAATTGTTTATTGGTTAATTATGATCAACTAGCTGATTAAGTAGTTAAGTGATGATTGCTTAGGTTAATTAATGAAATTTTAAGTGTATTTAAAGTTGTAATGATGGATTTGTCAGTTCTGAAGTCGTCTTGTGGAATATGAGATGAAAGCGCTTAACTCTTGACATTTTAATTGTGTGTGGAATAAAGCTCAGTTGTGGATATATCCCTTGGTGGTTTCATTGAGAACACTGCCTCTTCCCACAGGATTGTGTTTGGTTACTAATCTTTACACGTGATAAATTATGATCTGTAGTAGTTAACTTCATTTGATCATCAAACTGTGGGTTACGGATCTGAGCCGGCAGCTTACCAAGCTAAAGATCTGAGCTCCAATCTCCTCCCTCTTACCCATACTACACTGCAACCTCCTTCCAATCCTCAGATCTCGTTTGCCGTGGCTTCACTAACACGGGATTCTTGAGCACCAGGCAGGTTGGTTAGGTTAGTCATCTAACTTTTCGGTCTGTGTGTTTGTTGAGTGCAAAATACTTGAGCCCTTTTCCTTTCTGTACCCTCGGGTTTGCGTCCAAAAAAATATATATATCTATATAGAGTAGTGGAGTAGGAAAGTTTCAGAACTTTCTATCAATGTAGGCCTCCCCTTCCTGCCCTTAGTGTGTGTCTGTGTGTGTACTTGACTTCTTAGCCTAGTCTAAGTTCAGATATGTCAGAAGCCGACATTTTCTAAGTGCACAGAGTGTGGCCATAAGCTGTCGCCGGCCGATGGTCACACTCTGTGCGTATTTGTCTAGGGGTTCCCCACCTATCATCGGGCTGCAAGATATGTGCAGCATTCAACCCCCGGGCCCTGCGGGATCACAGGACCAAGCTGATTCTGGTGGGTCTTTTACCTGCAGAGTCAACTACCTCTTCTGCAGCATCTTCGACAGCCATGGCTGTGACTGTTAGGCTTACGGCCCTCCTCCCTTGCCCGGGACTCCCACTCCCACCTCCAAACAGGGTGAGAGAGAGGCCAGGAAGGATAAACACAGAGCAAAGGAGAAAGAGGTTGCAAGAGGCATGCGGACTCGGATCCGTGGATGCCCCTCCCCCGCTAAAGTGATCTCTACTCCTGAAAAAATTGCTAGGCCATCTTTCCCTTGGCTCCATTCTCCACGGTTCTCCCCGGAGCCAGAAGAGGAGGCTCGGCCCCTTTCGAGGTCGTCCTCACATCGGCCCTCCAGGCCGGTGTAGGTGGCGTCCTCGAGATCCACAGGAAGCCTCTCTGAAGCTGATATGGACCGGATGATGAGAAGGTTCCTGCAAACTCAATTGCAGATGGGAGTGTTGCTGGCTCCACCCCCAGCCGGAGCATGAAGTTCGGCTTCGACATTTGCCTCGATAGCTCTTTCTCCGATCCACCCTCGGGTTTCAGAGTCCATGGATCTGAGGAGTCCCGGAGTCAGGAGGTTTGTGCAGATGGTACCCTCCAACCTTGACGCCGGCCATACCCTTGAGACTGTCAGATCCGAACTCTCAGAGCTGAGACCTGGGTGTCAGATCCGAGGGGATGAGTGTGTCGTCAGCCCAGTTGTGGTTGGGGCATACCATCTCCCTAGGTCCGGCTTTTCCGGCGTTGGCTCCGATCCCCTTCGGCTTTTGACATTGTGGAGAGGGTTCTCTCTGGAGGATCGAGACCCCTCACTCTCCTCTGAGTACACCCCTGTTCCCTCGCAACTGAGTGTCCTCCCAGGGACAGCCTCTGTCCGATACGCCCCAGACAGTTCTCCTTGAGGAATATGAGGCAGTTGTGAGCCCTCCCCGGAGAGTCCCCCCGAGCAGGCCCCTCGCAAATGCCAGTGCAAAAGGAGGCACATGGACTCCCCCGAGTCCCTTACTGAGGATACCAACTTGGAGGAAGGGGAAGGTTCCCCCATATCAGCCCCTGAAGATGTCTCCTTCGGAGACATAATGGAAATTCTTCATCAGAGGGGGGGTTGGTCTGCCAAAAAACCTTCCTTGGACGAGTCAATATTTCTGGAGGCATTCGATGCAGGCCCATCTACCTCTTGGATGTCCTCCCTGGCTGACCCTTTGGTGGACCTCATTACCACCAGAGCTTGGAAGGAACCGGACACTGTAGAGCCAATATCTAAATGGCCAGACAAAGTATTGAGCCCTCCTGCAGACAAGCCCGCTTGGAGTAAGGGTTCTCCAGTTGATGCCATGCCATACCAAAAAGAAACTGGCCCAGGAAAGTTCCTCGGTCCGTCCTCCAGACAAGGAGTCTAGGGCGATGGATCATCTTGGAAAGCAGATATTTGCTTCAGCTACCTTTGCTATAAGGGCGCTGACTTACATTACCCATGTAATTAGACTGCAGCGTGACCTCGTTAAGGAGTACGCGAAGTCTCCCCCAGAGTTCATTTCGGCCGAGGATAAACGGACATTCTCTGCTCGTATAGCTACTCTCAATTCTGTCTCAAATACATCCATGCGTTTACTCTCTCATGCCACTGAGGGAGCCACTAGGGCAGCCGGGTCCGGTATTTCCATGAGGCGTCATGCCTGGCTCCAGCTTTGCGATTTTTCGGAACCTTTCAAGGCATCCTTCGCTAATGCCCCTTTTTGATGGTTTGACCCTGTTTGGGAAGACCGTCTGAGATACGCTAGTCCAGAGCGAGAAGGATGGGAAAACGCTGTCGGACATTGGGATTCGCTTCTCTAACCCTCAAAGGTCCTTCTCCAGGAAACAGCGAGGGCAAAAGAAGTTGTGGTTTCGGAAGTCTCAACAGTCCAGGAATGTTCCACACTCCTCTTCCCCTAGAGGCAGAGGGGGACAAGGTGGACACCAGTCCAGAGGCAAAGAACTTCGGGTCATGGGAACCCTTTTCCGACTGACCCATGCAGCAGCCCTGAGGGGTTGCCCGTCTGCTCCTCTCTGGAGGCAGTCGGGGGGAGTTTTTCTAGGCACCTAGCCCAGTGGGAGTCCATCACGTCAGAATGCTGGGTGCTTCGGATAATATCCAGAGGCTGTTCTATTCCCTTCATAAACAGACCCCCAAATACAAGGCGCCTCCCGGATGTCCCACCCACTCAAAGGGAGGCGGCAGCTTTGGAAATAAAAAAAGCTGCTAGAAAGGAGAGCAATCTAGCTAGTGCCCCCAAACCAGTCCTGATCAGGCATCTATTCCAGGTTCTTTTTGGTGCCAAAAAAGACGGGGGACTTGAGGCCGATTCTCGACTTATCTACAATTAACCTGTCCGTTGCCAAGGAGAAGTTCCAGATGGTCACTTTAAAATCCATCTTGCCCTTCTTGCAGGAGGAAGACTGGATGTGCTAGATAGACCTCAAGGATGCGTACTACCATATCCTGATGGACAGGTGATCCAGGAAGTTCCTCCGCTTTTAGCTAGGAGCCAGATACTACCACCACAGCCCCCAGGGTGTTTACCAAGGTCATGGCAGTTGTAGCAGCCCACCTGAGGCTTCAGAGCATTCAGGTCTTTCTGTACCTGGACGACTGGCTTCTCACCACCCCCACCAGGCATCAACTTGTACTAGCCAGAAACTTGTTTCTTCAGTTGTCGACTCAGCACAATAAACCTCAAGAAGTCTTCTCAACAACCTGTTCAAATTCTAGACTTCATAGGGGCAAGAGTAGATTCTCTTCAGGCCAGGATATTTTTGACCCCAGACAGAATTCACAGCCTGGCCCTTCATGTCTTTGGCGCTCCTTCAGACTCCTGCACCCCCAGTGGAGTTAGTTCTGAGAGCCCTAGGGTCCATGGTAGCAGCTATAAATCTAGCTCCTTGTGCATGTCTGCATATGAGAGTGTTACAGTGGATGTTACAAGTTCTGTGGTCTCTACTATATCAGTCACTAGATTTTCCGATTCCTCTAAGCAAAGTGTGTAAAGCTTTTCTCATGTGGTGGCTTCAGTCCCAGGATCTGTGAGTAGGATGCCCCTTTGTTATGCCTCCGCCCCAAGCCACGGTGACCACGGATGCCTCCTGCTTAGGGTGGGGGGCATTGCTCGGGCAGGACTGTCCAAGGCACGTGGACCCCAAGCAAGACCATTCTGCATATTAATGTTCTAGAGATGAGAGCAGTCTTTTTAGCATTGCAATACCCTTCATACCTCTCTCCCTCTGGGAACTATTGCGATCCAGACAATATGTCAGTGGTATGGTACATCAACAAACAGAGGGGAACCAGGTTCTATCCACTTTGTCGAGAGGCCATTAGAGTGTGGGAGTGGGCGATCTCCTCCAACCGCTTTCTGATAGCAGAGCACATCCCAGGTCGGTCCAACATTTTGGCAGGAAAATTGAGCAGGACTATCCTTTCACCTTACACGAGTAGTCTCTGAACCCTTATGTAGCAGAACAGATCCCCCTCAGGTGGGGTCAGCCTTGCTCCGATCTCTTCGCATCGCTGTCCAACCGTCATGCAGCAAATTTTTCACTCTGATTCCCCCGATGGGGGAAGTCCCCAGAGATGCTGTTGTCCATGCTTGGCCACCCGGTCTTCTTTATGCATATCCCTGGCTTCCTCTCATGACTAAATTCATACAGAAAGCTCGTCAGTTGGGGAGCAGGGTTATCCTCATAGCCCCATTCCGGCCTTGTAATGTTTGGTTCCCTTGCCTGCAGTCTCATGTTCTAGCTCCACCCTGGATTTTGGATCCCATTCCGGATCTTATTCGTTATCTCTCGGGAATTCCTCCTCCGAATCTGGATAGCCTCAAGCTCACAGCTTGGCTGCTCCAGTTCCATTAGTTGCCAGGACTCACGGTATCTCTTCCCCAGTTAAATCCATTCTGGTAGCAGCACACAAGTCCTCTACCAGAAAAGTTTATAGTAGTAAATGGAAACGCTTTTCCATTTGGGCTTCACAGAGAAATCCGGATCCTTTTACTGCTCCACTTCCAGCGGTGTTAGACTTTTTGTGTCATATTTTCCAGCAAAGGGCCAGCTCTTCCACAGTGAAAGTGCAGCTGGCAGCTATTTCCCATTTTCACGTAAGGGAAAATTCAGGTTCTCTAGCTGCTGCCAGAATTGGCAAGACTTTTATTAAAGGTACTTTTCTCCTGAGAACACCTTTCAAAAATCTTTCCCCTCCATGGGATTTGACTTTGGTTCTTCAGGCCATAGTTGCGCCCCCGTTCGAGCCAGCAGCATCAGTTGACTTGAAATTTTTGTCATGGAAGACTGCCTTCCTGGTAGCTATCACTTCAGCCAGGAGAGTGTCGGAACTTCAGGTGCTATGTATGAAGCCCCCATACCTAGTTTTTCATAAGGATAGGGTGTCTCTCAGGACTAACCCATATTTTCTTCCTAAAGTTGCTTCGGAGTCAAACATTAATCAGTCTATTAATTTGCCTGTATTTTTCCCCTAATTTTCAAAATAAAGGGGAATACAAACTTCATTTGCTGGATGTTCACAGGCAGTTACATTTTTACTTGCATAGGGCCAAACCCTTCTTTAAATCTGATCAGCTTTTTGTTTCTTTTGCCCTTTTTAGGAAAACCAGTTTCGAAGGTGACTCTCATTAAATGGATTTCGCTTTGCTTTTTACAAGCTTATAAAGAACTTGCTCACTCCACCCGTTCTATGGCTACTTCTGCTGCATTCTTGTCTAGAGTTTCCCTGGATGATATTTGTTCAGCAGCTACCCGGGCCTCCTCTCACACTTTTATTACTCATTATAAGCTAGATATGGTGTCTAGAGGAAGGGCTTCCTTTGGCTCTGCAGTGCTCCGGAATATCCTTCCTTAAGGGTCTCCCAAGATTTCGGGTAGCTGGAGACTCTGTCCCACAGGTTGATGATCAAATGAATTTAACTACTTCAGATAAAGAAGTTATGTACTAAGCATAATGTTCCATCTGAGTAGTTGGACTTCATTTGTCAGCAACCTTCCCTCCCTCCTTCCCCCTGACCTTGGTGGTTATTTCTCTGCTTGGGCTCGATGTCCTGAGTTTGACGAGCCTGGTGTATGTGTTCGGGTCAGGTTTTTGGTGTCTTAGGTTGTTGTGTCATGTATTGGGTGGCAAACTCGCTCTGAGGATTGGAAGGAGTTTGCAGTGTAGTATGGATAAGGGGGAGGAGCTTGGAGCTCAGATCTTTAGCTTGGTAAGCTGCTGGCTCGGATCCGTATCTGATTCGTAACCCACAGGTTGCTGACAAATGAAGTCTAACTACTCAGATGGAATGTTATGGTGAGTACATAACTTCTTTTTTCCTGAATTTTAAACTGATTACAAACAATAGGTAAAAGGTAAAACCACATTACAGGGCAACAAACTTTAAAATGAGTTGTACATGCCTTGGTCTGTATATGATTTTTTTCTGTTGTCAGCATTGCTGTGTCTGCAAAATATATGTATATGTGTATATATATATATATATATATATATATATATGTGTGTGTACATACATACATATATAGAGAAAGGTTTGTTTTAGTTTATCTTCGAGTTCCAGCCTTCTTTTTCTTCAGTCTTAAAGGTTATCCCAGTAGTCTTGATTTGTTGGAAGGAGCCTTGAAGTTATGAAAAGTCTATGCAGCTACACCATAACATAGAATACATTTTTCCTGCAATCCCTACTAATGTAGTACCAGCACTTCACTGGATATTTGCAATGTGCCTGTTGGGTGTTATTTAGGGAAAACAATTTCCGTAGCTTTTTTGTCAGGAAATGTTTATGAATTTAATTAGTGTTATGGTTTGTTTTCATGAGCTAACTGTCCTTGTGGGCTCTTTTTAACGTAGGCAGTCTCTCTTCCAAAGATAAGAGTCAAACTTTGTACCTTATGTTATTCAAGTAAACACCATAATCATTATACCAATCCTATAAGTATATAATTTTGTAACTGTGTACTTAACTCCGTAAACATCTGCCTTTGTCAGTGTTGATCGTGAGAGCCCAATTCTCCTGTGCATGTCCCTCACACAGAAACCGATAATCAAGCAATGTGGTGTAATCTGCAGATTGTAGTGTATGAAACTGCACCATAATCATCTGCCTTTGTCAGTGTTGATCGAGAGAGCCCAATTCTCCTGTGCATGTCCCTCACACAGAAGCCGATAATCAAGCAATGTGGTGTAATCTGCAGATTGTAGTGTATGAAACTGCACCATAATCATCTGGCATGGTATATGGCATACAAAGAAATGCTACCTGTCAAAATAATACATTGAAAATAAAGTGAAATGCACAATAGGACTGAGCAGAAGTACAATAATTTTTGTATGCTTTTTTTGTATTACTTGCAAAGTCCTTGTAGCTAATATTGCCTGTAATAAAACTTATTCAGCAGACCATAAAGCCAGTGGGAGGAAGCATATCATTAGATTAATCTTAACTGTATAAAGACTTTTTTATGCACGAAATTTAATGCGGTACAATATTGCCATGTAAGGTAGGCTGTGCAAAGCAGAAGATGCTTGTGTATCATTTGTTGTTTGGACATACTATAATACTGAGTACCTCAGAGTTGACCTGCCTACTTATTCCCTCAAAACAGTTACCTCATACTTTAGCCACCAGAGGGCAGTCATGTTCCAGAATGAGCACTACCTTAGAGTGGTAAGTAAACTAACACATGGATACTAGGATTCTTGTTTTCCAGTTGGTGGTGGTGTCATATACTTTGAACTTTGGGGTGTGTCTCAGGATCTCTTGTAGCAAGACTGTCCAGTTACATAAACATTTATTGTTGTGGTGAGGTTTAGATCCCTGGAGCGTGTGGCTTGAGAGGATATGGTTTTCTTTAGGTGGAGCATGTCCATCAATTCTGGGTTGGGCATGGCCTTGTATGCCAGGCTTAGATCACCTCTCAGTATGCGGTATGCAACCGAGTACAGCTGGAGTTTCTTCAGTCGAGCTGCATAGGGCATCTGCTTGAGGCCAGTGATCGTCTTGGTGAGGTAGTTCTGTGGTCTTTCCAGTTGTTGCAGGTGTCTTGTAAGGTACATCCCAAATGGGGCATTGTACTCCATGATGGGTCTGATGAGTGATGCATAGAGGGGCCCAATGACCTCTTTCGATCTGGATGCAAACCCTTTTGTGATTAGGTGGGCCACATAGAAGGATTTTCTAACCACTTTGGCAATGTGATTATCAAAGGAGAGGTTTCTGTCTACTTGGGTCCCCAGATCCCTTATTATGTCTTCCATATTTAGGGGGCTACCACCTATGTGGTAGTTTGTGGATACTTTGTTTTTTTCCAAAGGGGATGACTATGTACTTTTTGGCATTTAGCTTGAGGCCATGGTTTTGACACCAGGTATCTGATTCAGTGCGACCCTTTTGGAGGATGTCTGTGTCAGCTGGAAAGTCAGTTATAGCCCCTAGTTTGCAGTCTGCGAACTTGGTCGACCATAGTCCTCCTGTGCTTGCCTATACCTCTGAGAAGTATATGACGAACAGGAGGGGTCCTAGGACTGAGCCCTGAGGAACGCCACTTGTAACCGGTTTAGAGTCAGACTTAGCTCCCGCAACTCTTACCATGTGGGTTCTGTCTGTGAGCCAGTTTGCAATCCATCTAGTGATGTAAGGGTGGTAATTCTTTCATCAGTCCAGTACGCCCCAAGTGCTTCACTGACCCACCAGTCTCCACCTGAGATTCAGACTGACGTCCATGCTCTGTTCATGCAGCCCCCCGACACTCCCCAGGGAGTAGTAAGCAGGCATTGCCTTGTCATTCCTGTCCTTCTGTGGTCAGCTACTTCAGTGTCTAAACTGCTAAGCGAACAAAGATGGTCTAAGGGTGATAGGACTTTACCCATCTATGTCAGAGAGCTGACTGCCTGCTTGAGCTTTCTGGCATTTGACTGTGACATGAATGTTTTCTGTTCTTTTCTTGAAAGCTAATGCCTTTTGCTAATTTTATTGTCATATCAGAAATACAGTATCATTAAAATGTAAAATTGCTTTAAAAACTGAGAAAAGCTGTATTAAAGGGCTTGTATGATGCACCTTGGGAAGAGAAGACGAGCATATGACATGAAAAAAAAAGTAAGCAATAGACGAGAATGTCTGAAACAGAGAAAATGTGCAGCTGTGCCCTTGTTGTCTATCACTAGCCAGGCTGGTAGAGTTAGGGTACTGGTGCCACTTGCCATACAGGTGGTATGTCTGTGCATGTATGGTCACTTGCAGTGAGTTCTGGTTTACAGTGGCACAATGCAGTGGGCCAGAAAATCTTCAATGTTTTCTGTTACTTGTGCAAGGATTTCTACTGTGACTTTGAGATATTTCTCTAATGTGTTTTAGAACTGCATTTGCTATTGAAAATGTCTCATCCACATTTTCTGATTTTACATTACACCTAAAAAAATGTTGATGACCCACATCCCAGGATAGCTGACTGCTTTCAGAAATGCTATTGCAGTTAAGGTTTGATATCTGGGATGTTTTTGAAGAATGCACTATAGTCCTGATTGTCAACACTGGGCAATTAAAAAAAAATAGGATTAAAAAAGCAGTGTGTGAAGATGGTGTATTAGTTGTACAAATATTTTAAATGTTTGAGCTTTTTCTGCTCGTATTAAGTCACTTGCAGTGTTTCCCACCTGCACATTATAGCTGTAGTCATGAGGATAAATGCACTTCATTCTGTATGCATGTGTTACTTCTATTCCAACAGATGGCAGTGCTGACTAGCAGTCTTTAGTAAAATGTCATAGTATGAACTGTACATACCCCTTTATAAGTTACATTACAATGTCCAGTACTGCTTCAGTTTTTATGCTGACTGTGCAAAATCTAAATTTTATGACCCCCCCCCCCCCCCAAGATGTGTAATATATCTTGTCCATCTTCAGTATTGCATAACTGTTAAGGTTGTTTTTAGACCTTTTGATTGTATCACTTCTGTTTTACCACTTATGACCCCATTTACCTTGTTTATAGATTAATGCGTTCTACTGTTGTAGCTTGGTAGGGATGTACCTCTAAACAATGAAGTACACAAATCTCAAACTGCTCATGATCAATTGCCAAAACAGTGAAAAAAACAAAATACTTCTGTTTTTTGCAGTGGGGCAAGCCAACCTACATTCCCCACACCCCCTGCTAATTGCATATACTGACTCCGAGATCACTCTACAGTGGAGAAAGGGCATTTTCCCTGCTTCCACTGTGCACAATCTTGCAATGTCTTAATGCCAGTAGAAGCGATTAAATGAGATTGTCACTTCTGCCGGTGTTGAACAAGTTTGAGATTACAAACGTTTGTTTGGTAGGTATTCATGTCCATTTACTGTAAATCTTGTTTGTTCAGAGTGCAGGCAGAAAAATGTAAATGGGTATTGCATCTGTCTGAGCAAGTTGGCAGCACCAACTCCAAGTTAGCAGTCTTGCCTACATTTCAGGATAGACCAATTGCTTAATTTTTGATAACGGGATAATAAACTAATCCAAAATAAGCTTGTTTCAGTCGGTGCCTAGTACAAGGCCTAGTTGCAAAAAGATAATAGCAGAAGTGTGAAGACTCTCACAGGAGGCCTATTTAATATTTACAAGAACTAATTTGGTGAAGGATGCATTATGACAAACAGCTGGAAAAGGTGCGGGACCTGATAGCTTGACTTGCATGTGCATATTTTAACTTGTGAAATTTGCAATATTTGGTGGGGGTTGGATTCTGAAATGATTCTTAGATATTTTATACCAGAGTATTTTTTTTTTTAATTTCCAGACCAAAAGCCCTGTAATTTAAACATGTAAAATTAAGAACAACATTACGGTTGTGTAACTTTAATGAAAGACGGATGTAATTCAAGACAGAATGGCAAAGTCTTACTGTATTTTGCCTCTGTAGTTTTTGTGCACCTTTTTCAGAGAATCAGTACTCCACTGAAGTTTGTGTACATTTTAAGTAATTAAGCCATCCATACTGATGGTGTTAATGGATGTGCAGACTCATGCCTCATATATACTGTTTTAATTTATATGCTTGAATCTATGCAGTGTGCACCTTAAAATAGCATCTGCTAATAGTTTTTTTGTATTTGGACCTTTGCATATCTGAACTGTTCTATATCTTGGTGTCATATTCTCACCTGCTACAGCATCCACTGGAGAACATTTCTAATACTAGTTGGGTATGCTTTCCCCTGCAGACCTTCTGCAGTATCAGTAATGAAGACATTGACAAAAAACAGACACGATGTCTGGACTCTGCTCATGGTCCATTAGTCTACAGTAGGTCTTGGCAGTGCGACTTCTGTTACTATTTCCAGTTTTCTTGTGTTTTAGGTATTTTGTCAAGCATTCTTTGCTTGGTTTATCCAGGTTTCTTTTAGGTATGGTGTGGAGGAGAGACTTAATAAAATGCACGTAATTCATGACCTCTCTTCTTCCTTACTGCACTTAAATTATCTAGAGAGTAATTCATCTTCCATCCTTGTGCATGCATACGTACATACACTAAAATTACGGCAAAATAGAAAGTTTTGTCTCATCAATTTACCACATTTAACAGCTGTCCATTAGAGCATTTAATGCCAGGATTGTTTGAGACATTTTGATCGTAACATAAAAGAATCTGACACAAAGCTTCCTGACATTTCTTTATGGAATCCTATTCCATTTATCCAGAAGTAACTTAAAATGATCCTCATTCCCAGCCTATGTTATCTTTGAAGGTACAACTTTCCATTGTCCTACCACTGTCTGTGAGAAGCATGTCCTTCTTTAAATAAGCTCCATGCAATTTGCCAGTCACACTTCTTCCTTTCCTGCCTTTCTTCCTAAATTCTAGTCCACCTACTAACCCTTTTCAGTCTTGTTTGTTTGTATTATATCAGTCCTGGTTTTTCTCACCTCATATTAAAAAAATCAGGCGTGTTAGTGTTCCTCATATGAGTACCCACCCTGTCGAGCCCTTTACTGTTTTAGTCATCCTGTTTGTTGTATACTCTCAGCATGTCAGTCTCCTGCAGTTCTGCTGAAGAATGTAATTCATGGTGACCCATGTATCCATGATCTTTCAGTTGATGTGTGAACTGACACTGCACCCCCTTGGCTTTGGATACACACCATTGTCTAGTGTCAGGTTGCGCAGAGTGAGATGATGTACCTTTTTTAGTTTTGATGACTTCTGAAAAATACTTTCACTGTTGTTGGCTTATGTCTTTTTATGCCATCTTTGGTTAGAATTCTTTTTACTATTTTGCACAGTGTTTGAAAGGTTCAGATTAACAAGTGCCACCGAGGTGTGTTTATTTTGCTGAAAAGTACTTTCCAGTGTTGTTGCCTCATGTTGTTTTATGCCATCTTTGGTTAGAATTATTTTTCCTATTTTGCCTTGCAAGGGTTTGAGAGGTTCAGATTAATGATTACATTTATAAGTACCACTCAGATGTTTTATTGGTTTATTTTTGCAACGTGCTGAATGATGATGATGATTTGTAGTCATCAGTGGCACAGAAGGAGCAGCTTCTTTTCAGCTGGGGCATATTGCGCATACATTTTCTAACATTTCAAATAGAAAATATGGCAATCTTCTCTTCAGAATTCCCTAGCACTTTAGATATTTGTAGGTTGTTGGGCAAAACTGAAAGCATTGCAAAATTGAGAACAGTGTTAGTGATTTGATGAGAAACTGTAAAGCCATGTGAAGTGGTTAGAGGTTGACATGCCTGGGAGCATTTGTTGGTGACAGTTAATGTAACGGTAATTGTTTAAAATGTCTGTTTATTATGACTATAAATGATTATGTCAAAACTGACATTTATCATGCTAGTGAGTACCAGGATGACCATGTTGCAAGTAGCCCTGTGTGATACCAGAGGATAAGGAAGAAGTAATTATACATTTATTATTCACTCCATGTAATAGGGTCTTGGCGTTTCATATGGGATTCTGACAGTCTTTACACACCCTGGTGTACGTCTTCAGGCTAAGTAATGTTTACATGCATTCATAATGTAATAAGATTCCAATATTTAAAGCTGATATGTAATGTATACCTCTGTCCTGTGAAAGAAGGCATTCTGGCTACAGCTTATGACATTGTTAGAATGACAAATGAAGGTTAAATGTTCTAAATGGTTGAATTAGTTTTATGAAACCTCTCTCTCTCTCTGCCATTCACATTTTGAGAGTTAAGAGGTGCGTGACAAAACCAGAAAGTGAGAAACTTTGTCCGGCATCTAATCCAGATAAAGAAAGGATACTGGGCTAAGTACAGAGAAAAGCAGGATGAGTCTTCTGCATTCTGCTTGGATTACAAAACCTGGATGCCATATGTTACATTGCATGAAGGCAGGTCAAAGTTGCTTCGTTAGAATAATGACAATTTATGGGGAAATTCATTTTGCCAGGAGTTTCTACCTAACCACTTTAGTTTAAGCATAACAGAAGCAGAGAGTTTATAGCAGGTAAAGACCACATGTTGCATGCTGTAGCCTGTTATTTACTTGAGTAATCTCACATGCCTGCTCATCTCTGCCCTCCAATCCTGAATCATTGTAAGAATAGCTTTTGCTTATCCTGTAAATTCTTGAATTGTCAAGTCACTGTTTTTGCATCTTTAAAAAAAGCTGTTTCAGTCCTCTACTACTGTTTCTGTGAAACAATTGCTTGCATCTCCTCTTAGCTGCTTATCTGTATCATCAAACTTTGTTACATCTTTTTCTTTTTAAGGCGGGACCATATTGGCCTGTTTGGATTCTTCTGAAATAAAAAGTTTGTTATAGTATAGCCTCATCTATGTTCTTTTCTCAGGACTATACTGACTAACTTTTTCATCATTCATATGGATTTGAGCGGTACGTTTGTTGCCCTCGTCTTAATTGCCTCTATGCTGTCATTACAATGAGGAAGTTTCCAGAACCGGACACATTGCTCTAAATCAGGTCTCAACGCTTGCCTACCAAGAGGATAATGTTTGTAGTGATGATACTCCTACACCTACGTCCCAGTATACCAGCAGCCAAGCTTTACATTTTCTCATACTGCTTGCTTACCTTAAGGTCATCAACTTGCCACTTCCGTCTGGTTTCGTTTATGGCTACCTACTTTCTCCTTCTCCTAATAGTTTGATCTTTCCCTGTATTCTCTTATTTCTATGTATTTTTTAATAATGTACAGGTTGCTGGGCTTTAGGTCATTGTTCTACTTTTGGCATCCTCACTGATCCTCTGTGTTTTCTTTTGTGCCAGACTTCAATGGTCCTCATCTTTTGAGTGAACTTCATTTACTGTTCTTTTTTTTCCTTCAGTTTTTTTTGTTCCCCATTAGCATCATTTAACTGGCCAGGCTGCCTAGTGCCCCATGTCCATGTCAGGTCTACCAGCTAATACTCTACTCCCCTACCCCTCAACTTACTCCATTATTCGTGGGGAAGGTCATTGATCCTTATGGCGTCCTGGGGCTCAGCTGACTTTGCATCCATCTGAAGGATCTTTTATATGTCCTACCCACTCCCTTCCCCACATCCCATGCTCATCTGTGTGGAAACTCCTTTCTTTGGACCATGCCTCTCTGCCTCTCCATTAGTAGCTTAATTTACTGTTCTGTGTCCTTTTGCACAGCGGGTGATTTACTTATACTGCTATACTAGGACCCATTCAAAATCTAGCTTTTAACATGGTACTGTCTCATGTCCTGCTGATGTCTAAGTCGCATCCATTGTTCTTTTCTTGATATAATGACCATGGTACCTATTTAAAGAAATCAGGTAGATGTTCTTCATCTCACATTGCTGCAGTCCTTACACTTGGGTAGTCCGCTGTCCTCGGTCGGCCCGAATATCAAAGTATAAGGCTGACGTCGATCAAGGCGCATTTGACTGACATCAGGACATCAGGGTACAAATGCGCATGACCGACGTCATATCCTCAGTCTTTTTTGCCGCATGGTCCGATGCAGAAGCAGTATTGCAAGTGCCGGTTGGCGTTCTGAGATTTTTCGTTTTCGAAGTTTCAGACCGAGTTCAAAGTTGGCTAAGTACCCCGTTGGGGAATATTTTAGTTTTTTCTTGCCTCAGTGATTTACCGGATGTCAGAAAAAGTCAATAATTGCATTTCTTGTGGGAAACAGATACCGCATAGAGATTATCATACTTTGTGTATTCCTTGCTTAGGGCCTGAGCACGACGTTGTTGGCTGTCGCTCTTGTGCTAGATTCAATAAACGCACTATAAAGAGAAGGTTGGATTGTGCCAGGTTAGTCTTTGGGAAGCGGTGCAATTATAAAATGCCGTCGGATGCTCCGGCGCCCGCTTCTTCAAGAAGCGCAAGGACAAAGCAGTTAAGCCTAGGCTAGAAGAACCGTCTGTACCGGACGCCGGTTCTTTAGAGGTGTTGGTGGAGCCGGTGGCTCCACCGGAGGTTTCTTTGTGTTCCCAGGGTGAGACTTTATTATTGCAAGATGTGGCCTCTCAGGAGGCAGGTCAGGCTGTAGGGGCTTCTCAGGTTACTATACTCCCCTCCCTTCCTAGGGTGGCTAGGCCCTCTCCTTCTGTTTCAAGGGCTTCTCCCAGGGCAGGCCAGGTTCAGTTTCAATTGGTGTCACCCCTAGTTCTTCTGGAACTGTGCCTAAGAAGCATATGCTTAAAATGGCAGAAGATTTGATTACTTTGATTAGCGGTTCTATGCCCCCTCCTGATAAGAGACCTAGGGTGGAGCCTGAGCTAGGGAGTTTTGAGCAGGCTTCAGATGTTTCAGAGTCTTCGGCTGAAGACTTGCAGGAGTACTCTCCTTATTCTGATTCTGATGTGGATGATTCTACTCCTTCTGCTTCTCCTCCTGAGGATTTTTCTTTTTCAGAAACTCTTCATTCCATGAGGGAGCATTTTAAGTGGGAAGGTCAGGACTTCTCTGATTCCAGGAAAAGGCTTAGGAATTTTGTTTTTACCTCAGCATAGGCCTTTGGCTATACCTCCTGTTTTAGATGTAGTGGAAGATGTTTTTACAGAGGCTTCTCTTAATCCTGATTCTTTGCCTCCTGCTCCTGTTAAACCGGATAGGTATTACAGGGTGCCTGAAGCTCATAAGTTTCTTTTTAAGAGTCCTAGGGCAGACCCAGAAACTGTTAGCCAGGGGCCTAAAGGTGTTAAGGCTTCTGTTGTAAAGAATCCGGATCCTGCAGACAAAGAAGCCAGGGCCTTGGATAGATGGGGAAAGAAAGTTTATACTTCTTCCACTCTTGCTATGAGGGCTTTGAATTGCCAGTTTCACATGTTGAAATACCAAAACTATCTCCTTTCACAATTGAAGGCTAAGGTTGATGCTCTGGCAGAAGGTATTGATTGTAAAGAGTTGCAAGATTTAGTACATGTTTCTGAACAGGTGGGTAAGCATTCTTTGCAATGTGGTTTTGATGCTGTACAGGCCTCGTCTAGGGTGGCTGCCACTGGGTCAGTTCTTCGCAGGCACGCCTGGCTGAGGGATCAGAATTTGTCTGACCATGTTAAAACAAGGATTTTAGATGCTCCTTTGCAATCTGATGTGTTGTTTGGTTCTCCTGTTGAGGCAGTTTTAAAGAAAATGGAAGACAAGGCTAAGTCTATGCAGACTGTTAAAGATTTTTTGCAGGTCCAGCCTCCAAAGTTTAGTAGAAATTGGCCTACTAAGGGGTGGACGTATTCTTCTTATGATTCCCAGTCTAGGGGTAGATCTAGACGTGGTAGGGGTAGAGCTCAGGGCTCTTTCCGGCCTAGAACAGGGAGTTCTCCTGCACAGTCTTCGGGTGAGGGCAGGGGTCAGTCCTTTCGTAAACAGACCCAATGACCTACCTTTTCAGCTGCCAGAGCCTTCTCGTCTGGCAGCACCTTTGGGAGGAAGGTTGGCACTTTTCAAAGAAAATTGGAGTTTAATTACCCAAGACAGATGGGTATTGGATATCATACACCACGGCTACAGGTTTTATTTCCATACTTTGCCTCCTTTCAAAGGCATGCCAGACGTTCCTCCTCAACAAAGAATAGAAGCTCACAAGCAAGTTTCTCTGTTGCTCCAAATAGGGGCCATACAGCCGGTCCCTATGCCAGAAGTGGGCCTAGGATTTTATTCTCGCCTGTTCCTAGTACCAAAGAAGGGGAACACGTGGAGACCAATTTTGGATTTATCTATCCTAAACACTTATCTGGACATTCCCAAGTTCAAAATGTTGACGTTGCAGCAGCTTTTACCTCTGCTGGGCAAAGATCATTGGATGGTAACTTTGGATCTCAAGGAGGCTTACCTTCATGTTCCTATCAGACTAAGTTGCAGGAAGTATCTGCGTTTTCGAGCTGGGACTTCTCACTATCAGTTCTCTGCATTGCCCTTTGGCTTATCTACTGCGCCCAGAGTGTTCACGAAAGTTCTGGCTCCAGTGATAGCTTTCTTCAGGCTAAAAGGAATACAGATCTATCCTTATTTGGACGACTGCCTGATTCTGGCTCAAGGAAGGAAGAGCTTCTTCATCATTTGGAATATGTGATAGCAGTGCTAAGATGCCTGGGGTATTCTGTGAACGAAATAAAGTCCAGTCTAGTACCCTCTCAGGACATGTGCTTTCTGGGTGTGAGACTGAATACAGCATCCCAGATGGCCTTTTAACCCCGGACAAACAAAAGAGTCTATCCCTTTACTTCCATCAGCTATCTCATCAGTCCGGGCTGACTGCAAGGACAGTCCTTCAAGCCTTAGGGTTCATGGCATCTTGTATTCTGGTGCTTCCCAATGCCAAACTGCATATGAGGAAGCTACAATGGTATCTCAAAATGTATGGACACAGCACTGCCAGGATCTGGACACTGTCATTCAAATAATACCTTGCATTCAAAAGGAATTTTTGTGGTGGGCTCAGGAATGTCACCTAAACAAGGGACTCTCTGTGACCCGGCCAGAGGCGAGTCAGATTTTAACGACAGATGCCTCAGACAAAGCTTGGGAGCTCATCTAAATGGAAAGTGGATACAAGACAAGTGGCCTGCCAGACTACAACATCTACATATCAACATGAAGGAGATGTTAGCAGTCCAGTTTGCATTAATAGCTTTCAAGGAATTACTTCTTCCAGGGCAGGTGTTGATTCTAACAGACAACACAACTGTCATGTGGTACATCAACAAGCAAGGGGAACGATTCTTATCCTCTATGCAGGCAAGCAATGATTTTGTGGGAGACTGCTCTCAGTTTACAGCTCAATCTTCAGGCAAGGTTTCTGCCAGGAGCACAGAACTCCTTAGCAGATGTGTTGAGCAGACAATTATGGATCCCCACGAGTGGAAATTGGATCCTCATGTATTTCAGAAATTGACAGTGTCATGGGGAACTCCAGACATAGATCTGTTCGCTTCTCCACTAAACCATCAGCTGCCAAAGTTTTGCACAAAAGGTTTCATCCCACAGCTTGGAGAGTGGATGCTCTTTCTTTCAATTGGAGCAATCTTCATGTGTATGCCTTTCCACCTCTGCCTCTCCTCCCAAAGGTACTTCTAAAGGTCAGACAGGACAAGCCAAGGATGATTTTAATAGCTCCGGATTGGCCTCGACAGCACTGGTACCCATTACTGAGAAGTCTGGTACGGAAGCCTCCATGGCCTTTGCCTTGATTCCACACCTGTTGTCACAGGAGGACAGCCATTTGCTCAATGTCAAGCTTCACTCTCTGCACCTAACAGCCTGGCATATTCTGTTTTGAACCATAGTGGGCCTCCACTTCCTCAGCAAGTTTTGAATGTTATTTTGGAAGCTAGAAGGCCTAGTACAAGGAAAGTGTACGCAGACAAATGGAAGAGATTTTTATTTTGGAGTGCAGCAAAAGATTTTGATGTTTCTGAGCCTAATTTGTGTGTGGCTCTTCAATATCTTACTGAGTTACTAGACAAAGGTTTGTCTTTCTCTTCTATTAAAGTTCATGCTGCAGCAATTTCGGCTCACTATGATTGCGACCCACCATTGTTTTCTCATCCTTTGTTCAAGCAATTTCTTAGAGGGGCAAAGAATATAAGACCCCCACGAAGAGCTCCTACTCCTGCTTGGGATCTCAATTTTGTGTTGGAGAAACTCACTCTACAACCTTTTGAGCCTGCAGCTACTTCTGAGTTGAAATGTTTGTCATGGAAGACTGCTTTTTTGTTGGCCATTACTTCTGCAAGAAGGGTTTCTGAATTGCAGGCCCTTATGGCGGTTGAGCCTTTCTTGATTTTCCATAAGGATAGGGTATCATTACGTACTAATCCTTCCTTTATGCCTAAGGTGGTTTCTAGTGTGGCTTTAAACCAAACTATTCATTTGCCTACTTTTTATGCAAATCCCCAAAATAAAGGGGAAAAGATTTTGCACACTTTAGATGTACACAGGCAGTTGCGTTATTATTTGGACAGAACTAAAGGGTTCAGGCAGTCTCAGCAGTTGTTTGTTTCTTTTGCTTTGAGTTCTCAGGGCAAGCCTGTGTCAAAACAAACTATTTCTAAGTGGATTGGGTTTTGCATTGCTTTCTGTTATTCCCATCATGGCAAGGAGATTCCAGCTGGGATTAGGCCTCATTCCACTAGGGCTACTGCCACTTCAACAGCTTTTTGAGGGAGTAGCAACCAAGGATATTTTGGAGGCAGCTACTTGGAGTTCAGTGCATACTTTCTCTAGGCATTATCACCTGCCACTTTACTCTAAATCCAGGGCTGGTTTTGCCACTGCTGTTTTGCAGGGCATTTTGGCAGCTCCTGCTTCCTTGTAGTTAGCCATCCTCCCTTACCTCTGCTTTGGGATTCTACCCAAGTGTAAGGACTGCAGCAATGTGAGATGAAGAACATAGTACAGTTTTGTACCTACCATAAATGTAGATGTTCGAAGATCCACATTGCTGCAGTCCAATTTCCCCTCCCTCCTTCCCCTCTGTACTTAGAGGTGGTTGTGTGGGTTGGGTTGTACATATTGTGTATATTGTATATATTGTACATATAATTAGTGCAAGGGTGGTTGGTTGGTTGTTTGCTGTCTTTTGGTTTTGACCTTTATTTTTAGGGTCTTCTGACATCTGGGGCAAGAAAAGACTGAGGATATGACGTCGGTCATGCGCATTTGTACCCTGACGTCCTGATGTCAGTCAAATGCGCCTTGACCGACGTCAGCCTTATACTTTGATATCCGGGCCGACCGAGGACAGCGGACTACCCAAGTGTAAGGACTGCAGCAATGTGGATCTTCGAACATCTACATTTATGGTAGGTACAAAACTGTACTTTTCATTGGCACAACATTCCTGTTGTGTTTCAAAGCAGCTTTTACTTGAGTGCCCTTCAGGCTTCCAAATATAAAATTTGTCATTTCAACAATATATACATTTTCTCTGTAACTAATATCACATTGACTATAGTTAACAGCTGTTTTCTTGCTCTGCTCTTTTGCGGTCATCAAGTACCATACCTTGTCCCATGACCTATGAAAAAGGAGAGCTGGTAATGTTACTAGATTACATCTGTCCTCTTAACTGTTGGATGAATTCCATCAGCTGTCACTGCCCTGTGCACCTGTTTTAACTTCTTTTCAGGAACCTTAGTGAGAATACTACTGCTCTCTGGTTTTGATAATCCCTCTTAACTCTCTTCCTTTTCTGAGCTTCCATATCCTTTCCCTTGTCTCTCTGTTGTTATATATAGCCCTGGTTATTTCCCTTAATGAAACTGACCATCATTTCCATCACCTTTCTGTTTGCATTTCCTGTTTCCTTCTGTTTAATAGGCTTGTCTTTTATGCTTCCTTAGAGTTCCTAAATGCTATATGTTTCACCTTTGTGTGCAAAGCCACTGTTGTATTTCTTTCACATTGTTCATATTCATTTCATATATTATTCTGAAGTGTCATCTGGCACTTTTTGGTGCATACTTTATGGTTCTTCCACCCTGCTTTCATACCTATTGGACTGCTCCATTTTGTCAACATTGGTTCTTGTGAAGTGTATAGCCCTTAGCATTGATTGCCTCAAATGTAAATGATGGTGAACATGATGCTTGGAGAATGTCTCTTCCCAACTATCTGCCTAGTTTGAAGTTTGAGGCCCTCTCCATTTGAAAATGTCAGATCCAAGGCTGTCATGTCTCGGGTTAAGCTTAGATGCCAGCAGCTTGAGACATGCCCCTTTTAGGACACCCAGACTACCCTTTTGGTTAGGGGTGACTTTTGTGAAGATGATCTAATGTATGCAGCTTGTGGCACTTTTCAAATGAGAAGAAATTTAGAAGATGATGACAAACATTCCTAGTATAACTAACTTCCAGAATCTTTGTCATCCGTGAAGGCTTGAGACAGAATTTAATGTCATTTTACATTTATTTTAGTTGATAACAATTGTTACAAGTGTTAATAATTACCAAAAAGTGTTGTGTAGTATTTTTGAATGTGCATTTGTCTGAAACATCAAAGTAATGAGGCTGTTGCACCATTTTAAAACATAGCACTGTTTTTGCTATGCTTTGACATATACATAGCAAAACACATGGTTTTATGCTTTTTCTCTCTGTTTCAGGTCAGATCGCCTACTGTGTGTCTGTATATAGCACACCCTTACTTGAAGAGAAAGATTATTCTTCCTTTGGAATCTTCCTGACAAGTTTTGGTTGTTATTGTACTGTACACTTTCCATAATGCACAATTTGTCTTGTGCTTTTAGCCTGTTCCCACATGATTGCCTGCTTTGTGTCTGTAAATTGTATTATCTTTGTAAATTCTTTGTTTCTGAAATCTAATTGAGTGTACCCATTGTGCTGCAGTTCTGTGTACCCATAAACTCTTGCATCCTGCTATAGTTGTGTATCACGGCAGGTTAAAAACACTTAATCATGTAATTAGGGGCAGCATAACACCCCCAATGCACATGCATAAAATCCCCAAAAAAACAGAATGCCCTCTCTGCTTATTTCAGCATGTGCTAATCTGGGCTGTAGAAGAGTAAAGTTTTATTTATCATCACAAGCACAGACGCATCCTAGATGAAACATCTGCTAATATCCACTGTGCTAATATAATATATTACTGTTTGACCCCAGAAGCACTGAATTTTAAGCTCATGTTGTAGTTTGCTCATGATGGTATCCCATGTTGGTAGCATTTACATTTTTTAACCTTGAATGTGTCATGGTTCGGAGATCATGTGATTCATTCTTCATAGGTGTAAGATTTCACTGTCCTGTGTATGGCCTACCTTTTATATTAGTATATAAAAAATAAAGCATATATGAGCAGTAACATGAATGTACTAGCTAGTACTATCAGTTGTCAAAGTCCTGTTTTAAAGTTGTTTTCTTCACTAAACCATATTGTTCCAAAAGATAGCAGTCTTTTAAGGTAATTATCTTTGCCTGCAGGCTGGTTAAAATTTATGGGTAGCTTACAGTGTCATTTAGGTGTTGTCTAAAAGGAAAAATAAATACTCAAAATTTAAGGAGATATTTCCTAGCCCTCCTAAATATATGTACTTTTCAAAATAACATTGAGAACAGTTGATATGATGAAACGTGTATACTTACAAATAATGTGACAGCTATAATTTGCTATTGAATTGGAATTTGTGAAAACTTTTCAGAATCCGGTTATGCGGCTATTTCTGGCAGACTTGCATCAGTACGTAGTGCAGAATGTTCAGACTCCCATCTTTCTTTGTTGTCATTGGGTCGTGTGCTTTTCTCAGAGGTGGTTTTTCCAGAAGAAAAGAAACTTGGTGTTTGTGGTGTGGTGGTAGACAAGTGTCCATGATGGTCTTACAAAATTAGCTTGTCATCACTTGCACTTATTAGACATCATGGTAATCTTTGCTAGATCATGATGGTTTGTGTATAAACCTGTTTAGTAGGATAGACAAACCTGAGCACTGCTAGCATGTAATCCAAATAAATACAATATAGGTGATGTTATTAAATAAACTGTACTTATTAGAAAAAACAATAAAACTGTATTTCTTGACACTGTTTTGGCCTTTCTTTTGCTGTTTCATACAAATTACTGCTATTAACCTGTGTGGTAAGCAGCCAGGTATCTGTGGTCTTCTAAAAGTCACTTTTCCATGACTTGCTCTTGTTTTCCTAAGCACTCCCTCTGCAACCAGTGGGACTTTATGGTTTGTTATAGATGCCTTTCAAATTCTAGTTCCATGATTTGAACACAAGTTTGCTTGAAAAAGTGTTGATCAGGAAAGTATAACAAGCCATCAAGTGCTTCTCCTCAAGGACAAGTTGTATTTAAATTCCGGTGTCTTATGTTTTTGATGTAACCTTTGCTGGCTTGTTGAATGACAAAATCAAAATGCACTTTACTACTGTGCATCTGCACTGTGATTCTGACATCTGGAGTTCTGCACAGGTAAAAGTTTTATTTATCGCAAACACACAAACATCATAGATGAAATGCATGCTAATATCCATTGTGCCAGCTGCTGGATTCTAGTAATGAATGCTGTATACACACTTTATATGTGGTCATATAAACCTGCCATTATGACTAGTGTGCCTGTCAAAGAAATCTGCCATGCTTTGTCTGAGTTAGTAACTTGTTCCTCAGTAAGTATGTTGGGTAGACTTTCTTGCCGTGCGGTGCCCAAAGCAGAAGCAGTTCGCAAGTGCCGGTCGTCTGACTCCTGAAATTTTCGTTTTCGAGTTTCAGAACCGAAGTCTTCAACTAAAAGCTAAGTACCCCGTTGGGAAAACTTTTTCTTGCTCCTTACCGATGTCAGTAAAAGTTAATAATTGTATTACTTGTGGGAAGCAAATACCTCATAAAGATTTTCAGTCGTACTGTATTCCTTGCCTAGGCCCTGACCACGACATACCTTGCTGTCGGTTTTGTGCTTTATTTAATCAGCGCACTATCCATCATCGGTATATTTTTGCCTCTAAATATTTTGGTTCTCGGTTAAATTTCCAGAAATGTCGTCGGTTAGCCATCCGACTACCGGGATTCCGAAAAAACGCAAAGATAAAGACAGAGACAGGCCGCCGAGGTCCAAAACTGCCGACGGCACTTCTCCTAAGCCAGTTGCCATTTCGCCATTACTCAGTGAGACGCTTTCGCAGCCCCTGATACCCGCTACTTCTGATTAGCAGGCCTCTACTGAGACCCATTCGGAGTCTGGTATGCCACGAGATACTTCAACTATGGAACCCATGGATGTCTCTACCTTGGATGGGTCCGGAGCCGCTGTGTAGGCACCAGCTTCTGAGGGTGTATTCAGGCCTATGGACTTGCATATTAAATCAATGCCTCCTTCATTACTAAGGCCTAGATCTCGACCCATGTCTAAAAAAACGATGCCCAGGCCACATGCTCAGGCCCCTATGCCTAAAAAAAAAATGATGAAAATGGTTGAAGATGTAATAACTCTAATCAGGGGTAGCCAACCCCCTCCCCCATCTATGAGGCCTAGGGCTGAGCTTGATTATGAAACTTCTGATCAGGATTCTGTTTCTTCTGATGACCTGGATTTGTCCTTACCTACTTATGAGGATTCTGATGCAGAGGATTCTATTCCCTCTGCTTCCCCTCCTGAGGATTTTTCTTTTGGGGAAACCTTACATACTCTAAGGGAGCATTTTCACTGGGAAAGCCAGACTCTGGAATAGATTGCCTATACATGTCAAGTAGAGTGCCTCTTTGGCCCTATTCAAAAGGAACCTTGACAATTGGATGGGAGAAAGGAAATTCACCCCAGGGATCACGTCAGTCGCCCTGCTAGACAGGTGTCCAGGGAAGTAAATAGTGTGGGAAGAAATAGCCAGGGAATTGTTATGGCTAGGCTTGTATAGGCCCTAGGGCTGATAGCCTAGTACCAACCTATGAATTTTCTGATTAAAAAAAAGAGGCATAGGGATTTCCTTCTCCTACCTCAGCATAGGCCTTTGGCTATTCCTCCTGTACTAGACATTGTTGATGATGTTTTCTCGGAATCCAGTTTGGCCCCTGATTCCCTGTCTCCTGCTCCCAGTAAACCTGACCGATACTACAGGGTCCCTGAGTCCAAGTTCCTTTTCAAAAATCCTATTGCAGATCCAGAGACTATTTCTCAGGGGTCCAAGGGCATTAAGGCTTCTACTGCTAAAAATCCTACCCCTTCTGATAGAGACTCCAGAGCACTGGATAGATGGGGTAAAAAGGTTTATACTTCACCAACCTTGGCAATCAGAGCCTTAAACTGCCAGTTTCATATGTTAAAATATCAGCAACGTGTTATTGGACTGCTTAAACAGAAAATGATGTTGATTCCTGACTGTGTGGAAAATAAAGACTTACAGGATTTAATGCATTCTGCTGAACAAGTTGGAAAATATACTTTGCAATGTGGTTTTGATTCTTTAGAGGCCTCTTGCAGGGCTGCTGTTACTGGGTCTGTGCTTAGAAGGCATGCTTGGCTTAAGGAGCAATCTTTGCCTGATCATGTTAAAGCTAAATTGTTGGATGCTCCTTTAAATCAGGGCTGCCTCTTTGGCAACAAGGCAGAAGAAGTTCTTAAAAAGATGGAATATAAAGCTAAATCTATGCAAACTGTTAAAGATTTTTTACAAGTGCAGCCTCCAAGATTTAGTAGGCACTGGCCTACTAAGAATTGGTCCTTTCCAGGGCCTTCCATATCTTCTCAAGCCAAACCCAGACACAGCAAAAACCCCAGGTTTCCGTCCTAGGGGACTCTCAGAATTAAGCAGAGGGGGGCCTCCACTTACAAATCTGAAAATAAGACACCCCCCTGTGGTAAACAGTCACAATGACTTCCTTTTAAAGTTTCCAAGCACTTATCTTCTGACCGCCCCTTTGGGGGGAAAGATTGCTCTTCAAGCAAAGAACTGGGAATACATTACCCAGGACAAATGGGTTTTAAATATAGTGTCCCAGGGATACAGATTTCATTTCCACACGTTGCCAATGCCAAATGAGTGGCTGGACCTACCCCCAAATCAGTGTGCAGAGGCTCAAAAACAAGTACTTTTTCTCTTAAGCATGGGGCTGTTCAACTGGTACCAGAAGAGGAAAAGGGACAAGGTTTCTACTACAGACTTTTCCTGGTACCCAGAAAAGACAAATCATGGCATCCAATCCTGGACCTGTCTACTCTAAACACCTTCCTGGAGATTCCAAAATTCAAGATGCTGACTCTTCACCAATTACTGCCTATGCTAGGCAAAGTCGCCTGTTTGGCAACACTAGATTTAAAAGAAGCATACCTGCACATCCCAATCAGGGAATCTTGCAGAAGATACCTACGCTTCAAAGCAGGCTACACACATTATCAGTTCTCTGCACTGCCCTTTGGCTCATCTACTGCGCCCAGGGTATTCACAAAGTGCCTGTCTCCAGTTATTGCATTTTGCAGGCAAAGAAGTATTCAAATATACCCATACCTGGACGATTGTCTAATTCAGGCAGAAAGCCAGGGCATACTTTTGAATCATCTGGTGTTTGTAAAAAGGGTTCTAACTTGTCTGGGGTACACCATAAACGAAAAGAAATCACAACTGGTACCCTGCCAATAAATTACATTCCTGGGAGCAAGCTTGAATACAACTTCCCAGATGGCTTACCTCATGCCAGAAAAGCAAATTCATTTGATAACCTACTTCAAACAAGTGGCCACAAAAACCCTGCTATCTGCAAGACAAATACTGCAAGCCTTGAGGTTCATGACCTCCTGCATTCTTCTAATTCCATATGCAAGACTGCATATGAGGAAACTTCAGTGGTACTTAAAAGGTTTATGGAGTCAGCATTGTCACAGCCTGGAAACAATGATTCCTATCACACCTTGCCTACGCCTGGAGTTCCTATGGTGAGCAGAGGCCTGCCACCAAAACAAGGGACTGCCATTCATTCTACCCCCTGCTGCTCAAACCCTAACTACAGACGCATCAGACCATGCATGGGGGCTCACCTGGCAGGGAAGTGCATTCAGGGCAAATGGAACCCAAATCAAATGCACCTACATATCAATCAAAAAGAAATGTTAGCTGTACAGAATGCTCTGACAGCCTTCGAGGACTACATTCTTCCAAGAGAACTAATGGTAAAGACGGACAGCACTTCAGTTATGTGGTACATAAACAAGCAGGGGGGTACACATTCCTACCCCCTCTGCAGACTAGCCATGGCATTGTGGAACACGGCCTTGAGCTACCAAGTGCACCTACATGCTCAATTCCTGCCAGGAAAATTAAATACACTGGCAGACAGACTAAGCAGAAATCTCATGGACCCGTATGAGTGGAGACTGGAACCACGGATTTTCAACATGTTAACAAGCAAATGGGAGAGCCCAGACATAGATTTGTTTGCCCCCCCGGAACTACCAGTTTGACAAATTTTGCACAAGAATTCCCCACAAAAAAGCCTGGAAAGTGGATGCTGTGTCCTTCAGCTGGAAAAATCTATCAGTCTACGCCTTTCCACCTCTGCCTCTACTCTGCAAAGTTCTGTTAAAAGTCAAACAGGACAAACCAAAAATGATTTTGATTGCTCCAGACTGGCCATGCCAACACTGGTATCCGCTCCTGCGCAGTGTGCCATAAATATCACCATGGCACCTGCCTCAGACACCTACCTTACTGTCTCAGCAGGAGAACCAGATTCTGCACCCTCAGCTCCCAACATTGAACCTTGCAGCTTGGCTATTCACTTAAATTCACCCTGAACTCCCTCAGCAAACCTGTAATGGATGTTATATTGGAGGCGAGAAGACCTAGTACTAGAAAATCTTATGCTGACAAATGGAAAATATTCTGTGCTTGGAATCAGTCTCAAGGAATGAGCACAGCAGCTCCCAGTTTACCTCAGATTTTACAATACTTAACTGAGATGCTTCACAAGGGCCTGTCCTTTTCCTCCATTAAAATCCATGCGTCAGACATTTCAGCTCATTATAACACAGAACCTCCCCTCTTCTCTCATCCTCTGCTCAAGCAGTACCTCAGAGAGGCCAAAAAACTTGAGACCACCCAGGAGAGCTCCAACCCCTGCCTGGGACCCTTAACTTTGTATTGGAGAAATTTTTTGAGCCAGCTGCTACTGCAGACTTAAAATTTCTTTCTTGGAAAACAGCCTTCCTTCTAGCAATCAATTCAGCCAGAAGGATTTCTGAGTTACAGGCCCTTATGGCAGTGGAGCCTTTCATCATCTTTCATGCGGACAGGGTGTCACTCAGGACCAATCCATCTTTCATGCCCAAGGTGATATCTTAATCAGTCCATTAATTTGCCAACTTTCTTTCCCAATCCACAAAACAGAGGGGAACGGGTTCTGCATTCATTGGATGTGCACAGACAACTTAGATTCTACTTGGACTGGACTAAAACTCGAAGAAAATCTGAACAACTGCTGGTAACATTTGCTGCAGGGGCAGTGGGAAGGGCTATTTCAAAACAAACCATTTCTAAATGGATAAGCCATTGCATTCATTAATGCTATAAGCACCATGGAAAACCTATCCCCCAGGGGATCAGATCTCATTCCACCAGGGCTGCATCTACCTCTGCAGCTTTTCTCAGAGGTGTTTCCTACCAGGGATATTCTAGAAGCTGCTACCTGGAGTTCAGTTCACAAGCATTATCATTTACCAATTTTCTCTAAATCCAGAGCTGGCTTTGCCACTGCTGTCTGGCAGGGCCTTATAGCTGGTCCTAATGTTGTATAAATCCATCCTCCCAACCATAGCTTTGGGAATCTACCCAAATGTAATGACTGCAACAGTGAAACACGAAGAACATAGTACAGTTGTGTACACTTACCATAAATGTAGATGTTCAAGTGTATTCACTGTTGCAGTTCTGGTTACCCTCCCTCCAGCCCCCTGTTTTTCTCTGACTATACCTCTACTTTCTGTTACTATGCTTAAAAGTCTTTTTGGTGTATTTGCTTTTCGTTGGAGGTATATTTTTGTGTTTTAAAATTTTATTTTGCTCCCCATTTGGGGGTCACCTGACATCTGGGGCAAGAAAAACTGAGGTAATGACTTCGGCTGTATGTTTTATACCCCTGATGACCTGACGTCATGGAAGAAGGGACAGCAACCGGCGCAGGACCCAAGACTTTGTTAATCAGGCCGATTGAGGGCAAACTGCCAGCAGATTACCCAAATGTAATGACTGCAGCAGTGAATGCACTCGCTACATTTATGGTAAGTGTACACAGCTGTACTTTTGGTTTCACCTAAATATGGCTTCAACTTCTGGTGAAGCCTCTCTGGATGAGGCCTTTCAGGTCCCTTCTTTATCAACTGTCTTCCAGGCCTCATCCAGACATTCATAATATCATAATGTCATTCTGGTGATGGCTCAGGATTCTACATACCTGGATAAGGTGGCCCAATTCCTTGATTCTACTCAGAAGCAGAGTATGTGGAAAATGTATAAAGAGAAACAGACTTGTTTTGCAGTCTGGATGTTAGGAAACTGGTATGGATCCCTTTTCTGCTACAGTTCCAGCAGTCTTCAATTACCTCACTTATGCCAACTTCATAGATATTCCAAGGCCACCAAATCTTATGACCATTCACACCTTGTCAGTACACTCCCTCATGGTACAGCTTTTTTCTCCAAGAGGACCATACCAGTCAGTCACAGAGTAAATTGGTTGTTATCCATCCAGTCATCTAGATTATGCTTAAAGGAAGATAGTGATATTCCTTAACAAGCAGGGAAAATTCATTACGGAAGTTTTGGATATGCTGGATTATACAGCTGTAACTCCACCACATTTTATTTATCTGTTTGGTGAAGATTTAGGCCTCTGGTTTTAAAACTGGTAGAGAGATCGGGCTTCCAGAAATACAGTATGTTCAGGACAGCTGGGTCTCTAATGGCACAGTAAGTGAGAAGAGATCTTCCCTCAAAAGGCTGTAAGACACTAAATAAAGTAATAAAGCTTCCAGCCTCTCTCAGTAGCTCAGGTGACCTTTTGGTTAGGGGAATTTGGGGTCTTTCTGATTGTTTAATATGTTTAATGAGATGCATCCCAGTGGGGGCATTTTGTAAGGGACTGATGACCTCTTTAGACTTTGATGACATCCTTTGACAATTAGCTTTGCTAAGTGAAAAGATTGTATGGCAGTCATTGCATAGTTGTCAAATGAGAGTGAGCTGTCAGCCCCAGTTCCTGTGTCCTTGCCTAGATTTTCATTTTGTAATGGTATGTTGTGTTGCCTGTATAGTATGGGTGGATGATGATACTGCACTTTAAACATTTAGTTTAGTGATAGTTTACTAGGATTTGTTCATTCCAGTCATGGGATCTTCTGCAGACTTTGTGAGACAGATGTTTTGACTTTTTTTTTTTTTTTGAGATCTGAGAAGTAAATGTTGAAAAGGAGATGTCCCATTACCAAGCTGTGAGGGTCACTTTTGGTCACTTTCATATTTTCTGATGAGGCACCCGCAACCTGCAGTGTGTATGTTCTGTCCTTCAGCCAGTTTGCTATCCATCTTACCACATATGGATTGATTGTTAAGCATTTGGCTTCATTATGATGCCAGCTTGGAGAATGATTTCAATGGCTTTGGCCAGATCAAGATATGTTGTGTACTGCATGAACAATGTCTGCAGCCTCTGTAACCTTTCAAAGAAGTTTACCAGATTCAGTCGATAGGATTTGGCCTTCACAAAGCCAGACTGTTGGGGATCAAGTCTGATAAGATTCTTGATATTGTAGGTCAATTAGGTCAGTTATAATGCATTCCATGGCTTTGCAGATGAGGCTTGTAAGGCTGATATGTTCATAATTTCCTGGGTATGTTGTAAGGCCACCTCTATGGAATTGCATTACCACTGCAATGCACCACTCATCAGGGATAAAACCAGTAGCTAAATTTTAGTTTAACAGTTTGTGTCTCTAATAGGGCATGCTTAACACTGCTAATTAAGCAACTAGGTATATTGTCAGGTCCCATGGAAGGCATATTTTTGGTCTTAGCACTTTCAGTAAATTATTTTTACAATTAATTTTAGGATTAAGTGATTCATATATTTCAGAGCTTTAGATAGAAGTCCTGGTAGTGAAATTGGCAAGAAATTTTCAAGGATGTTGATATCTTCTGGGTCAGAATCAAAGCTGTCATTATGAATTTGGCTGGAGCAATATTAGCTAGTGTAAACTACTGATGTGAGAGTGTTCAATCTCGCCTTTGTTCTTACACATGGGGTTCGGAGCCGATCCTCGGCTCCGTGCCGGCCGACTGCAAGCTCTGCATCGAGAAGAAGCTCGAGGACATCTAATACCCACAATCCCCCTCTGCCTTTACCTCAGATCTAGTTTGCCGCTGCTGCATACGCATCGCTGGAGGCTAGCTCGAGGCTTTTACAGATAAGAATTTATCTATTCTGTTTAAATTTTTCAAAAAACTTCTTTAAATCTAGTCAATTAAAGTTAGAGTAAGGTGTGTGAGTGGATTTAGAATTCTCGGTACCTTAGATTAGTTTAACCTAGTTTAACTAAAGGGTATAGAGTTTTCGGGGCCTACCACCCCTACTTGGATCACTTTGACTAAGAATTTGTTGTAGTCTTGCTTTCTTAAGCATTTGACAATCGGACTTTCTATTACCGGATTTGACATTTTTTACTGGAATTGACTTTTACTGGCTGGACTGTCTCTTTCTCTTGTCATTATGTCTGAGAAAATAAAATCTGGCTTCAAACGTTGTCAGTGTGGCCAAAAGATGTCGGTCACAGACAACCACAGTTCCTGTGTCTACTGTCTTGGCCCTCTTCACTTACAAGAGGACTGCTCTATTTGTCACTCTTTTAGTGGGAGGGTCATGACAGATAGGCGCAGGAAACTGATGGACAGAGGATTGTTGAAACCCTCTTTCCAGGAGGCTCTGGATGCTTCAGACCAGGCATCCAAGTCTTCGAAGGTCGAAGCGTCGGAGCCAAAGTCATCGGCTCCGAGCTCTTGGTCTAGTTAGATCACCGGTTCCACAGACTTGGGGCCGAGTGTTCAACTGTTGGCAGTTTCGAGCCTCGAGTCTTGGAACCGGTGACGGAGCTCCCTCCACCGACTCTGCTGAGGTCGGCTCCGTCTTCGATCCCTTCGACTCGTTCTTCTAGGCCCCTTTCCGACACCGATGTGGACCGTGTGGTGCAGAAACTGATGGAGCATACGGCCCTATCTAAGCTTATCTCGGTCTCCTCTCAGTTGATGTCGAGACTTGAAGGCCTGCCACTATCTCCATCTGTTCCTCCTCCGAGACCTGTCCAGTCTTCGGAGCCGGAAGAAGCTGAACTGATGATTGTGGAGCCCTCGGTGCCAGAACCGTCTTTTTCTCGGTCGGCACCGTTCACCTTGACTCCATCCGATCCGGTACTGGAGTCTCGGGGCCGAAGATCCGCCCTTGGTTCCGGGACCGAGAGTCGGACCGATGTTTCGGTTCCGACGCTCCCTCTCGGGGCCTCGGCACGGATCGACTCGGTTCCGTCCTCGGGGTCGGTGCCTTCGGCTCCTGTTTTGGGGATTCTTCCCATTTCTTCGGAACCGGGAGATACCTCGACTCGGGACCCGGGGGCCTTCGACCTCATGAGGAAGGTGTTGTCTACCCAGACAACCACATCAGCAGGTACAGCTTCTCCTCCCCACAAAGGACCGTTATCCTCCTCTGCACCCACGGCCACGTCCAAGCGTCGGGCACCAGTGTCTCAGCCACCCCTGGAGGGTGCCCCCTCTTCCTCGGAGGCTTCTTCGGATGCTCCCCACGAAGAAGTCCCTAGGAAAAGACTGTGTAAGAGGAGACACTTGGATTCTCCACAAGAATCCTTGACATCTGATACTGACTTAGATGAGTCAGAAGGGTCCCCTAAGTCACCTTCAGAGGATGTCTCTTTTTCTGACATCTTGGAGATCCTAAAACAGAGAGGTGACTGGCAAGCCCTCCCCCCTTCTGAGGATGAGTCAGTTTTGCTTAAGGCATTTGGTGCCCGTCTTTCCTCCTCCTGGGTCACTCCGCCCTTTGATGAGTTAATGGAATTAATTGCTCGAAGGGCGTGGGAGACTCCTGACACGGTGGAACCGGTCCCTAGGAAGCCAAATAAGTACATCACGGCACCACAGGACAAAGCTTACCTCACCAAAGGAGTTCCAGTAGACGCCATGGTGGTGGCAGCGGCCACGAAAAAGGAGATGTCGGAGTCTTCCTCATCTGTCCATCCGCCTAACAAAGACTCTAGGACCATGGACAGATACGGGAAGCGCATTTTCAGTTCAGCGGCTTTCTCTATGCGTTCCCTGAACTATTTGACTCATTTTACACGTTTACAGAGGGATCTAGTCAAAGAGTTGGGAGATACCCTCCAGGGTACTACAGATGCCGCTGTCTCAGAGAAAGTTACAGCACATCTCAACACCCTTACGTCCATTGTAAACTCGTCCATGAGGCTGATATCCTATGCAGCCGAAGGATCGAGTAGGGCAGCGGCTTCAGCGATTGCTCTTCGTAGGCAATCCTGGATGCGCTTATGTTCGTTTGCGGAAGCCTTCAAGTCTTCCTTTACTAACGCCCCATTTGATGGAGCCACACGTTTTGGCCCTAAAGTAAAGGAGACCCTTACCCGGTGTGAACAGGAGGGAAAGACTCTGTCTGCTGTCGGAGTCCGTTTTCCACCCCTTCCAGACCGTACCCCAAAGGGCAACGTGGTGGGAAAATGTGGTTTCAAAAACCCCAAGGATCTTTCCCAAACACACAGGGTGATGCCCCCTCTAGAGGCAGAGGGGGGGGCAGAGGTGGAAGACGCCGCCCTGGCGGCAGAGGGGGTCCGCAAAACCAAGGTGACAGGGATAACCTCCCTGGCAAACCTTTTCAGCACTCCTGAGAGGAGGCCCGACTGTCCTGCTCTGGAGGCAGTCGGGGGTCGCTTAGCTTTATACCCTCAGGCCTGGCAAGACCTTTCTTCAGACAATTGGGAAAAAGCGTTGTTACCAGAGGTTACAAAATCCCATTTCTATCCACCCCCATTCCAACCAGAAGACTCCCAGATGCACCACCCCATCTGCGAGAGCCAGCAGCTACAGAAATTTCAAAGCTGCTAGAAAAAAAGAGTCATCCAACCAGTCCCAGCGGACCAAATAGGATTCGAACTTACTCAAGGTTCTTTTTAGTTCCAAAGAAAACAGGGGACTGGAGGCCGATTCTGGACCTAAGCCATCTCAACACCTTTGTCAAAAGGAAAAGTTCGAATGGTCACGCTTCAATCGATCCTTCCATTCTTACAGAAGGACGACTGGATGTGCTCAATAGATCTGAAGGACGATACTACCACATCAAAATGGCCAGGGCGTCCAGGGATCATTTGCGCTTCCGGCTGGGAGCCAGTCACTATCAGTTTCGAGCCCTGCCCTTTGGTCTGACCACAGCCCCCAGGGTCTTCACCAAATGCATGGCAGTGGTAGCGTCTCATCTGAGGCGCCTAGGATTCCAGGTGTTTCCGTATCTGGACGACTGGCTCCTGTCTGCCACCACCAGGCGTCAACTGATACAAGCCAGGGATTACACCCTACAACTTTGTACACACCTTGGCATTTCAGTAAATTTCGAAAAATCGTTGCTACAGCCATCACAGCATATCTTATTCATAGGAGCGGAATTAGATACGCGTCAGCTAGTTCTAAAACTTCCTATAGAAAGAATAGTAGCACTTCAATTCAACATTTCCCTTCTGCTGTCGTCCAAAAAGTTCCCAGCAAAAATTGTTCTGAAAGTTTTGGGTCTCATGGCAGCTTCCCTCATTGCGATACCATTGGGAAGACTGCACATGAGAGTGTTACAATGGCTTCTGTTTGCACAATGGTCATTCCAACAACTTCCACTGACTCACGAAATATTGATAACGAAAACATGCAAATCACACCTAATGTGGTGGTTACAGACTTGCAACCTATCCAGCGGAAGACCATTTGTGCTACCCGCACCGTCAGCGACGATAACCACAGACGCTTCCCTGATAGGGTGGGGGGGCATCTTTCAGGGACAGACAGTCCAAGGCGAATGGACCAATCTGGAGTACAATCTGCACATCAATGTTCTGGAGTTGAGGGCAGTGTTTTTGGCGTTGCAACACTTTGCTCCCCTTCTTCCTCCAGGGACCATTGCAGTTCAGACAGACAACATGTCCGTAGTCTGGTACATAAACAAGCAAGGTGGAACCAGGTCTTACCAACTATGCAGAGAGGCCATGAGAATTTGGCAATGGGCAGAGTCCACGGTCGCTTTCTGATCGCAACGCACATCCCGGGGTCATCCAACGCCATAGCCGACAGGCTGAGCAGGGCAATACTATTGCCTCACGAGTGGTCCCTCAAACAGTCAGTTGCGAGAAGGATTTTTCGCAAATGGGGCCAGCCTACCTGCGATCTGTTTGCGTCTCCAATGAACGCCAAATGCAGGAGCTACTTTGCCCTATTACCCCTCCAGGGAAGTCCCCAGGACGCTGGTACACGATTGGCCCCCGGGACTCCTATATGCTTTTCCTCCATTTCCCCTGATTGCAAAGTTTCTACAGAAAGCCAACAACCTTCAGAGGACTATTATTTTCATTGCCCCGTTCTGGCCTCGTCAAATTTGGTTCCCCTTTCTATTGCATCACCGCATTCGGGGACCTTGGATGCTGGACCCAGAGCCAGATCTACTGACTCACTCGTCAGGAGTTCCTCACCCATCTCTAGAATCTCTCCATCTAGCAGCTTGGCTGCTCCGCTTCCTTTAGCCAGGTCAGTTCCCCTTACATCGGCAGTTCAAGATATTTTAGTAGCTTCTCATAAAGTTTCCACTACAAAGACTTACACCAGTAAGTGGAAACGTTTTGTCTTCTGGGCGGAGTCACATCATTTGGACCCTGTTACAGCTCCGTTAAACAAGGTTTTAGAATTCTTGACTGAATTATTTCATGAAGGAGCTTCCCCGGCTACTTTAAGAGTACAGTTAGCTGCCATTTCTAACTATCATGTAGAAGAATGTGGTGCGCCTATTATGGCTCACAGACTTTGTAAAGCCTTTTTAAAAGGTTCTTTTCATATCAGACCACCAGTTAGAAGTCCGACATCACCATGGAATTTAAACTTGTTGCTCTCTAAATTGATGTTGCCACCCTTTGAACCAGCTTCAAGTTGCACATTGAAATTTTTGTCATGGAAAACATTATTTCTAGTGGCCATTACATCTGCTAGACGAGTGTCTGAGCTTCAGGCCCTTTCAGTCAAACATCCTTATTTAATATTTCATTCTGACAGAGTATCCCTACGCACTAATCCATCCTTTCTTCCCAAAGTTTGTTCTTCTAGTAATATTAATCAGTCCATTGAATTACCCACCTTCTTTAAGAACCACTCTAATAAATTGGAGTATATGCTGCACAAACTGGACGTCCATAGACAACTCAGATTTTATTTGGATAGAACAAAAGATCACAGGAAATCTGATCAACTATTTATAGCTTTTGCTGACAGCAGAAAGGGTCTTGCAGTTACGAAACGAACTCTTTCTAAATGGCTAACTGACTGTATCACATATGTTTATGAAGCCTCTGACCAAACATTATCAGCAAAACCCAGAGGACATTCTACCAGATCAGTGTCTACATCTTTGGCTCACGCAGCTCGCTTACCTTTAGACACTATTTGTGCGGCTGCTACTTGGGCTAAACCACATACATTTATCTCTCATTACAAAGTGGACAGGGTTTCTAGGGATAGGGCAACCTTTGGTTCCACTGTGCTCAAGAACGTTCTCCCTTGAGTTCCTCAGGATCATGGAGCTAGGGACGCTACCCATGTGTAAGAACAAAGGCGAGATT
This sequence comes from Protopterus annectens, assembly GCF_019279795.1. Classification (NCBI taxonomy): domain Eukaryota; kingdom Metazoa; phylum Chordata; order Ceratodontiformes; family Protopteridae; genus Protopterus; species Protopterus annectens. Next base: position 739,834,024 of record NC_056733.1, on the reverse strand, counting down.
GAACACTCTCACATAAAGAAGTTATGTCCTTACCACAACGTTCCATGTGGAGTGTTCATCTCGCCTTGGTTATTACACTCCCACCCTTCCCACCCTTAGGAAGAACGTTCGATTTGGTGCCTGGTCTGGAGTATTCTCCTTCTGCTGTTGCAGTATTAGTGTTACTATCATACCCTTGGTATGTTTGTATATATGTACTTATGTATATAGTTTGGCATGTGTGCGTGCTTTATGTCTGGTTTGCTTGCAAACTAGATCTGAGGTAAAGGCAGAGGGGGATTGTGGGTATTAGATGTCCTCGAGCTTCTTCTCGATGCAGAGCTTGCAGTCGGCCGGCACGGAGCCGAAGATCGGCTCCGAACCCCATGTGTAATAACCAAGGCGAGATGAACACTCCACATGGAACGTTATGGTAAGGACATAACTTCTTTTTTCTTGCTTTTTTAATGTAGCAAAAGAAGGATTTATGATTATTTTTTTGCTTCAAAAGCCATCCTGATTATATGGGATCCTTTAGTGGACCTGCTACTGTTGATTTTGAGGAGAGGAGTTTCGGATCTACTAAATTTAAGGAGCATCGCTCTTGTTGAGACTCAGTTCTGGTAGCGATTGTTATCTCCCTGCATTTTTCTAAATGGGCGGAGAATTCTTAGTGAAGCCTGCTGTTGTATTAAGGTTGGGGAGGTGCAGTCATAAGTGAATTTTGATATTTCATCACAGAGTAAGCTGAGGTTGGTACATTTGTAGTCCATTAATTCATTAAGGTTTAGTGTAGAGGCTTTTGGGAGTTTAAAGCAGAAGGTCACAAGTTTCTGGTCAGACTACACTGAGGAATGCGATAACAGAGGCATAGTGCAACAGACAACCTTATTTGGAAGAAAGAGGTTAAGAATGCTACACACTCTACTAGGTTTATTTTCTAACTGCTCAAGTGAAATTTTACTCACCCAAAAAAGGGAATTTTTGCTAATAGGGAATTCATTTATATGGTCAACAGGAGATGGAGAAGGTGTTCTGTAACAAGCTAGTTGCTAATAATTAGTCCTATCTAGAATGATCTGTAGTTTAGTGAGTTCAGTTTGTATGTCTCCAGGGGTCTGTCTGGAGATAAGTATGTTCCTTGAAAAGCAATGAAACTCTACCACAGTTGCCACTGGATTTGAAGGCATGAAAAGTGCAACACCCTCGTGTGTGTGTGTGCATGTGTGTGTGTGCATGTGTGTGTGTGTGTGTGTGTGTGTGTGTGTATATGTATATATATATATATATATATATATATATATATATATATATATATATATATATATATGCGTGTGTGTATGTATATGAGAGAGTGCTGTCTTTACATTTAAACCACGTTTCAGTAATTTTACTTAGATATGAATGCTTTCCAAATGTAGGAGTGCCTCAAGAAATGGTAATTTATTTAAGCTTCGGGCAAGAAAAGTGCCCTCTTAATGTAATCTGATTTTGAGACCGATATGTTAATTGCACTGGAATATCCAACTACTGTCCTAAGCCAAAAAAGGCACTTGGCAGTAGGGCAGCAAAAGCTTTAGAAACCATGAAACGACAAATACATATCTTGTCTCAGTCTGACATATACTGGATCTCCTTGGAATGAGAGTAGCTAATTAACTGGTTATTGAAGCAAATTATCTGTTTTTTTTTATCTAGGCATCATTTGATGTGAAGGAAAAGATTCCAGTCGGAGGGCTAGTGTCTTACCTGGATTTTGTAGTATGCATAGAAAGTTCTAACATCCCTCTCTGTATATGTTCAGGGCTTTACTTCTCAAGCTGTTCTCTCCCACATGTTGCACTACCATGACATAGTTTCTCAGAAGTTAGGGTCCTTGTAATGTCAGATTCACGTCAATTTGTTGAAGGCAGTTTCAGCAAACATCAAAACTAGTTTGTTGAAACGATCTTCAGTGAACATTAAAGAATTTTTTTACAGGGGCAAGCACCCTTCCTGTGGGGAGGACACCTTCACACCCCCTGAAATTATATATACCAACTCCAAGGTCACACAACAGTGAAGAAAAAAATCTCCACAGTCAATGAAAATGTTTTTTGCAAACTTTTTGTGTGTCTGATTACCAAAACCCTCGAAGAGATGACATGCTCCCGTAATGTCAGAGGTCCCATTGCCTGAAAGACAACTCACTGTAACCCTGTCCTTATGTAGCCTTTTGAGTGATGAGTCAGTATTCCTGACTGTAAAGTCATGTATCACTACACATTTCTGTTGCTGCTGTGGTTCAAAGTGACACATTTGGAGTGTTTCTGCTCAGTGTGACTCTTTAAGAGATATATGCATGAAGTGGATGAATAGTCTCATTTTTACTGAGACTTAAACTTATTTCTAGTAGGCTTTGGGAAGGATTGTTACAACCTCAGAATAAGACAATTTGTTTTGGTTAGTTAAAGATCATGGTGGAGTTGTATGAAGCTTACAGACAAAGGTTTAAGGGGAGAGGGAAGCCACTAGATAGATTAGGTAGTCATTCCTCTCTCAGATGGAAATTATAGTGTTGAGTCCAAATTCATTATTTGTGAGCCTAAGGCAGTTGATACACTGCCTTAAGAGAACAAGTGCTAAAAGGCTAGCCAAAGAGGTAAAACTAGCAGGCTGACCTTTCATCCTGTGCACTGCTTACGTGTTTAGATGAGTGATGTAAATGTAGCACTAAGCAGGTAGGATAATCTGAAAATTAGGGTATCTCAAACCTTAGCAGTTAAAGGGAGTAACTTCCCAGTTTGATCCTGTACTGCTCACTAGTATGAACAGATACAATGCAAATGAGAGAAGCTACCAACAACATATTTTTATAGGAAGGGCATGCAATTCAAGCGCTACCAAGTTTAAAAATAACATGGACAGGCTTGATGTGGACACACTATTCTGGCTGTGTGGAATGCAAGTGAGGGTAAATGTCTTTAACTTAAGGCGTGAGACATCATAATATGATAGTTTTGTGCTTACTGATAGCCAATAAAATGGGAAAGGGATGGAATTATTTGGTTAAATTTTCATAAATCACAAACAATGAGAGAGAACTACTGAATGAGCCTGACTCTCCCTCACAAGAAAGAAAGTATGGCTTGACTCCAAACATCAGACAATTAAAATTTAAAAATGATGTGCAGCTATTTACTTGAATTACTAATCCTCTGTGTTTTGTAAAAATCTACTGCCAATCATTAGCGGACCGGAGTTCCGCTGTGGTGACCCCTTACCGGGAAAAAGCCGAAAGACAAACAACAACTAATAAATGTTTGAAGAACTTCGCTAAAGCAGATGCATACTGTTAAAGTTAATTTAAAAACAGATAAAGAAATTAAAAATCTTCATTGTTGAAAGATGTGTATTTACATCAGCCTCTTTTGACAAAAATCAATGTCAAACCCAAAAATCTTGATCTATAAAAAGACAAAAAATGTAAAAATCAATTTTATGTCTAGGGCAAGCCCCCCCCCCTTTTGCACCCCTACATCCCCTGCAGCTTATTTATACCAACTCTGAGATCATGCAACACTGAAGAAAGGCCACATTCCCAACTACCACTGAACAGCTAATGCACTTCGATGCCGGGAAAGTCACAAAAGCCCGCAAAATAACAAAAAGGAGTGTTTGACGCTTTGAGCATTTGATATAACCACCTTTATCCATATATGCAATTCTAATATTATTTATGTACATCAACCACAAAACATTCTATCTACAGACAATTACATCATTGTTCCAAAAGAGAAGGTAGAAGAAAGATGCAAGGGGAAGGTTGAAAGGAAGAAATCTAAACTGAACGTGGAAGGACTAAAGAACTTTACTGTAAGGGAAAAGAAGAAAAAGGCCAAGCCTGACAAACATGGTCAGGCTGTGGAAGTACAAAGGGGGGGGGGGGGGGGTTACTAGGTGAAAGCTGTATGCCTGAAAATTAAGTTGGTGGTGAACACAGTGAGGTAAATAGCACTAAATGTGGTCAAGATCGTATGTTTGTTTACATTTGAAAGAGCACCCATTATCGAACTGGAGGTGGAAGATTCTTCAGCTCAGGTAGGAAAGGTTATATTATTAATTGGAGAGTCGGTTATTAAAAGAACTGATACATTTCCAGGAAGGGTCATGAACACTGATTGGTTGTATGCCTGCCCATAGCAGACATGTAATATGTGGGTAGGGACTTACGACTAACGTAAGGAAGGAAGTATGGAACTTTTTTTTTTTTTTATTTGTGATGGATCAAATTGTTTCATCTTCAAGGACTCACTAGTAGGGAACTTGCAGCTTTCTTAGACAACATAGCTTGTGCAGGTGTTAGGACTTATTTTTCACAAATCACATAAAGAAAGAGTCAAGTCAACAAAGGGAGAAAAATACCTACATGAAAGAAATGAAAATATATAAAATATCGAAGTCTAATATGGGGATGCATCTATTCAGACAGGATGAAGTCCACCTTTCAAAACAATGAAAGATAATTTTTGCAGCAGTGATATTGCAATATTTGACCAACACAAGATGGGAGAGGAAAACCAGTGTAGGAGATTAAATAAGACTGAGAAACAATAGTAGCTAATGTCTGGAATGCACTACCAAATTATATTAAAGTAAGCATTTGTTTAGATATTTTTAAGAATGATTTGGATACTTATGGGGATGACTGTTTTGGTATATTGACATACTAGAAGGACATTATTGCTTGTACCTGAAATATATGTATGCAAACCATGTATGTAAATGAAGCTGTGACCTGGTCTTCATTCCACACAGCTGCCCAATTCTAGAAGCTTGTTGCAAAGCCTGGAGGTAGAGGCCAGGCTCTGGTAAGGCAGTATTGAAGGGGATTTTGTCCTGGTTGTTAACATAAAGGCTTAATCCTCCTAGCCCATTGGGATGTCACCCATTCATATATGCGCTGCAGGAGTTTACCCTAAGGAAAGTGCTGTTGTGCAGGTACTCACCATCATAGTAGCTTTTACTGCAGTATGGATTACCCACCTCCACCATTCTTCAGTATTTGTGGGTTAAATATGGCAGACTGGCTATAAGTTATAAAACATTTTGGTATTCCTACATTGTTACACTTGTTTTACTGGTGTTTAACTACAACTCAGATGTTTCTTGCCAGGAGACATGAAGAGACTGTATGAGGTAATGCTGCTTTTATAAGTCTCAGATATCAGAAAAGCAGTAGTGCAAGGCCAATGTTACTATTGCACAGGGCAATATTTCTAAATAGCCAAGAATGCCTAGACTGACCATTATCAAAGCTATGCCTCAGCAAGCCCAAGGGCATTCAGAAAAAAAGAACACCTAACGCCACACAGTGTCACTATCAGTAGAGCCCAAACCACTAAGCCCCTAAGGCAAGCAAATGCACTTCCCAGGGCTATCTTCATAGGAGATTCGATTGTAAAATATACTGATGCCCCTCTAACCAGGCTGAATATGGAAAAGATGACTGCTGGTTGCTTATCTGGAGTCAGAATCTGCTAAATCATGTAATAAGGTAATTTGTTGTTACACTGCTGACAGTCTGTCCACCAGTCACTGTTACGATGAATACTTCATACAACACTACTATGTTTTAACAAGCTGTCATCTGCAACATGTGCAGTGCATTGACAGTCTCTGTGGTGGCAAAGCTCTCAAATGATATCTGAAGAGAGATTCTGAGAGAAGACAGCAAGCAGTACAGTAGAGTAGTGGCTATTATGCCTTTAACAAGAATGAGATCTCTTCTACATTCTGTGTTCCTGGAGGTCTTTGGGATTCACTAACTGTTCCTTATGGAAAAGTTGCTGGATATAAACATTGTGGAACTCATGACAGTAAGGCTGAATTTTCAGTCCTTCAAGACTCCTTTCAGCTTAAGCTGTACCAAAAGAATTCAGACACACAATACAACATGACTTTGATACTACAATAAGTAAGGCAAGATGGTAATCTTTTTTCTTATGTTTTGAGGTAATGATAGTTTAGAACTGGGCACAAAAAAGGCAGCTTTGATCATAGATGAGTCCAGCCTTTGGATTACATTCCAGCAAGATGATACAGTGTAATAAATGGAAAGTGGATGCCCTTCTGCTGTCAGGACATTTGTCCTTGAGACACAGCATTGTTAAATATGTTTGCCTGTCTTTTAAGGGCCACACGTCCTCGCTACTGCACCTTGTACAGACATTGCAAGTCTACAGGGCATGTGTGTGCATCATCAGCTGCATGAGGCATATTTCTTTGTCGTCCTCTCTTTTCCTGTTACACAAAGAGGATTACTAAAATGCAGGGAAATATGGTCCCCTTATTCTCATGGCTACTGTGTGCCCACCACCAACAGTGAACTCTAAACAGCTTATCAGAGAAAACAGAGGAAGGCCCCAAACTACATGGGTTGTTTTCCTCTATATAGCCAAGTGACCTGTTCATGGTATTGATGGGGAGGAAGCCATCTGCACTCTTGGCAAGCCCAGCTGTTCTACAAGTTTTTCTGGAAGGTTAGATGTATTTCTGGTTAATTCCCATGTTTAATAAATAATTCTACAGCACTGATCCTTTCAATGAAGATCAAACTTTCCAAGGCAGCCATTTTAGTTTGCAAGTTATAGCACATTTTGATAAGGAGATGGTAGTTTTTCAAGCATGAACATTTATATACAAAAAAAGTGATTGGATCTCTGACACACTTTCTACAATCCCTAGTGAAGCCCTATGAGGTTAAGTGGCTATAGGGGTAGCATGATTTGTAGAAATGAGGGATAAGCCCTCACATAGCCATATTGCATGCCCACCTCTTGGGACCTTATGTGCACAGGAATGGAAGGATTAATTTAAAATTCTGTTGTGACTGTCTTCCTGATGGCTGCACTGTGACTGGCTCTGGACAAATTAGGGAATGAATGAACAGAGTTATGGTGATCAAAGAGATGTTCAGCCATTACAGGGTCCAAAACAAGAAGCAAAGAAAAAAAGACCAAAACATCACATTACAGCAAAAACTGTCAATTTGTTCTATTCTTTAAAAACTGCATCAGTAGAAACACTTTATGTTGCACATTAGCTGACAAGTTTAAAATACAGTACCTCAGGAAGCATGCTACATCAGTGTCAGCTAACTGCAACTCAGAGTATGGGAAACAATTACTAATCAGAAAAAACTGAGTGACTGAAGAAATTACCAATTGAGTTTCCTTCAACAACAGGTATAACACAATCCCCACATCAACTGACAACAAATTTGTACTACAGAAAATAGGTTCGTGTGCGCTAGCTAATAGTGAGACAAAATCAGTCCTGTCAGGAAAATACTGTGCTTTGTTAACTTTGTGGCCAATAACTCCATAGAAAATAATAAAAACAGAAAAAAGCTGAGTCAAATGACAAAAAAATCTACACATTAGCCATACTATCAGACCCATTTAAAATGTGCACAAAATAAAAATGCAGATTCCAACATTTTAAAGCAATAAAAAAATGTGTAATAGGGAATGTATACAGTAGAGACTTGGCAAGAGTATTTGTTCCCTTGGACTTCACCCCAGGGACCAAACCTGGCAAAGTCTGGTTAAATCCCGGTGTAACAGACTCCCCTGTAATTCCGTATTCCTGCAGCAGAAGACGGAAATACTGGGGAGGGGATCACAGGCTGTAAGTAGTACAGACCCTGCATCTCAGTCTGGTTTGGTAAGAAGATCTTAAAGCTGTCTTATAGAGGATTTTTTTTTTAAATCAAAGTTTATTTAACATTAAAAGGGGAATGGGAGCTGCAACATCAGTTTGGAGAGATAGCAGAGGAAACATAAGGTAAGGAGAGTGGATGAGTAAGCAGTAGGCAATGATGGGAAAGAAGTGGCAAGCAGAGAGTGATATTTTCCCATGACTGTATTAGTCTGCACCAACAAAGCACTTTTAATAGCCTTCTAACCCCAATATGCCACCCCCTTGTAGCTCACCAATCCAAGGACTGGACAGTATGGATATGCAATTTCCTAACTTCTCTGTAGCCAGCTTGGTGGAGATGGGCATCTTGAAACAATGTAGCAGTTGTCTCATGTTTACTGACAACCACTTAATCCTTAAAGAAGCAGTGTGCGAGATGTGCATTTACACATTGGAGGTGAAACTCGCATAGAAAGTGCGTATTGGGTTATCGAAACCATACATACAACACCCACCAAACATAGGATACAACACACACACAGGCTAATGTATAATGAGGCACTTAAAAGGAGTCTTCCTAAACAAAAAGAATGCCTAGACTGCCCATTGTCAAAGCTATGCCTCAGCAAGCCAAAAGGCACTTGGAAAAAATAAAACACCTAGCACCACACAGTGTCACTATCTGTGGAGCCCAAAACATTAAACCCCCTAAGATAAGCAAACACACTTCCCAGGACTTGTCATAGTGGATTGCATTGTAAGATATACTGATGCCCCTCTAACCAGGCTGGACAAGAAGAAAATAATTGTTAGGTGCTTATCTGGAGCCAGGATCTGCCAAATCACTCATGTAATCAAGTCATTACACCACAGGTACTAGTACAATTCCATCATTGTCCATGTAGGTGTAAATTTTGTGAGATATACCTCCCTGGACTACAAGAAGTCACGTTATGAAACTTTCAGACTGTGTGTCTCAGGGTGGTATAAGCCTAGCACTGAGCAGTATATTACATCACAAAGGATGATGCCACAATATGAGCTAAAAATAGATTTCAACTGGCTGTCTTCCTAGTGGCATTCTAAGGGATCCAATATTTGTCAGCTGGGGAGGAAATGGTTAACAGACCATGTTGCATTGCCAAGGATGGTCTGCACCTTTCCCCTCTAGGCTTTTAAATACTGGCTAAAACTTTATCCAGCCCCCATAGTGCCTTTTTTTAGGAAATGCCAAATTGACAAACATACCAACATAGCAAGATCAACTCAAGTGAACCTCAAGGTGTTACTGCTTAATGCTAGGAGCCTAAATAACCTACACTCCCACTAAGCCCTCATCACACTCGAGTATATAGGTGCAGTTACCGAGACATGGTTTAAAGTGGCAGACAGTACTCTGACAGTGCAAGGTTTCTCTGCCTTCCACAATTTTAAACCAATAGCTGCACAGACAAGGGTTAACGGTGGAGGTGTCTCAATATACATCAGTAACAAGCACATCTCTAGGGTGGTCAAACAAGATGATATTCTGGAGTTCCTCCATGTGCAGATTATCATAGACACAATCCCATACCATATCCTAGCCAGCTACAGGTCATCTTCTATGACCCAAGAAATTCACAATGCATACTCATGGTAGACTTTAATTATTTTGCTATAGACTGGGAATCCTACACAACCTGAAATCTACAAGCATACTGATTCTTGGATTTCATAAATACAAACACCATTGATCAAATGGTGAATAGACATGCTAGAGGCTCCAACATACTGAACCTCGTGCTCACAAATATGAGAGAATTCTGCACCTCCCAATGCCTTGTCCTCCCTGGTAAGTAAGGTCCAACTCAAAATCAACTCTGTAATCCCATTAAAACCAGTCACAGGAAGTATTCCAAGGCAAATTACCTTTTATTAAATGATGGTTTGTCAAAATTCAGTGCCCCTCCAAACCCCAAGAACACAGCAGCCTATCCTGAATTGTTCTCAGAAACTCTGTATAACCTTGTCAGTGGCTGCATAGAGACTGCTGTGCCTACCAGAAGCAAGCCCTGGACTAGCCCCAGAAACAAATTACACTGGTGGCATCCCTAATTAAACAGGATATACAACAAAAGGAAAAAATATGGCAAAAATCAGGAAGGGTAAATCCCATAAAGATAAAAAGCTCTGCCTTAAACTAAACAGGCAACTAAGAGGGCTAATTAAATCAAGCAAAGCCAACTTTGAGGTTAAGATAGCCTTCCAGGTGAAAGATAACCATAAGGCCTTCTACAGCTATGTCAGAAACCTCAAAGGCAGCATACAGCAATGTGCTGAACTGGTGATTAAAACTGCCACATTTACCAAGCCTGGCAATATAGCGAACCTGTTAGCAGACAGATTCAGTTCCAACTTTATCCACCCCCCACACTCCCAGCAATTCTCCAAAAATACCCTCAAACATAATTTTGGAGCACGTACTGACTGCACTCACTAAAGCCAAGAATACTGCCTCAGTGGGTCCTGATTACATCCTAGGATGCCTCCTGAACAGTCTAAAATATGACTTATCAGGACTCCTAGAGTCATTGTTTAACTATAGAATTAAAATAGGCTTTGTGCCAAGTGAATGAAGGACTGTGATGGTTATCCCAACAGATCCTGGAAACTACAGACCCATTAGTCTGACTAGTCTTATTTGCAAAGCCATGGAAATAATTATCATGGAAATTATCAACAAGGACAAGGGGATCTCCAGATACTGGTTCCATCCCTATGGTGATTTCCGTGTTACGTGCGTGATGTTTCGACATTTTGACCAATCCGGTTCGCTCAACATGCATTCACCATTTACAATTTTCGATCACGCGATAGGAACCCGTCTAAAGCATTTGATACAATACCCCACTCGATCATTGTCAACAAACGTACGGAACTTGGTGTAAACCTCATTAGATCATGCTGGATAGCTAGCTGGGTCACTGATATGACCCAGGAGATTAGAATCAGTGAGACCACCTCCACAAAGAGGCCATTTACCATTGGAGTCCCCCTGGCTGTCTGCTAGGCCCACTCCTGAATAGCAGCTACTTCTCGGATGTTAAAATCTGTGTCAAAGGCCTTTGGCTAACCGAGTTCATAGATGATCTGACGAGCAGTCATTAAATCCCCCCAAGATGAGAACACCCTTCAGAAAGGTCTAACACAGAAAGTTGCTTGGTGCCAGAGCACCATGGCCATGGCCTAAAATGTAGTACCAAGAAATTTAAGAAGTCTGCCACCCTGGGTTACTACATCATCAATAAAACACTCCTAAAAGTTGACTGACTAGTTGAGGATCTGGGAGCTCATGTAGATAGTAATCTAGCCTTCGATCAACCTGTGTCCAAGGTAGTAAGAAAATCCTTCTGTGTTGCTCAATTTATAAGTAAGGGCATGGCATCCATGGCCGGAGAAGTCATAATACCACTGTACTTGGTTCTCATCAGACCCATTATAGAGTATAATTCCTTCTTTGGTTTGTACCTGACCAGATGCATGCATCAGCTGGAACATCCACAAAGGTTCCGTACAAAAAGAATACAGGGAGTAAGCACAATGTCTTATGCTGATTGCCTCAAAGCCCTGTCTCTTTACTTACTATTATAAAGACTTCTGGGAGGTGGTTCTTGCCTGGCATAAAAAGCAACCCCGGACCCTGTTTTGATGAACCGTCTGCACATCCATAAAATAAACAACATAAGAACTACTAGAGCGAAAGACCTAAATCTTGCTTGCAACATAAAGAGAACGTGTTAGAGAGAGGGAGAGAAAGAGAGAGAGATGTTTCTCAGAGAATTCCCATTCTCTGGAACAGGCTCCTCATACATGTGAAACAGAGTTCTTCCCTACCCCTATTTAAGCTCAACTTGGACCAATTGATGGGTAATCGGATATTCACCCTAGTTTGGTGCCTATGTCTTTAATGGACATGGACAGTTTGTAAATCATCTCTATAAATCAAATTTGTGAGTCACATTTCAGTTGTACAGCTAGGCTTATACGGGCCTTAGTAGTTATTAGCCTAGTATCCTAACGTGTAACTTCAGTGTGGGACAGGAGCTGCTCAGTTTCAGACAAAAAAGCCCTACAAAGATTAGTGAAAGTGGCAGAGAAGATAACAAGCTCCAAACGTCCAGCACTACAGGAGTTATATAAAGCACAATGTCACAACAGAGCTACAAAAGTAATCAAGGATCCTGCACACCCTGGTTATGAACTGTTCACATGCCTGTCATCTGGCAGAAGATACCGCTGCATGTGCTATAAAATGTCCAGGTTCCGATACAGCTTCTTCTCTCAGGCGGTGAGACTTTTAAACTCTGGCAGTAATCTCAGGGAAGCCGGACACTGACAAGATATGGGACAGCCAACTCTTTTGGTGTAAATAAATGAGACAGAGTTCGGATTCTAAACATAAACAATAGATAGATGGCAATGAATGTGTAATTATACTAAATAGATCCTCTTACTCATGTGACAATCACACAGTGCAATAGGAACTTGTGCAATAAAAAAACATTCAGCTGCTAAAAATTATAGACAAGGTTAACTGTGGATATATGTAGTAGAATAACCTGTCTAATGTGAAATGATGAATATATGTCCATTGTATGTTTTATTGTATGTGTCTCTTCAATTTGAGCCTGATGTGCACTATTTCATTTAGACTGCACTTGTGTAGGCCAAATAACAGTATAGTTAACTTTGACTTTTGACTGACATACACCTATGAGCCAGTAACCTGAGTTAAAAAAAAAAAAAACATTGCATTCTTTATTGTTGCTAGGAGCTGCAGATAATTCAAGTGTAATATAAACCTTGGTAAAGATGATGGAGAACTGGGCTTTATGATACTTTTAGTTTGGTTGAACAAAAATGGCAGGACAGGCTCTCTATTCAAATGTCTGCACTCAAATGCAGAGTGCTGAAAAGCCAAAAAAAAAAAGACTGAAAACCAGAGAAGAGGGAATTTTGAAAATGGCTCTGCTCCTTAATTCTTTTTTGTGGGGCGGGAGGGGGGATTCAGCCCAACTGAGTCCCCCCCCCCCCCATGTGGAGGCAAGCCTATTAGTCCACAGCCTCCCAGACTTATATATACCAACTCCAAAATTGCCATATGTCTGAGAAATGGCATATCAGACTTAGTATATTTAAGTCTGATCTTTCGGCCATTCAGTCTCCACGTTTCAGGACTCACTCTAGTGGGTCCTGACATTTCACATGGGTACCAGCAGGAAAAACAAAGCTGTTGCTGCTGGGATGGGAATTTATATTCAGAATGAGATAAACAGCATCATATGAAAGACTTTCATATTGTGGAAAAAGTTAAGGAATGTTCATAGGTAAATAATAGGTGATCAGTCTGCATACTATTACAGGCCTAGCTAATAATTAGACATCAGAATCAAACCCTGTGCCTTGTATCTGTGATTTAAAGACCTTACTATTATGCCAAACCCTCCACCTTTTGGTATTACTTGTGGGGAGGGAGTATGGTGCTTAATGACACCATACATGCAGATTGCCAGATGCAGGAAAAAAGCATGACAGACTAAAACTCAGAATCAGTGGCTAGTCACATAAGAGAAGAACCTACTCATCAGGCTGTAATCTTCCAGTAATAACCTGGGAAGTTCCCACACCTAGATTTTAAAGAGAGGAGGAAATCAAAGCTTTGGTAGCAGGGGGTCTCTGGTAGATAAAGTGGTCCTGAAACAGAAAAAGTATTGCCACTGACATAGTTCTAACTAATGCAGAGGGAATCAAAGTGGTCAAGGTGAGACAGCCATTGATCAACAGGGATTATGACACTCTGTCCCTGATGTAATGCAAGGACATGCCAATGTCTGAGGTCTTGGATTACAAGAGGTTAGAATAGAGTCAGTTTGGAAGTTCAGTGGTAAATAAATATGTATTGGTTGCAGGAGCTGTGGAACTGCATTATGGAATGAATGAAGAAGGATAATATCACAGGAAAAGACGCAAGTGTGGGGAAAACAGACAAGGAGCCTGACTGAAAAATAAAATATAAAAAAAGAGGAAGACACACACAAGGGCAAATAAGGGAAAGGATGACATGAAAAAGCCTGTGAAGATGCCCATTAATGACAACATTATCATCTGATAGGCCATGGTAGCTTTTGAGAAGGAGATGACCAAAGGAATGAGAAAAGACATTTTGTATACAAGATGATACGTTACATCAGACTAAGTAGCAGGTGATTACTTTAGTGAAAGGAGATCAAAACTTATGTAATTACTGAATGAATGAATTCTCCTCTGCATGTCCACAGGAGCAGCAAATGTATAGCAGGTTTCAATGTTGACAAATGTACAAATGGAACTGTAACTATAAAAGACACCGGGTATGATTGTAAGGCACCGAGGAGGAAAGCTACCTCATAAACTGCTAAATGACTTGCCTATGGTGAAAGGTGACCTACTGACAGAACTTCATGGTCGCTCCTTTTGTAACTGCTCTGATGCCTGAGCACTGTTAGTTGCTGTTGGTTCCTTTATGTAAAGGATCATCTACCAAAGGGCTACATAATTACAAGATTATTAGTATTGCTTTCATTCCAGGAAAGGACATTGAATGTATTCTGAATGCCAGGCTGGAGAGTTCCTGACTGATAGCCATGTTTGACTAGTTTCCACTGGGGTGAATAAGGGAGACCACACATGTGCGGCATATCAGGAACTGAGCAAAGACTTTGATGCTGTACCTTATAGGTAGTTGGTAGTATTTTTCAAATATGTACCGTTAGTCCCCAGGTAGTATATTGGATAGGAAAGTTAGAACCAGAGTCGCAGGAGGAACTGGTAGAAGGACTCAGTAAGTCAGGTGCAATGAGGTTCTGTGCTGGGGCTCTTTCTGTTTGCATATTAGCATCCAATATCAGTTAGTTGGAGAGCAAGGCCAGGTTATGGATTGATCACAGTGACATGGGTTGCATCAGCTTTTATTTATTGCTTGTTTTTTTTTTTTTTTTAACTGGCTAGATGGGTGGTCCATGGATCTTTTTCAGCCTCGATCTGGTTGCTAAAGCCCAAGAATATATGCTACAGTCTGTCATACAGTGCATGTTTCAAAAGAAATCAAATCAGCACATCATGGTTTAAAGAACTATTGTAAACATAAGAAAGATTGTGGATGTGAGAGAACAAGCTTATACTGTACAATGTATGTACTTATACTCTTTTTTTTTTATGTTAAAAAAAAACTATAAGTGGATCAAAATAAAAATCAAAGCAATCTTTGTTGAGGAGTCTCATACTGGAGTACAGCAATAGCAAAAATATACCTCCTTTTTCCCCTAATTTGATGGACTTTTTCAGAACAATCGTACATGCTGCCCACTTTTATACAATTACAATCATGTGGCATTAATAACTAAATGCAATTAATTACTGAAACCAATGAATTAAATAAATTCCACAAATCATCAGATGCGTTATAAGAGAGCTAAAGTCTGGCTGCTCAAGACACTTGATTCCCTTATAGTGTATTTGATTAATTTTAACCCGGCAACGACCTGGCAGCAGCAGTATTATGATTTATATTGTTAACCTCTTCTGACAAGTGGGTTAGTTCTCACTGGTCATATTGGATAGACTAGGATAAACAGGATCTGGCATAAATACATAACATATGTATATACAAACTGATTCAGCTGTAAATTTGAGTCATGAAGGAGGAACAGAGAACTTGGAAACCCATGGCAAATATACAACAGTTTTTGCTCCACGCCCCATAATCATATTTCCTAGTCAAACTTCAGAATCCAAGGGATCTTTTCTTGATTCATTTTTTTCACATTTTTCATGTCGGCACTAACTTTTAAAGGCAGATAAAGAAATATTGTAGCACAGGTTTTTGTCCATCTAATTTGTATGTTCTGAACTCCCTTGCAGATTAAAATGCTTCATCTAGGAAAATGCTTGTTTGTTAAATCATAGTGTATATATTTTTTTCCAAAGCTTCCTTCTTTCTTTTCTGCCTTGAAGTCTTCTAAAATTCATTCTTTTCAGTAAATAATATATTTTGTAAGCATGTATTTGGTAAACCATTTGAGCTTTACAGGCCTACATGCCCTGTCAGTGATGCAACACAACTGATAGAAAAGGGCATGCCCTGTCAGTGAAGAATTCACATTCACATTTTTCAGTGGTGAATAAATCAGAAATAAAACCTATGGCATCTGAGGAATTAAGGACTAACGTATGTGAACCTGAACTAAATTATTCCCCCTGCTATTGCCCCTTCAAATAATAAACTTTTGTTTCTTAGTAGTAAATGAGGCAATTTGTTTAGGGCTTCTTTTCAGTGAAAGTTTTAAGTCTAACAAAAATCTGTGGAATTTCTTTTCCATTTTAGCGACTTTGTATAATCTCTAAGTTTGGTTTTGTCAAGGGCAGATCCTCAACCTGGTGGGCTTCTATGAGAGGGTCACCAAAGCAATGGATGAGGGCAAATAATGCACACTGCCTATCTTAACTCATTCCCTCCAATAGAGCTATGGAAATTTGTACTGTAACTTCCAATGGGCAGATACTAAGCTTTTTGATAGAATCAAATTATTTCCTTTCATTTCAAACAAATGTTCTTACCTCTGGAACCATAGCGGTTACCAAAGAAGTGTTAAATGTCAAACCCTTAATCACAAACTATTTTATAGCAGACGTATTCTTTAGTTTCTAGGTCTTAAATTGGATTTTATAAGTCACAGTAAACACAATAACTATTAAGTTTGTAATGTTTTGTAAACAACTTGTAATATTTCAGTAACCACTCAAGTTACACACATACTGTCAGCAGCATTTTATTCATCCAGCTGAGAGCTTTTGTATGAGGTTTGCAGTTCTGTCTATGTTACTTGGTTGTTGTGATATTTAGAAAAATATATTTATGACAATCTAGATTATTATAAAACTTTATTATTTGCAATGGTGATGGACAGGTTGACAGAAGAGATCAGACAGGAGTTCCCATGGACTATAATGTTTGCGGATGACATTGTGATCTGTAGTGAGAGTAGAAACCAGGTTGAGGAGACCCTGGAGAGGTGGAGATATGCTCTAGAGAGGAGAGGAATGAAGGTCAGCAGGAATAAGACAGAATATATGTGTGTGAATGAGAGGGAGGATAAGAGATATGGTGAGGATACAGGGAGTAGAGTTGGCGAAAGTGGATGAGTTTAAATACTTGGGATCAACAGTTCAGAGTAATAGTGAGTGTGGAAGAGAGGTGAAGAAGAGAGTACGGGCAGGGTGAAGTGGGTGGAGAAGAGTGTCAGGAGTGATTTGTGACAGATGGGTACCAGTAAGTGTGAAAGGGAAGGTATACAAAAGGGTAGTGAGACCAGCTATGTTATATGGGTTGGAGACGGTGGCACTGACAAAAAGCCAGGATTCAGAGCTGGAGGTGGCAGAGTTAAAGATGTTAAGATTTGCACTGGGTGTGACGAGGATGGACAGAATTAGGAATCAGTATATTAGAGGGTCACCTCAGGTTGGACGGTTTGGAGATAAAGCCAGAGAGGCGAGATTACAATGGTTTGGACGTGCTGAGGAGGGATGCTGGGTCTATAGGGAAAAGGATGCTAAGGATAGAGCTGCCAGGTAAGAGAAAAAGAGGAAGGCCTAAGATAAGGTTTATGGATGTGGTGAGAGTGGACATGCTGGTGGGTGGTGTGACAGAGCAAGATGCAGAGGACGGGAAGAAATGGAAACAGATGATCTGCTGTGGCGACCCTTAACAGGAACAGCTGAAAGAAGAAGATATGAACAATTATGTTTTATCTGCACTATACAGGTCAAATATTAATGCAGTTGTGTTTTCCATTATGTAAGCTTTAAGATATCTTTTAATACTTTGTATGTAGCATGATTTTGGAATTAATATAAAAATGAACAAGCAATGCAATATCTGATACCTACAGGCATCAGCAGGATGTAATTGCAGAAACACCTGGAGATGGCACTTGGCCAATTCGGCATTGTAACCAAACTCATCAGAACAGGCATAAACCCCTATGTTATGTGCGGGATAGCAAGCTGGTTCTCAGATAGGACCCGTTCAGTAGTGGAGTCCCTCTGGGTCTTGTACTGGGTCCTCTCCTTTTTGGCATTTACTTCTTGGTAGTCAAGGGCCTGTGGCTGACCAGGCTTGCAGATGATGGCACTAACATTTTACACAAAGGACTAACACAGACAAATGACTGGTGTCAAAGCCATAGCTTAAAACTCAGTGCCAAGAAATGCATAATAGTACCCTTTGGGAAGTTAGCTACCCTAGAAAATTACCTCATTGATAACACACCTCTAAGAGTAGAACCAGTAGTCAGGGATTTAGCTTTGTATTTAGATAGAAACTTGGTTTTTGAACAACATATGTATACGGTAGTAAGGAAATAATTCTGTATTGCTCAACTTATAAGCAATGGTGTGATATTTAGGTCCAAGGAAGTCATTGTTACGTTGTATTCAGACATCAGGCCCATCATTAACTGCAGTGCCCCCATTCAGTATGTATCTGACCAAACATATGCAACAAATGGAATGTCCACAGAGCTTCCACACAAAAAGTACCCAGAGTGTAAACAGTAAGTCCTATGCAGACTGCCTCAAAGCCCTATCTCTATACTTTTATTTCTTACAGAGTGTTCACAGGTGATCTATGCCTGGCATGCAAGGCATCCTTGAACCACACTCTGATGGATGTTTTGCAAATATGTAAAACAATTATCATCAGAATTACTCGATCTAGGGATTTAAACTTTGCTTGAGACATAAATACAATACAGTGGAGGGACAGGTATGTGTCTCAGAGAATCCCCCTTCCCTGGAACAGGCTTCCCATCTATGTGAAGCAGAACTCTTCCCTAACTCTGTTCAAGAGAACCCTGGAGAAGTGGATGGGAAATTGGAAATATACCCCCGGTCTAGCACATATGTCTCTAATGGACAGAGGAAGCCTATAAATCTTGCCCTAACTTACATATACCCCTTAAAATAACCTCTAAGACACAAATATGTGGGATACAATTGGAATGCTTGACTGGGCTTTAAAGGCCACAGTGTCCATTAACATAGTATACATATATAAACTTATAAGAAATCAAATGTCCGCAATAAATGCATATAGTACCCCAAAAGACCCTGGACAAACATAGAAAGGTGTATTTAAATATTTACACAACTTTCCTTTTCTGAAGTATGTTGTAAGGTGTAGAAATTACCCCTGAAAATCAGCAAAATGGCTCAAAAATGAGCAATGAGACCCAAGTCTTTAAGCAAGGCCAGACCTCACTAGAAATGGATGCATGTTTTATTGTTATTCCCAAAGTGAAATACTGTTTGTAGTTTGAAATTTTTTTCTTATAACAAGTAGGTGTTACTATTGGTAGGGATAAGAGTGTAAAATAAAAACAATTGAATTAATAATATGTACTAGTTGCCAACAAAAATCAAAAAGTCGACAAAGCAGCTGAACAAAAAACAACTGCTCAAGGCTCAGAAAATACGAAACCACGGACTAGCGTAACTTACACTTTATTCAACGCTTTCGTAAAAAACTTCTTCAGAACCAAAAGGAATGTTACATCAAGCATTCATTTAAATACTGCACACAATTAAAATCAATTAATCAATTACATAGTGTAAAAACATAATTAAAGAGCCCTTTACAAAAAGCAAACTCTTCATTCATCATTATGCACTGTAGAATAGGCATAATTGAGTACATTACAATAACAAACATTATAAAACATATGCTTCACGATCTTTTAAGAAACATTTAATATTGATGGCTTCATTTAACCCAGGAAAATGATCCACCTGTAGTTTAATTTGCCATCTAGCCTCTCTTTGAGCCAAAAAATTCCTGTAATCACCCCCTCCTGATGTCAAGTTCACAGTGTTCCAGGATAGAAAACAAAACTTTTTTAAAATCAATACATTCAGCACTATGTTTATAAAATATTTGTGTTTTGTCCTTTTTTCTAATATTATACATATGCTCCTTCATTCTAACATTTAATTTTCTAGTAGTCATACCAATATAAAATGATGAGCATTTGTCACACACTGCAATATAAACAACTCCTTTTGTTTTGCAACAAAAACTACCAGGGACCCCTATGGTATAAAGTATGTGAGGAAGCTGAATGTAAGGACCTTCTAAAATAAACCTACAGACGGAACAGTCATGACACTTGTGCATACCCCTGTTGATATGCCCCTTCTTAATGCTATATGTGCTTCTATCTCTCCCCTTTTCAAATGCTCCTTTCAGACTATGTTCATTCCTATAAACAAACTTCGGTTTCCCCTTAATGGCTGCCATTAAATCAGCATTTCCTTCGAGGATCTTCCAATTATTGTTTATAATATTATGTATGCCTATATTATCAACACTCATATTCATACTGAAACATAAAATTTCAGTATACTTTCCAGTTTCCTTAACTTGGAGTGTTGGCCTATTTTTCAAAATGGGTGGATACAAGGTTGCACATTGCTTAGAGATGTCATCAGCTGCTTCCCTTAACAAACTGTCACTGTACCCCCTCTCCAAAAACAATTGTATGATGAATTCAAGCTCATTAATAAATGTCTCATCAACACTCGTCATCCTGCTAGCTCGTATGAATTGGCTTTTAGGTATATTATTCAGCATGAATTTTGGATGTTGACTAGTTGCATGTAAATAATTATTCTTGAAAGTTTCTTTACGAAAAATACTGCTAGTAAAATTTTCTCCCAATGCATTCCATGTCAAAGTTACATCCAAAAAGTTAACGGAATTTCCATAACATCCCACAACAAACTTCAAGAAGTCAGAAACCTCATTCAACGTATTACAGAATAACTGCATTTCTTGAACCCCTCCATATAAAATAAAAATTAAATCATCTATAAATCTTTTGTAATAAATTACCTTGAATTCAGTTTTCAAGGAGTCCAAGATGGTGTGTTCCCATCGCCCTATAACTAAGTTGGCAAAAACTGGGGCTGCTAGGGACCCCATTGCAACTCCTTGAACTTGCTTGTAAAATCTATGATTAAAAATAAAAAAATGATTTTCTAAAATAACTTCCATAGAATCACAATAAAAACTGACTTCTCCATTAGATATATTACTACATTGCTGTAAAAATGCTCTCATTGCCTCTATCCCCTTGTCGTGGGGTATGGACGTGTACAAAGACACTACATCTAGAGTAAACATAATGTGCTGTGTTGGACTGAATAAATGAGCTTCATTCACAAAACGAATACTATCTAAAAAATCCCAAGAGTCCCTCAAATATGACTTCATTTTACAAACAATAGGACTAAGCATTGCATCAATCATTTTTGACATACCCACTGTGACATAATTCGGGGCAGAAATAATGGGTCTGAAGGGAGGGTCCATTAGGCTTTTGTGACTCTTAGGAATGCCAAACATCACTCCTATTCTAGGATGTTCTACTTTACAAAAATTGTACATTGCAGAATCCATATTACTGCACATCAAATTTTCATACAAAAAGCTGTTAACATATCTGAAACTTTTCTCTATGTCTTTTGTCGAAACAATATTATATTCATTCACATTACTAAGCATAGATTCCATTTTATTAATATAATGCTTTTGATTTATCAAGACAGTGAGCCCTCCCTTATCACTTTTCATTATTCTGATGTCTCTAGAAGTCACTAACTCTTTCATAGCTTTTCCAATGTTGACATTCAAGTTATTAAAATAATATTGACTCTTGTTATTGAGCAAAGCTCTAATCTCATTCTCACAGGTTGTTTCAAACACCTGAATAGTATGAATTAAAGCTGGATTAAAGTTAGAAGGTTTAAAAAACATGCTGTTGTTTTTTCTCACATCTTTCAAAATATATCTTAAATTTAACTTCCTAGTAAATTTCTTTAAATCAATGATGGTTTCAACTACATCAGCTCGCTAGTGGGAATGAAATTTAAACCTAACTTTAACAGTTGAACATGAAATTTGTTTAAAATACAGTCAGATAAATTAAAAATGTCCTTTTCAAACTTACCCTCACCTACTCGTTGTCTGTGGATGATTTGGACATTAATCTTGCCTTCTTTCTGGTCATCTTCTGCTGCTTGCAAGTTCTTTGCTCTTTCTCTGAACTTAAAAAAACACCCTGTTTGATAGCAGTGTCACTGTTTTCTTTATCAAAAGTTTTAGGTATAGATGGAACAGTCGTTTCTTCAACATTAACCATAGAATCTTCAGTTTCTGAGACACTGCTGAATCCACAAACATTGTCAAAATTACACATATGCCCCGCTTGCTTAAATAAAGTTCCTTGTGCATTGGATTTAAGGTGGACCAAAGAAAAGGTGGACCACTTGTTGTTAGGTCTGCCAAACAGTTGTTTTCTTTCAGTTTTAAGAAAAATGGAAAAAGCAGTGCCAGTACTATATGCATTGATGTCACGCTCCAGTTTTTTGTTCTTTCTCTCAATCAACAACCTTTCATGCTCTTCTATCTCTTTTAAAAGTGTAACATGTTCATTTATTTCGCTGAACGTAATATGGAGCTTTGATACAAAACTGTCTTCAATAGCCACAATTTCATCTTTGATTTCCCTTATGTTAGAATTGCGTTCTATCAATAGCTTGAGGAAAGTAACCCCCTTATTGTTGAAAAATTGTACCAGAGTCTTAAAGAATGGATCAGTCACTGAAACACCACTGAGGCATTTAAAAAACTTCAAACCTTTCGGAACTATATTTAATTCAATACATTTCATTCTGGCTCAAGGACAGAACACACAGGGTTAGAGTTGCTGGTGCCATGTCAGACTCTAAGCCGGTCGCGAGCGGTGTCCCACAGGGCTCAGTCCTGGGCCCCCTCTTGTTCGGCATTTACTTTTCTGAAGTGCAGGCAAACATAGGGGGATTGTGGCTGACAAAATTTGCAGATGACTGCAAACTGGGCACCATAACTGACACTCCATCAGACACAGACATCCTCCAGAGAGGTCTCATAAAAATGGATAACTGGTGCCAGAGCCATGGCCTTAAGCTAAATGCCAAAAAATGTATAGTCATACCCTTTGGGAAAAACAAGGTAACCCCTAATTACCACATAGGTGGTAATCCATTAAACATGGAAGAAGTTATCAGGGACCTGGGGACCCAAGTTGACAGTAACCTCTCTTTGACACTCACATTGCCAAAGTGGTTAGGAAGACCTTCTACATTGCCCACCTGATCATGAAGGGATTCACATCCAGATCGGGAGAGGTCATTGTACCCTGTACTCTTCACTTATCAGACCAATGATTGAGTACAACGCCCATTCGAATGTACCTTACCCGACACCTGCAGCAGTTGGAAAGACCCCAAAAGTTCCTCACCAAAAGGATAAAGGGGCTCAAACATATGTCATACGATGCCCGACTGAAGAAACTGCAGCTCTATTCAGTCGCATACCGTCTGCTCAGAGGTGATCTGTGCCTGACATACAAGGCCATGTCCAACCCGGAATTAATGGACATGCTCCACCTCAGAAAATCCAAATCCACCAGAGCCACGAGAGCAAGAGACTTAAACCTCAACACAGATATAAATAGGACGTGCTGGAGGGACAGATTCATCACCCAGAGACTCCCTACACTATGGAACAGAATCCCAGTCCATGTGAGGCAGAGCCCCTCACTGACTCTGTTCAAGAGAAATCTTGACGAGTGGATGGGAGATTGTAGGTTTACCCCGGGAATCATCTCTGTGTCACTGCTGGACAGAGGCACAGCAAACTAATGGGTATAGTATTCTCATCCTAAGGGGTGGTGAAAGCCACACACACTCTGGCTAGGCTTATAAATGCCCTAGGGCAGATAGCCTAGTATGAACCTATGAACCTAAATATTTATTTTCAATATCCAAACTTTTGAATTTTTTCAAAAATTTGTCTAGACGTTCACATTTTTCTTTGGAATGTGGTTGATAAATCAAGTCAGTAGATTTTTTTTTACTGTTAAATGGATCCTTACTGCTAGAGAGAACAGAGGCAATGCTGCCATACGTAGGACTTTCCTTTTCAGCTCTCCGCCCTATATTAGATGTAATTTCCGACTCATTTCTATGAGATTTACAAGTACTAACCTCAATTACAGTCTGGACATCCTCATCAGATCCATTAAAAATACGTTCACTAGCTCCTTCAGTATGTGTCTGAATTTTACGCTCAGAAGTTAAGACATTGGTATTGAATGTATTGGTTTTAAAAAAAAACACAAGGGAATAGAAGCAATGAGAGCATTTTTACAGCAATGTAGTAATATATCTAATGGAGAAGTCAGTTTTTATTGTGATTCTATGGAAGTTATTTTAGAAAATCATTTTTTTATTTTTAATCATAGATTTTACAAGCAAGTTCAAGGAGTTGTGATGGGGTCCCCAGCAGCCCCAGTTTTTGCCAACTTAGTTATGGGGTGGTGGGAACACACCATCTTGGACTCCTTGAAAACTGAATTCAAGGTCATTTATTACAAAAGATTTATAGATGATTTCATTTTTATTTTATATGGAGGGGTTCAAGAAATGCAGTTATTTTGTAATAAGTTGAATGAGATTTCTGACTTCTTGAAGTTTGTTGTGGGATGTTATGGAAATTCCATTAACTTTTTGGATGTAACTTTGACATGGAATGCATTGGGAGAAAACTTTACTAGCAGTATTTTTCGTAAAGAAACTTTCAAGAATAATTATTTACATGCAACTTGTCAACATCCGAAATTCATGCTGAATAATATACCTAAAAGCCAATTCATATGAGCTAGCAGGATGACGAGTGTTGATGAGACATTTATTAATGAGCTAGAATTCATCATACAATTGTTTTTGGAGAGGGGGTACAGTGAGAGTTTGTTAAGGGAAGCAGCTGATGACATCTCTAAGCAACGTGCAACCTTGTATCCACCCATTTTGAAAAATAGGCCAACACTCCAAGTTAAGGAAACTGGAAAGTATACTGAAATTTTATGTTTCAGTATGAATATGAGTGTTGATAATATAGGCATACATAATATTATAAACAATAATTGGAAGATCCTCGAAGGAAATGCTGATTTAATGGCAGCCATTAAGGGGAAACCGAAGTTTGTTTATAGGAATGAACATAGTCTGAAAGGAGCATTTGAAAAGGGGAGAGATAGAAGCACATGTAGCATTAAGAAGGGGCATATCAACAGGGGTATGCACAAGTGTCATGACTGTTCCGTCTGTAGGTTTATTTTAGAAGGTCCCTACATTCAGCCTCCTCACATACTTTATACCATAGGGGTCCCTGGTAGTTTTTGTTGTAAAACAAAAGGAGTTGTTTATATTGCAGTGTGTGACAAATGCTCATCATTTTATATTGGTATGACTACTAGAAAATTAAATGTTAGAATGAGGAAGTATATGTATAATATTAGAAAAAAGGATAAAAAACAAATATTTTATAAACATAGTGTTGAATGTATTGGTTTTAAAAAAGTTTTGTTTTCTATCCTGGAACACTGTGAACCTGACATCAGGGGGGGGGGGGTGATTACAGGAATTTTTTGGCTCAAAGAGAGGCTAGATGGCAAATTAAACTACAGGCGGATCATTTTCCTGGGTTAAATGAAGCCATCAATATTAAATGTTTCTTAAAAGATCCGGAAGCATATGTTTTATAATGTTTGTTATTGTAATGTACTCAATTATGCCTATTCTGTAGTGCATAATGATGAATGAAGAGTTTGCTTTTTGTAAAGGGCTCTTTAATTATGTTTTTACACTGTGTAATTGATTAATTGATTTTAATTGTGTGCAGTATTTAAATGAATGCTTGATGTAACATTCCTTTTGGTTCTGAAGAAGTTTTTTACGAAAGCGTTGAATAAAGTGGAAGTTACGCTAGTCCGTGGTTTCATATTTTCCAAGCCTTGAGCAGTTTTTTGATCTAATATGTACTAGTTGTTCAAATGGCTTAAATGTGAGAGTGAATGCCTGCACAGTTTTTGACAATAAGAATTTCCTGTTATTTTTCAAATACTGTTGCAATATTTGTTATACTCCAAGTACTACTTACATTTAATGCTGTTTTACTTCGCATTCATTATATGTCAATTTCATGTATCTTCTGTACTGAAAATATATTATGTTGTCATACCCTTGTGTATAGGGTCTATATCAGAACATCGAATGTTTAAAATCACGAACGCTCTAAAGAGCAAAAAAGCCAAACCTCAAAGTGCTTTTTCTGAGATCGCAGTACAGTGAAGATCAGAATATTTGCCCTTTCCTCACTGTAGTGTGATCTCAGAGTTGAAATATATATGTAGCGGGGGTGTGGGGGAGCACAGCCCCCCACAATAATGAGTTCAAGGTCTGGCATTTTCGCTCTTTAGAGCTTTCGCGATTTTAAACATTCGATGTTCTTATACAGACCCTATGTATATACTACATTAACTTTTTCTATCTTCTCTAACTTTTGTATCCATTTAGAGTAAGAAGATGCTTTGAATTTATTACTGCTACATGCCTGGTTTTGATTTGTTTAATGGGAATTTTTTCCCCCATTCCCACTGCAAATTGGCTATGCCCAGTATAGTAGCTAACCTGATCAACAAAGTGAAATAAATACAAACATTTGAGGTCGTATTTATAATATGATCTCTGTGTTTGTTCAAAGGATTGTAGAATGTTCTTATTATGTGGTCACCCAACACAATGACACGATTTTCCTCTGTACTTTCTCAGGCATAATTTCAGGTGAATCCAAACGTGAAGCACCACCAGCAGGATGACATAGTTGTTATCTAAAAAAAAAATGGCCATTACTAACACTTAATGTAGTGCATGGAGTGGGGGATTATGGTTCAATATAAAGACAACTTGGTTAACCATTTCTATAGAGAGAGATCATTATTGCACTCCCTCTGCTTCACTTGGTAAGATCAGGTGTGGCACTAGACAGTTAAACCTGCCAGTATTGACCAGCAAACGACAGTAGCAGCATTAAAAACAGCTAGTCTTTCCCTAACTTTCTTTCTTTCTTTCCCTAGTTTAAGATGTGTTACTCTGTCTTTTTGACAGGGATCATTAAGAAAGTCAGCAAAACACTTGGCTTTTTTTTCCCTGTAAGTAGTAGTACTTGGGAGTCTATATTATCTTGCCGAAAGACGTGTTCAGCGAACACGTCTTCATCGGCAAATAAACAGTGAACGGTGAAATCACCGAAAGGCCACATCAGCGACTTTTTTTCCCAGGGAAAAAAAGCGCTTGGCTTACTAAACACCACACAAACCTTTGAAACCTACAAAGTGGTCCCCCCACACCCCCCCAACTAAATATACCAACTCCGAGATCGCACTACAGAGGGGAAAATGGCAAATCCAGGATGATGGCGAAGTGTTTTTTACCCTCGGAAAAAAGTGGCTGATGTGGCCTTTTCTCTGTTTATTTGCCGATGAAGACATGTTCGCTGAACATGTCTTTTGGCAAGATAATATAGACCCATACTTGGAGCATATATAGCTTCCTGCACTACAAAGAATTATGATCAGGTCTTTGATCATAACCCATTATTATGTATTCTCAACATAGATGCCAAGATTCTCCTCATGAGCTTCGCTCTCAAGGTGAATTTCTTGGCATTCATGTCTCAAACACATAATAAGATGGTTACGTTCGGCGACCTCCTGATCCTCTATATTATGCTTGTTAATCGAGCCCAGTGCTTTCTCTTCCTTAAGGTTGCCTCATTAATGCAAAAATCTAATGCTCAGATAAGTTTTGTTTTAAACATGAATATTTCCTTCTTTGTAATATAGCTTTCAGGTGCAACATTCCAAATAAACAGCTGCTTCTATTTTGCATGTACTAGTAAAAAATAAATAAAAAGAATAAATGTTTTAATATGAAATAGCATGGCAGGAAATCTGGAAGAAATGAACCTTTTTTCCTTCCTTTTTTTTTTTTTTTTTTTTAACTGCTTCACTGTATCTCAGCAGTGCATAGAGTATTCAGGTGCAATATAAAAGCCATTCCATGAGGTAGAGGAAGTGAACAACGTTTTCTGTTCATCTATTCCCAATAATGTAAATATTCTGTTTTTCAGAACTGTGTTTGCTCAACTGACTGGGAAGCCGTATTACATTACAGCCCAGGAAGTTGGGGAATGCTTCCTGAATAGGTTTGTGGTTAGTTTGCAAAGGCCTTGGCCATGCTTGTCCCAAAGTGTTTGGTCTGCAGGCTTCTATGCAGCTGTCTCATGCATTGCTAACCCAATGTCACTGTCCATCACAGGTTACAGCTGGCCCTTAATGAGATCACTTCACAGGCCTATAGTTCCCTGTTAGGTAGACTGCTTACTTGTTTCAGAAGATTCTTTGGCATTTGGCAGATGAAAGGAATCAGTTCTGCATCATCATTTCAAGTTATGATTAATTAGTGATGTAGTCCAAGGCTAGCCCGGTTAATACAATGGCATTTTAACTCACATTTCACCGTTCTGTAGTGAACCAGATGTAGTAGAGAGGAGAAAAAAAAGACTTCATTTTTATCATGGCATAGCATGGTATTGTTGAAAACCCTGGGACTTTGGACTGTTCACATCTTGCATTGTCTAAAACAAAATAAAACTGGAGTGTTGCTCTTCTACTGTCCTAATATCTCAGTTGTTTTTGCTCTGGAGCTTTCAAATACAAGTTGAAAATTGTTTCATAAATTAAACTCTCTTGTTACCAGTTACCATAGACTTACTTAATGCTTTACTAGGGTGCTCTTTTACCCTCTCTGTTTATTTACACGTTTTACTTTTTTTAATAGCTTTTGTTTATTTTGCGATCCATAATTTGCTATAGTTTATTCTGCACTCTGTTCTGGTATAAAGACATTATAATAACTGAACATAATTAAAAAATGGTTTGTGTGCAATATGCTTATTGCATGTACTGAACTTGATATAATGCTCAATGCATAATGTGTGTGTATATATATATATATATATATATATATATATATATATATATATATATATATATATATATATATATATTAATTATAAGAGGCACTCCAGTAGTAATAGAAGAGGATAAAAAAGAAAATTATGATAGATCTGTAGTACTAACAGGTTAGTGGCAAGGGAAGAGGATTACATTGGCATGTATTTATATTCCACCTAAAACTGCTATAACAGAGCTTAAGAAAATTCTAGGAGAAATAATCAGCTTTCAGCAAGGAATATTACTTACAGGTGGGAATTTGATTTGCAACAGTGAAGATGTGTCTGGGGAGCCCAGAAGGGAAAATATAACAAAGGAGGATAGATTTTTATAGAAATTTATGAAACCATTTTGCATGGAATATGTGAATTTACTACTAGGAGTTCAGAGTGAATTTACATATTATTCTCCAAGATACAAAAGCTGGGCTAGGCTAGACAGAATTTACATTTCACAGGAACATGTGCATCTAATTGAAAGTCTTGATATGCACCCAATAACTCTTTCTGATCATGCTCCAATAATAACTAAAATAAAAACACAGGGTAATGAAATAAAAATGAGACACTGGCAGTATCCCACCTATTTGTTGAAAAGAGAGGAATTTAAGGAATGGGTAGTGGAAATTATTCAGGAGCTAGTAGAGAAGATAGAAGTTTCTTCTGAAAATATAGCTAGGGAGTGGGATAAAATTAAAGTGGTGTTTAAAAATAGGGTGGAAATAAAAGAAAGGGAGCTATGGTTAAGAAGTAACAAAAATTTTTAGAGGGACTGACAAATGTTAAAGTATTGCAGAATGGGGGAATCTCACAGAACAAGAAGAGGATCAACTGCAGAATGCTAAGCAGAAAATAAGGGATTACCTTGATAATATACATGAGTTTAGAATGACTGCTGTTAAGCAACTGTTTTGGATAATATCTCTAGAGCACAAAAACTTTTAGCACAATGTCGCAGCCAACAGAAAGTGGAAAGGGCTGTCACTAAGCTTAAGGAGCCTATAACAAGAAAGATAACAAGGCTCCTGTAGAAGTACTAGAAATATTTTGAAAATTCTATGAAAGTCTGTATAAAGCACAGAAATATGGAAATCAAGAAAAGGTACAAATAGAAATGTTTATGGAAGAATTAAATATGTCAAGGCTAGAGAGAGGAGGCTCAATTACTAACAATTAGGATATGAGGAGATGAGACAAAAATGTGCTGTATAGCCAATGTACAGGAAAGTTCCCAGGAATAGACAGTATTCCCATGGAAGTTTGGAAGCTAGGAGGGAAAAAGCTGATAAAGATCTAGAAGGTTTTGTTTAACAGTATTTTAACAGGAGGAGAAATACCAACATCCTGGAAGAAAGCAGTGGTAGGTGTAATACTTAAAGAGGGTGAAGACCCATCAGATCCAGATTCATACAGGCCCATTTCAATACTAAATCATGGTTATAAAGTGTTTATGTCTATAATGTCTAAAAGACTGGCAAAGTAATGCCAAAACTGATAGATATGGATCAGTGTGGTTTTGTGGAGGGGAGGCAAACATTTGACAACAGTAACAGAACAACAATAATTCAGAGAGAGGCAGAATTCAGAAAATACCATTGTTGTTGGTGGGTCTCAATGCAGAGAAAGCATTTGACAAGTTAAGCTGGGACTTTATGAGCAGAGCAATGGAAGCATTTGTGTTCCTTGATAAAATGTTAAGGTTGATTAGGAGGATATATGAGGGATAGGAGGTGAAAATTAAAGTGGGCCGGGTCCTCTCTGATAATCTCTGCATGAGCAGAGGAACCAGGCAGGGGTGTCCTCTCCCCCATTTGTTATTTTCATTATATTAGAACCACTGACAAAGAAAATAAGAGACTCAGAAATTCAAGGATATAATTAGTATGGTAGTCAAAAAAAGCTGGTTCTATTTCCAGATGACATTATATAAAACCAGAAAGGGACATTACAGTGCTGTGGAACATATTGAGACAGTTTCAGACCTTTTCGAGTTACAAAATTAATGAAGCTAAAACAAAGGCAATAGCCGTAAATTATATACCCACACACAAATTGGTTCAGCAATATCCATACTTATGGGGACATGATAAAATTAAGTATTTAGGAGTATGGATTCAAAATGATTCCAGTGTGGCAGCTAAGGATATGTGGAAAGAAACTAAACAAAAGTTTATACAAAAACTGAGAAAATGGAAACTCTGTTATATGGATATTGATAGTAAGATACAAGCAGTTAAAATGTTTTTAGTCCCTTTAGTCTTATACACAGGTCAGGCATATTTTTGTCACCCAGAAGAGAAGTTGTGGATAGCAATTAATAAAGAGACGAAGGACTTTATCTGGAAGGGGAAGATGGCAAGTCAAGTGGGATAACTTGATTCTTCCAATAGAACAAGGAGGATTGGGGATTACCTGATTTGAAGGGGTATTTCAGAGCAACACAGTTAAGGCTCCTATACATAGCACAAGCAGAAAACTATAATTCAAAGTGGAAAGAGATAATGATGAAACAGGGGGAAGCTCAAGAAACAAGTCGAGACAGGGATTTTAGATGTAGCTCCTTAAGGAGAATAACAATAATCATACAGGATAGTATATTAATAAACTAGTAGAAAGTATTCTAAGAATTAAGCCAACACTGGAATGGAGAAAGAAGATTCTGCCAATAGGGATGACTGCAATTAGGGATACAGACAATAGGCAAGAGGGGGCTGGAATTTATTGGAGAAAACTTGCAAACGAATCAAGGTATTGGGAGTAAATAACTAGAGAGGGAAAGGTAATAAAATGGGAAGATGCCAAAAACTTATTTGGACTGCAGGTTAGAGATTGCCTTCCCTATCAAGGACTGATATCAGAGTATAGGCAAACAGAAAGAAATAGGGGGGGGGGTCCTAGAATCTAGAACAGAAGTTGCCATTAAAACAGGAATAATTAGTAGAGCAAATAAAATATTGCACAACTATAAAAATCATTCAGATGAGGTGAGAAAGGATTGGGAAGAGAGACTGAATAAGCAATTCACAAAAAACAATGGGGGTATATTATGTCTGCCAAATATGCAACAAAGTCTAAAAGATTTAGGATTTTTGCTTTGAAGTGCTTACATAGGTATTTTTATACCCCAAGTAGGCTCCAAAGAATTTTTCCTCAGGTAGACAGCAAATGTTGGAGATGTGATGGGGAAGAAAGAGATAATTGGGAACATATTTTCTTGGAGAGAAATGAGTTGGCATACTTTAACGATTTCCTGCTGACTGCTCTGTCAGAGATGCTGGATGAACAAATTGGTCTAACTAAGAAAATTATTTCCTTGAGCTATGATAGAGAATCAGAATTGCCCAGACATAGTAATGCCTTGCTGAGTCTAATTATGATGGCTGCCAAAAAAGCAATTGCTAGAAAATGGAAATTCATAGTCTAAACCAACCTTTCTAGAAGTAACAAAGATAGTAACAGAGGTAAAACAACTGGAACTGGGGTCTTTAGAAAAGTGTAGGAGCACACTACATAGGAAAAAAATGGGAATTGCGGAATCAATACATGCAGAGTAGGAATGAGGTTTAAAAGAAGGCAAAATTTGAATGAGCTATGTGATGGTTGAACAATGACTGGATATATTAAAAGTGATTTATAATGTTTTCAGCTACAGTTGTGTTGGCACGGTTTGTAATGTATAATGTTTGCAACTGAAATTGTGTTGGTATGGTTTATTTTCACTTATATAAATGTAAATTTGCCTATGTTATACATGAAAATTTAATAAAGATGTTTCTTGTTTAAAAAATGAATAATGTGTATATTATTCTTATTTACAAATGTAATTATCTGATGTCCCCAAATCTCCTTAAAACAGGGCTCTGTCTTTCAGATATCTGCCTGATCAACACAATGCAATGCATTAGTCGATCAGCATGTATAAAATAACTGCTTACGTTTGAATTACCTAATCAAATGATTATTTAGGAAGCATCATTTAAACAAATCAATCTTATTAAATTCAATTGAACTGTGGTATCCTACCAGACCTATTAATTTCCAGGTGGCAATATCTAAATATGTATGCAAATTAATAACTGAGTATATTATTCTGTGATGCCATCTGCAGTAGGTAACATCTAGGATTTCCTCTTCTTAGGAGCCCTCTCTGCAAAATATTCCTTCATCATCCATCTCTGTTGCTTTGGGTTAAATGTGTCTCCCGGTAATGCATACTGTGACATCATCCACTGGATCTGTGAAGGTGTACTTAACCTCACACTTCACAGTTTTTTCAGCCACTCCAGCAGTTCATATCTCAAGTTTAATGTTTGTTATACTTTAGTAGTTCTCACAGTCAGTGCCTGGAAAATATTTTTATGTTTTTAACACCTTTATTGAATTATCACTTAAGACACAGGATAACATACATTTATATAAAAGAAAACAAACTGTATTAACATGTTTCCAGTTGCAAACATATATCACATATATTATTTTGTATATTTATCATTAATCCAACATTGCATAAATTGATTAATTCCTACATTCCCTTAAACCTCACACTCCTCATCCAAAACATTATTCTGCATGTATTGTACCAATAATTTCAATTTTTTCTATGTAATTTGCTCTTACCCTTTCTAAAGATCCCACTTCCTGTTCTTTTATCTTTGTTAGAATATTCAGTCCTTCGTATACAATTCATTTAGACTTTGATTTCCATTTTCTAGTAATTTCTGTTTTGGCAGCTACCAGAATTAAACTTAACAAGGCCTTCCTATGTCTGAACAATTCAGATCCTGTATTCCAGCTCAAAAAATCATTTCCTTAGTTACACCCATTTTCTCAATCAATCTTTTTTTCAGTGTACCCTGTAGGGAAATTTTAAAGTCTGCCAGCTCATTACACTCCTAAAACATATATTCCCAGTTACATTTTTCTTCCCCATCACACCTTCAACGTTTGCCACCTACCTGAGGAAAAATTATTTGTGGAGTTTGTATGGGTTATAAAAATATGTATGCAAAACACAACCAAAAATCTTAAAACTTTTAGACTTTGCTGCATATTTGGGAGCCATAAATATGTCCTTCCATTGTTTCCTTGTGAATTGCTTATTCAAACTCTCTTCACAATCTTTTCTAAACTCCTCTGATTGATTCCCATAGTTATTGTGCAATATTTTATATGCCCTACTAATTATCGCTTTTTAACAGCAGCTTGTGTTCTAGATTCACTGAAAACTCTACCAGAGCAGGTCTTTTCACTTAGGACTCCCCTATCCCTTTCTCTTTGCCTATACTCATATATCAATCCCTCATAGGGAAGGTAGTCTCTAGCCTGCAGTGAAAATGTCTTCTTGGCTTCTTCCCATAATTTTACATTTTCCTTTCTAGTTATTTGCTCCCATTACCTTAGTTCTTTTGTCAATTTTCCAGTAAATTCCAGCCCCCTCTTACCTATTCTCTGTACCACTAAGTGAAGTCATCCCAATTGGCAAAATCTCCTGTCTCCATTCATGTGTTGGCTTAGTTCTTAGCATACTTTCTGCTATTTTATGAATATAATATTCTGTATGGCTATTATTATTCTCCTTAAAGATCTGCATCCAAAATCCCACTATCACATTTCTTGAATTTCCCACTGCTTCATCGTCATCCTTTTCCACTTTAAATTATAGCTTTCTGTTTATGTTATGCATATGCACCTTAACAGTGTAGCTCTAAAATATCCCTTCAAATCTAATAATCTTAAACCACTTTGTTCTGTTGAAAGGATCAGCTTATCCCACTTGACTCTTGCCCTTTTTCACTCCCAGATAAAATCCTTCAACTCTTTATTAATTACTATCCACAACTTCTCCTCTGATTGTTAAGAATATGCATGACCTGTATGTATATAGAACTAAAGGGACTAAAAACATCTTCTCTGCTAGTATCTTGCTATCCATATCCATAAATAAGAACTTCCAGTTTCACAGTTTTTGTATTAAGTTTTGTTTAGCCTTTTTCCACATATCCTTAGCTGCCAGAGCAGAATCAATTTAAATTCATACTCTGAAATACTTCATTTTATTGTGTCTCCATAAATATGAGCATTGCTGGACCAATTCATGTGATAGTACATAGAATACAGTTATAGCCTTGTTATATCTTCATTAATTTTATATCCTGGAAATACTTGAAACTGTCTCAAGATGTTCAACAACACTAAGATCTTCTTTTCTAATTTTATAATGTACAAAATAATATCCTCTGCAAATAAAGCCATTTACTTTCTTACTTTCATACTTTCTTGATTACCAATTATAGCCTTGAATTTCTGAGTCCTTTCTTTTCTTTTCTTTTTTTTTCTTTTCTTTGCCAATGGTTCTAAATATAAAGCAAAGGGGAAAGAGGACACCCCTGCCTGGTTCCTCTTTTCAGACATAACTTGGCAGAAAGAAACCATCTCACTTTAACTTTTGTCTCTGATCCCTCATATATCCTGCTATCTAACTTTATTATTGTATCAGGGAATGTAAATGCTTCCATTGCTCTACTCATAAAATCACAGCTTACTCTGTTGAATGCTATTTCTGCATCAAGGCCCACCAACAACAGCAGTATTTTCTTACACTCCACTTCCATCTGAATCATCATTTGTCTATTAATGTCGTCAAATGCTTGCCTTCCCTCCACAAAATCACATTGACCTATATCTATCAGTTCTGGCAACAGCTTTGCCATTCTTTTAGCTGTTATAGATATAAATACTTCATAATCATGGTTTAAAATTGAAATGGGCCTATATAAAGCTGGATCTGATGATCTTTACTAATCTATGAACCTTGACCATCCTTAGGTATTACATACACAAGCTTTCTTCCAGGATGCTGTTGCTTCCCTTCGTTTTAAATTACTTCCAGATCTTTACCAATTTATTTTCTCCTAGTTTCCAAACTTCCACATGAATGCCATCTATTCCTGAAGACATTGCTGCAAATTGATTGCAGATCACCATTTTTATCTTATCTCCTCTTCTCTTAAATGTTAATTCTACTACCTCTAACCTTGGCATACTTAAGTCTTTCATAAATATTTCCAATTTGTACTCTTTCTTGATTTCCACATTTCTCTGCTTTATACACATTTTCATAAAATTTTCCAAAATATCTCTAATACCTCCACAGGTTCTCTCATTACTTTTCTTGTTATAAGCTCCATAAGTTTGACAACAAAGTTTCTACTTTCTGTTGCCTAAGTCGTTGTGCTAAAAGTTTTTGTGCTATGGAGTTATCAAAAACATTTGCTTAACAGCAATATTTCTAAACTCATGTATATTATCCAGATACTCCCTTATTTTATCTTTAGCATTCTGCAGTTGCACCTCCTCTTATTCTGTGAGAGTCCCCCTGTTCTGCAATACTTTAACCTTTGTCAGCTCCTCTAATTCCTGTGACTTCTTAACCATATCTCTTTTTCTTTTATTTCTGCCCTATTTTTAAACTCCACTTTCATTTTATCTCACTCATTAGCTGTAACTTCTAAAGAAATGTCTATCTTAAATGCACATGTTCCTGTGAAATATAATTTCTGTCTAGTCTAGCCCAATTATTGTATCATGGGAATAATATGTTAATTATCGAGTTCCTACTACTGAATTCATGTATTCCATGCCAAATATTTTCTTAAAAAATTTCTTCAAATATCTACTCTGCTTTGTTATATTTTCTCTTCTAACCTCCCAGATACATTCTCACTGTTGCAAATCAAATTCCAGTCCCCACCTATAAGTAATATTCCCTGCTGAAAGCTGATTATTTCTCCCCAAATTTTCTTAAGATCCACAATAGCAGTTTTGGGTGGAATATAAATACATGGCAGTGTAATCATCTTCCCTTGCCAGTAGTCCCTTACTACCACAAATCTACCATTATTATCTTTTTTCCCCTCTTTTATCACTTTTGGAGCTCATCTAGCAATTAGTATAAGTATTCCACTTTTCCTTTGTCTCTGATACTCTGATGAATATCCATCCTGAAACACTTTTTTTCATGCTCATTTTTTCCAAATGTGTCTCCTGTAGTATTAATATTTGCACTCTGCAGTTCTTAATTTTTTTTTATCTCTTTTCTTTTAGTATTCTTCCAAACATTAATGGCACAAAGTGGGATATACGCTTTTCAGTACCCTACAAGTTTAACAGAGTCAATTCCATAATAATATAGTAGTGTAGTCATTATGACAAGGTTTTTATTCCCACCTATTACATATGACAGCTTTTTAAAAATGTCTATTTTCAGCTTTTATGTTACATGCACCCACAAATATTTGGCAGGTTGATTTTTATACAGTTGTTTCTTGTCATCTTCATTTAAACCAACATCACATTTTACAAGACTTTCTGTTTTAATGAAAACCCTAAAAAAACACCTGCGGAACACCCCTATAACCTACTAACTTAAAACTAACACATAAAACTGTGTACATCATCAAATAATGAAGTTTAACCCTCCTGTTAGGAGCAGTTATCCAAAATCTACAGCTGCACACATAAGCCTAACCTAACCTAAAATAAAATTAAGGTTGTCCATGCTAAGACTCCTGTTACAGCCTGTGCTCCTATTTACATTAATTTCTGCCTGTTTTGTCTTATCTTTATTCCCCTCAGAGATGTGAAAAACATATCTTTTCAGAAAATGTTTAGTGTTAAAAAGTGCTCTGGCTCTTATTGCTTGCCAGTCAGTTGGTCTCCATGGAAATCTAAGAACAAAATGTACAGCTGCCCTCAGTTGCAGAATTCTCAACTCACATTAAACATTTATTTGCTAAAGGGAAATGTTTAATTACATTCAGTGCTTCCTTATTTACTTGCTTACACAAAAAGCTTGTTATAAGATTAAGCTATGGGCCTTAATCCAGACATTCACCTATGCAAATGTAAGAGAAAACACAGCAACTCTACATTTTTGCACATTTACACCCCATCCCCCACCTCAAACAGCCAAGATTACAGCATATTAACTTAAATATGCTTTTGTGCATCCTTTCTTCTCTTTCTGCATTATAATGCCTAAATTTCTTAAAACTAAAAAAGAAGAAAAAAATGCACGTGTTTCATTTAGTATCTTTGCCACATACAACTATAACTGGAAATGCTTTACAATATAATGTACATTTTATATCATGAAATTTTTTATACAAATACTATTAAGAACAAAAAATGTTTACTTTCACTTACTTTTTCCTTTCCTTTCAGTATCCTTCCAAACATTGATGGCATAAAGTGGGATATACACTTTTCAGTCCCCTACAAGTTTAACAAAGTCAGCAAAAGTCCAATCTTTCCACTTTTTCTTGTAAATCCATATTCCCCAAATGTGATTGATGCTTTATAACTTCACATTTTCTCACTAATTTCAGCATTGCTGGTCTTCTCTGGTTCAAGTCCAAGAAGCTCCCAATTCTTCTAGTCAACTCCTGTACTTTTTCCTGTCTGTCAAGAATTTTCCTTTGGGACATTCGAAAGGGTTTCACTAGCAAAGTTTCTCAATGAGCTTTATTATCAGAAGAATGAGAAGCAGAGACCCTTTCTGTTTGTTTGCTTACTTTTTGTTGGACAAACATTTTTATTTTCTCCTTAACCTGTTCTGTATCAAAAATTACTATGACTCTCCAAAAATAAAATATTCTGAAGACAGATGGATACAGCAGCTTGAATCTACTGTCTCCAATGTTTAATACTTTGACCTCCTGCCATAGTTTTGTCAGGATCAACTCGTTCTGCTGGTATGACTGCATCTTTAACAATACAGGTATTAGCCGCTTTGCCATGGCCATGTGTGGAGCATACATATGATGTGTGCCCTTTCAATTAACACATCCTGATGTGGAATACCAGTCCAGTTGTTTAATTGTGCTTTCATAAAATTAGTACAGTCTGTTCCCTCCAGTTTCTTGCATCTATATCAGAAGATCGAACGCTAAAAATAGCGAACGCTCTTTTATCGAACTTAAAAATGCAAAACCTTAAAATGTCGAAGGAACAGATCAGCCATTTTTTTTCCCAGGGAAAAAATTCACTGATCCAAAATAAAAAAAAAAAAACAATGTACAGGCAAAATAAAGTGGGGGGCTGCACCCCACACCCCCCAATGTAGGGGGCTGTGCCCCCCCACACCCCCAACTTAAATATACCAACTCTGAAATTGCACCACAGTGGAGAAAACAGCAAAGTCCTGAGAATGGCCTATCGATTTTTTGCCCTGGGAAAAAAATCGATGTTCCGTGCCTTCAACATTCTCAGGTTTCGCGTCTTAAAGTTCGATATAAGAGTGTTCGCTAATTTAAGTGTTCTCTCTTCTGATAGGAACCCAGTTTCTCTGGTCCAGCAGAAAATCTTAGGTTTCCTCTGCATGTTCTCTCCTCTAACTCCACCATTTTTTTTGAAACAACACTTCTTGAGGATTCCCATTCTCAGCCAGCCTTTTCTTCATTTTGACCTCTAATTTTTGCAGTTTTATCAGTTCATCTGAATAGCTGTTTAATGTTTCTTCCATTTTTCCAGACTTTTTTATTTCAGTTGATGTACTCCTTAAACATTTCTGTCACTCGTCATATGTTATGATTCAAGACAAACAGGTGTGTTAGTTTGTTTATATGCTTTATTATATATAAACACATCAGGATGGATAGCAACATAAAATATAAAAAAACTGATTAAATGACAGACCATTACATACATACATGCTTACATCTCAACAGCTCTCTACAAAATGGCAGTCTGGCTCACACGTGCTCAGTATTTATACACATGTGCAAGCCCATGGAAAGCTTCTTAAATGTATACATACATACTGATTGATGTACAGTTTCATTTATTTGAATTAGCTCTGAGTGCATTTAAATTATTTTTCCTGTAAATTACTGGAAGTCATGTCTTGCACCAAAGCCAGACCTTGAATTGCTTTTTTTCTGAACAGCTGCAAGATATTCCCAGTCAGTGTTTTCTCTTCACCTATTCTAGTTGATTTTATTTCAAGCTCTCTTTGTTGGCATTCAGGCTGTGTACTTACTGGCCAGTAACAACTTCTTCTTTTGGCTTTTCCCGGTTAGGGGTCACAACAGCGGATCACCTGTCTGCTCATGATTGGCAGTGGAGTTTTACAGTGTCGAGTTACCAGCCTGGCGCCCAACCTTCCACTGAAGGCACACACATGCACACAGTCACACCTAGGGCCAATTTAGAGTAGTCAATCTACCTACAGCATGTCTTTGGGATGTGGGAGGAAACTGGAGCACCCAGAGGAAACTGACGCGACCACAGGGAGGAAATGCAGACTCCGCACAGAAGGCACCTCAGCCGAGAACCGAACCATAGAACCTCTTGCTGTGAGGTGGCAATGCTAACCGCTGCACTACTGCAGCTGCCCCAGTAACTGATTTTACTAAATCTAGCAGAGTTAATAGCCCTTATCTCTCAGTTTCTTTTTTCACACTGGGAGACCTGAAATTAAGCTGCTGATCAGTGTGCAGCCATCTTGGAAGTCTCCAGAGTCTTTAAATGTTAAACCTTTTAAATGTTCCTGCAGTTGTTAGATCCTCAAATTGGTGTGTACACTGGTGTTGCCTTTACTCCCTGGGTGAGGAGTACAGTGTGAAGGAATGTCAGTAGCATCAGAAGTTTACCCAACTGACAGGAGGAGAATGCCATGGGATGCATGAGGCTTTTCATTTTTCAGAATTGTAGGTGTTGAAAGAAGCCAGTGTAGATCAGCAGGAGTATTACCTTTGTGATCCATGGCAGGAGTCAGAGCAAAGAAATAAAGTAAGAGAGCATAAAGCCATTAACCAATCAAGGCATTCACCCTTAAGTCCTGAGGAAATATGGTGTCCATCATTTATGGCCAGTGAAGACTGTCCTCCTCTAGTTAAAAGCTGACTTGGTACTAGTTGTCACTAATGCTATTGAAGGTAGCTGGGAAAGTGCTTCCCCAGCAACCACCACTGAGGTTGGTACTTGATGTTCTAACCCCTTTAGGCCTGCTTTTGAGCATACTATCATTCAGTCTTCTTCCAAGTAGTAGGCCCTTGACTATGTAATAAAGACTCAGTGGGTGAACATGACCCCAAAGAGTACTCTTTTCTGTCTATATGTGTCATTACCTGGTAGCAAGAATTGTGGGAGCACCACTGACCCTTCCATGCATGGTGGTTCTCAGGCATCTCCAGGAGGTTGTACATTTGATCTTACTTTGATATGGTGGGGATTTGGTCATTTGGATGTGGAGCTCCACAACCTGTCTACCAAATCTGAAGATCCTCTGATAACTTGGTCTATGCCCAAGATATGACTTGAGTGGAGACCACCCCCTGTTGATGCTGGCATGAAGATGGTGACACTCTTGTCATCTGATTTCACTTGGGAGCATGATTCGGGGAGATCCCTGATCCTAGCCTCAGATTCAAGAAAGTTACTGTGATATCTCTTCCCTATAGCTCCACCAGGATGAAGCCTCCTTTTTGGAGATACTTAGGCACATGAAGTCCCTTCTCTCTTTTTTCCATAAAATACCCTATTTCAGGAAGCAGGCTAAGGAATACTGGATTATTCCCCTGTAAAGCCTATTCTTAAGGACACTGTCTTTTTGGAGTAGAAGCAACAAATTCTGGTCACCTCGCTCCTATGTTTTGTGCCTATGTAAACAAATAGGGGAGTGGACCCAGACTCTGTATAAGCATCCCAAAGGTAGTATTCCTTTGTGCTCATCTATCCTGCATATGTCCCCCTCCCCATAAATTGGTTTCCCTACAGGGGATTGAGAATTATCTAAGTAAGTTCTAGCTGTCCAAATACAACTGGTCAAGCTAACTTTTTTCTTCATTCTCATAGGTGGCCATCTGCTCCTATCCTAGTTCACCAGGTCTACTGAACCCACCTTAGCCTCCCTCATGTTCAACTCAACCCAGATTTGGGGCTATGGAGGAGATCAAGGACACTGGTACAACAGTCACTGTAACAGCCTTGCCAGCTCCTTACATTGCTGTCCATGGGGACTGCATGCATGCTTCTGTGCATGAACAAACTCCAAGCTAAGTGTCAATGGAGCTCACTGCTGCTTTATTACTGACAGCCTAGGCTGCCCCCCCCCCCCCCCCCGCTGGGCAAGCCAGTAACTTCTACTCATTACCATCCTCCCCCCTGTAGCCCCTGCAGTGCCCATGCAGTTAAAGAAACATGGATTGTCTGGGATGCAGGTCAAACTAACATTTTATCACAGATCAAAGGGTAAATATAAAGGTACTGTGCATGTACACTTTAATTGGAAGATCCTCCTTTCCCCACTGTTTTGCCACAGTGGAGTTAGTATCCATAAGCTGAGATGGTGTCGAGGGCTTGCCTTACATAGGGGGGGGGGTTGCAGTGCAGCCTGCTCCTCTCTGCATTAAGGCTTATTTTGCTTTTTGTGGGTGGGTTGTAAAGGAGGTGTGTTCTTGATAAGCTGTAATTCAGCAGCATTTTTCTTCAAACATTTGTGTGTTGATTGTTCTTAGGGTAAAACCATAGTCCAAGGCAACTTTCCACCAGAGAGGGTCCAAGGCTTTGGATGGGGTAACCAAGAGGGTATTATTATCTACTATGGTGGGCCATTGAGACCTTAATTATTTGCCACAGCTGTTTCCAGTCCAACTTTTTTTGTTTCCCAGCCTGTAGAGAAGTTGACAAATATTTATTATTCTGGGTCAATAAGTTTGTTACAAAAGTCTTTGCAATGAATTCCACATTGCCTGTGGTACTTTGTACTGTGTTGGTACTGTAGCCAGTGCAACAATGACATCCAGAATGTGCTTGCACTCAATTGCAATGCCCTGAATCTTTTCCTTTAAGGAATAATTGTAGTGGAAACACTCTTTTTTAGGAGAGGTCCTCTCAGAAAATCATAAGAAACCTTCCAAAGAGTAAATTAGATTTAAGTGCCACTGAAGATTTCCCTGATATCCTCACAGTCTCCTTCTCTTTTACATTACAACTAGCCTTTCATCTTCTTTTAGACTATTCCAGCACTCAGAAGAAGAAGCCTACTTACAAACAGAGAGGGACAGTCAAGGGTCAGACATTCTTGACTTCTTGTATGCCCAGTACTTAGCCTGCTAAAAAGCAAGCAGGGCACTGGGGATCTGCAACAGTCCTGACCATACCCAGACTCATTGAGTTCACCCCAACATGAAAAAAACATCATCTTATATTAGAGTGTTGGTCGTGTTCCCAGTTGGCCATATCATGGAGCTCTTAAGTCTTCTGCATTCAGGAGTTCCTTTAGGAATTGTACTCTTTCAGCAGAGCATCTAAAATAGGCCCACTTGATACTCGTGAAATGTGACATATAGTCTGGTCTTCCTTTGTAGAAAAAAGAGTTTGTGAGGGTCTCTTATTTTGCAGGTGATGGGGGGATTCCTTCCCGTTCTAGATGTCACCAACTTCAGCAATAACATCTGATATGTCACATTCTGGATACAGCCTTTCCACTGGGCTTGGATGGTATAACTGGATGTGATGGACACCTTTTAACACATTTGTCTGGAAGCCTTATAAATACTTCCTTTACTCTTGACCAATACCACTTTCACTACAAGGTGCCACATTTTTCTCTCTTATCTTTTTGTAATGTTTGAAAACATTGCATTAGAAAAGCCCTCTAGTATTTCAGTAAATTGAACAATTGGTTTCTGATAGTGCCAGAAAAAAGGCTTCCTGTTTTTCTCCCTTTCCTGGGTCCTTTCAGGGGTTGCAGACCATGGTGGTAACTCTAAAGTGAGAGATATCTTTGTTTCCAGCGCAAATGATTCTGTTTATTGAAATGGATTAAACAGTCTACAATATTGGTCATTCATGTGTGTAGAGATGACCTACAGAAGTATTAGAGTTCTGGTAGAGGAAACAGAGTAGGCCAAGGATATGACCCATTTGTGCCTCTCTATTCTGATGGAAGCCACCATATTCATTGGAGCAGCTGGTCTAATAGATAATAATTTTCAAGCTTGTTTAAATATGCTACCAATAGATGTAACTCCATATGAACTCCAGAAGGAGGCAATTCTGAGTACATTGCAGGTACTGGTAAGAGTTGAAACAATGTTAATTTCATGAACTCTGCTTATACCTTGACTCAGGGATAGGGGTCCATTCCTTTCACTTTATTAGAAACCCCAAACATTTGGAGAAATTGATAAAGGGTGCTTCTGTGGGCAAAGGTTGAATCAATACAAATTTCATAAACTCTGATCATACCTTGACTCAGGAATGGGAGTCCTTTCCTGCCACAGTATTAAAAACCCAAAACTTTTGGAGAAATTAAAGAAGAGTGCTTCTTTGGACATTAACATGCTAGTGGTTACCAAATCATTGAGCCCTCGTAGAGCTACTTCTGGTTTCAGATTCCAGTTACTGGTTAATAAAGTGGACAGCTATTCCCACCAGCTTGAGTGTGGCTTCTCTTCTTGCCACAGAACCTGTCATGAAGTCTGGTAATGGATGATTTAATTGGTCAGATGGGAGCTTATCTTGAATCCGCAAGTGGAGTGGTTAAGAGAATATGTTGCACATGGCTAGGCTTAAAACGGCCCACAAGAGCAGCTAGCCTAGTATTTGCCTATGAACCTATGAAGTTCCTCAAGCTCTGAATAGTATTTCATGCCCTCCAAGCTCTAAAAAGGAAGTTGAGAACCATACCCCAACTCCTTCAGTCAGTCAACTTGGCTGTGCATTGGTACATGAACAACCAAGGTGGCATACATTTGAACTCCTTGTTCCAAGAAGCAGCATGGATTTAACAGTTGGCCATTAATCAGGATCTCACCTTCATAGGTATTCCCATCTCAGAATATGTTGGCAGACTCAGTCAGCCATTGCTCCTG
This sequence comes from Protopterus annectens, assembly GCF_019279795.1. Lineage (NCBI taxonomy): Eukaryota > Metazoa > Chordata > Ceratodontiformes > Protopteridae > Protopterus > Protopterus annectens. The sequence goes on along the minus strand of NC_056733.1, from coordinate 739,789,453 downwards.
TCCGGTCTTGAAGCTGAGGGTGAAAGAGACCTGGTGAGTACATGCCTTCAGAGAATGGGCACCCAAGTGGCTGACTAATTCTTTCTGTTCAAGGTCTTCTCAGCATGGCAGGAAAATGGTGACATTGCAGTAAATGCAATATCTTTTCACTGGCAAGAGACATTTTTTGCATACCGTCCACAGTTTTCCTCTGATTGCATACCTGAAAACTACATTCAGAGAAAAAAGTCCTAAAGTCATTCTTGTCAGCCCTTGGTCACAGAGAATGGTGTGGTTTCATGTAACCATTTTTGGAAGTGCATAAGTCCATCCCAGTACAAGCAAGGGGGGCTCTTTTAGCTGTTGCAACAACCACCTCCCTTTCACGTCTTTCTGTTTATTTAGATGCCCTGATCTTCTCAACCTTTCATTAGCACTATGAAGTCAGTGAGGCTCCCAGAAAGCATTTCACCCATAATATATATTCAGTAAAGTGATAAAATATACTCTATCTTCATGAAGTGTTCTCCCTCACTTCAGGCAATAAGTGTGCAATAATTTTTACCAATTCAAGACATCTGTTTGACTTGGGTCTTAATTATTCCAAAGTCAAGGTGCAGGTGTTGGCCATTTTATGCATCTCAAAACAGACAGAACATTTTTCATATTCACCACCTTTGAGGAAATCTCCTTCTCGGGAGTTGAGCTTCATGATTAACAGGCTAACTCATGGGACATAAAATTAAAAACTGACAGGTCTGTCCATCATCTTTTTGATTACAGGATACTGTTCTTATAGGCCATCACTCAAACCCAGAAAATATTGGAGCTACATACCTTGATTTGTATGGAACTCTATTTGGGCTTTCACAGAGATAGTATGTATCATAAAACTGATCCATATTTCTTCCAAAATGTGGTCTCATAACTACTCTTGAACCAGCAATTCATCATCTTTTTGAAGGGTTGAATATGAGCAAAAGAGACAGGAAGAGAGCCCTCTGTACCCTAGCATCATCTCATGTTGTACCTGAAAAAGATGTAAGAGTTCAAGAAGATGGATCAGCTTTTCATCTCCTTTACTCTGGTAAAAGAGGACCTAGTTGTGCTGATCAAGTGCTGTCCAAATGGATTGGCATCTGAATTATGTTTTATCATTAGATAGACATTTAAGATCAGTATCTACTCCAAAAAAGAAGTGACTATTTCTAGTGCCTTTTTCAATAATTTGTCAGTGCTGGAAATTTGTGCAACAACCACTTAATCCTAACTTCTCCTCTTGCCTGGTATCTCATTGCTTCATTCATTCAACATTCCTTTCTAAAATGAAGAAAAGAAATACAGAGCTGGAATTTCACAGTATGTACAAGGTGTGTGTATATATAACAATTAATAAACAAGCTAATTTTTACCTCTTATTTGAAGTTCTATACAATAATGCTTGGCATTGGCAACCAATGTCAGCAAACAATATGGTTTATAGGACATTTAACCACTAATTCTGCAGCTGTATAGAACTTTGTGGAAGATTGTGCTGCTGTCTCACCTGCAGGTTTAGGTACTCTCCTGCAAGGAGTGCCACAGCACCCTTAATCACACAAGCTCACACTCACTCACTCACTCACTCACTCACTCAAACTCTCGGGACAAAATCCTTGCAAACCAGTTGATGGATAACCATTCCTTGTACTTACTTTGAATACCATATTATAACTGAGGCAACCAGTTGTAAATGTGCAGGCATATCCTCATTTGATGACCAGCAGTGACAGTAAGCAAAAGGCTATGTCAGTGATTGACTTCACATCTTGAACTCACCCACGTCCATGTACGTGGAACACTCTGACAGTGACAGAAGACAATCTAGTTGATGCTGACCACACAAGTGTCTTTTTCTCTTGTGTTACAATTTTTTTCTCTGCACTAACTGAAAAAAATCAAGAGAGTACAGCTTAAGAAACAGCTCTGTATTAACGTGAATGCTGCCCCGCTTCATTACGAGTACTTCAGCAATCAAAGCAGAAGTAGACAAATGTTTCTGGTTTAGTAGAGACAAAGGAAAGCACCGATTCCCACTAGTATTTTTTTTTATGGATTCCATTTATAAATTCATTGAATCATCGACATATTCTACATGAACTTTGTATACAAAAACTCTTAAATTGCCTACCTAGGCTCTAAGCTGAATTTAGTTATGCACTCAAAAAAAATTTTATTTTGTTGTTTGTTTTGTGTGTGTTTACACAAACTTTGGTTGAAAAGGATATCTGAATCAGTTCATTCAGTCAGCAAATGAATAAAACACATTTTGTCGTGTGTCAAGTCAGTCGATCAGAAAATTTTGCTTACTTAATTCTAAGTATGTTATGGGTTAAAACAATAAAAATCAACATTCAATATGTTCATAAATGTATAATAGGCATTGGTCCAGCAGAGCACTCGGACCCTCACCACAACAGTTCCCACTATGCTCCCTCTATCCATGCCCCCCATCCATGCATCCAGGATGGCTTCAAAGAGAGTTAAGCAACTACTTTATTTTATCTTGAATAGAAACTTATTCCATGTGCAAGTGATTCTTTTGGGAGTGATATCTATAACACCAAGTTCTGTTCAAATTTCACTGTAGATTTAGATGCCCAGAACAGATAGCTATGGTGGACCGCAGCAGGACTAGCCACCTGGTGGTATGAACACTGGCTCTAGGTGATTGTTATTGTTGATGTGACATCCCAGCCCTATGTACAAAATGGTAAAAAGGAGGTTAATAGTGATGCTGATAATGGGTCAAGCAGAACAGGGTTATTTGCATCTTTACAGACCAGGCATTAAGTTACCATGTTGAAGCCTGTAAGACAAAAGATCTTTTTTTTTTGGTCAGAACACATTGAGTTTCTTTTCCAGTTGAGCAATATGCCTGGAAAGATAAAATCCAAGGGGGGCATTAAATTCTGTTATGCCTCTGATGAGGGAGACATACAGAGGGCCAGTTACTTTCTTGAACTTGGATTATATGAATTTAGTAATTAATTGGGCTAGGTCAATAGGTTTCCTAGCAATAGTTGATGCATGGTAGTTGTAAAAGAGTACATTGTCCATAATGACAGTATTTAATTTGAGAAGATATCACTTATGTGGTAAGTGCAGTGGTGTTATTGTTTCCAGGACAGTACTACATTTCTTAGATTTGCACTTCAATCTGTGGGCCTGATACCAGGAGTTTTTTGCTGGTTTGGGCCTTTTGGAAAATATGAATGTCATCTGGTGAGTCAATGTCTGCTCCATGTTTGCAGTCATCAGCAAATTTATTGAATCATGGAACCTTGATATCAGCTTGGACATAAACAAAGTAAATGTCAAAGAGCAGTGGCCATAAAACTAAACCCTGAAATGCAACAGTGGTGATAAGCCTTTTGGAGGAAACTGTGTCACCTATCCTAACTGAGTGGTTTCAGTCTGTAGGGCACTTTGTCATCCAATGAATTCCATAAGGGTTTATAATAAACTGCACCAGTTTCAAGGCAATGCCAGAGGGCCGAATAGTATTAAAGGCCATAGCAAAGTCCAGGTAGGCAGTGTGCATGGATAGGCTTCATCCAGCGCTTCTGTGACGCATTCAAAGAAATCTAACAGGTTTAGCAGGCTGGGGCTATTTTTAATAAAGCCAGATTGTAAACTGCCAATACCACATTTATTTATTTATTTCCATTTGTTGACCAAGAAAGTCCGACTGGACAAAAAAAAAAGAACTTTTCAGCAGAGGCCCAGGAAAAAAAGCTCCACACAAAAATTATACAATGACATAACATTAAAACAAAGAATAAACATCACATAGGATAACACTTGCAGTATAGTGACATAGGATTAAACTAAAACTTTCAAGAAAGTACACGAACATAATTGAAATCTTGCAATATCATGATGAACCTACATCGCCATACAGTAGATAAATATATGTTCCTTTCCTACTATGGGAGTTTTCATGTCTCACAACTCTTTTTTTTCATTTTTATATATATATATATATATATATATATATATATATATATATATATATATAATTTTTTTTTTACTCTGTTTTTGGTACATTTGTTAGGAAGCTGTTAAGGCCTTTACTAGCACATTAGACATATTTTTCTATTCTTAGTTTAAGATTTATTATAATAGTATGTTGTTTGTCTTTTCGGCTTTTCCCGGTTAGGGGTCACCACAGCTGAACTCGGGTCTGCTAATGATTGGCAGTAGATTTTTTTTATGGTGCCGAGTTGCCAGCCTGACGTCCAACCTTCAGCGAAGGCACACCCATTCACGCATGTCTTTTCGGAGTCAACTCGACCATGGGGAGGACATGCAGACTCCACACAGAAAACTGAAAACTGCCAAACAAACTGCTGAATACGAAAACCTCGGAGGAAGCTGTCAGCAGGTTAACATCAAGTAAATCAAATAAATGAATATAATCACTTGTAGTAAACGTAATGTAAGCACTTTTATTTAACCAGAACTTTCGGAAGGCTTAGTATCCGACCTTCTTCAGACAAAACAGTACATGTCATGATTTACTTGATGTTAACCTGCTGACAGCTTCCTCCGAGGTTTTCGTATTCAGACTCCACACAGAAGGCACATCAGCCATGAATCGAACAGGAGAAGCTTTTGCTGTGAGGCAACAATGCTATTGCTGTACCACCGCGGCTTATTTATTATAATAGTATAATAGTGTTTATGACTATTCTTAGTGTTACAAAATGTCATTCAAAATATGTCATAATCAATGGGATTCAAAAAATGCTCAGAGTGTGGGCACAAATTAACACATCAGAACCCACACTCCAAATGTGTTTATTGTCTTGGTGCCATTCGCCTAATTATAGAGTGTCAAGCTTGTGCAGCCTTCTTCTAAAACCCTCCAGACCAGAAGGGACAAGTTGGTATTAAAAAAGCTTCTTTCAGCACAGACATTAGCTATGCTTTTACCTTCCTCACCTTAAAAGAAAAAAAATGAAATCAAAGGGCCAGGATAAATATAAAGAAGATAGGAGAGAAAAGGAAAGGAGCAAGTTGCCATCAAAATTAGCAAAGAAAAGAAAGTTCTCCAGAACTGACAACCCTGGTTGATCCTTATGCTAAAGTGTCCAGAAGATCAGATTTGACTGCCCCTCGGGCCAAATCTCCATTTCTCAAACCAGCTGCTCACTGAGACCAGTGAGTTCCAAACTCCAGTCTCCCATTCTTCAAGAGAGATTATATTCTTGACCATCAGTAGCATTGTCCACTCGATCATCAAGAAGCCTTATAGAACTCGACGTCAACAGGAAGATGAGGAAATTTCTGAGACTGCAGATACTGCTTGGGGTTATACTGGCACCGTCCTCTGGGAAGGTATCAAGTGTTTTCCATTTTACTCCTATAGAAGAGTCTGCACTGACCCAGCATTTGGGTTCAGTTTTATTGGAAATTATTGGAACTGTGGCAGCGTTATCAGCACTGGAGCATCTTGTATCTTCAACATTAAGTGTACCTCAATCTCTCTTGACTCTGATTCCATTGGATCAAGATGTGACTCTGAGATCAAGCTTCATAGTCGAGCTTTGTAGGTATATGTTGATGCTGATATTCTCTCAGCCATCTCTCTTCCCTTTGGGGCTTTGTCCCTGGATAGCTCGGATCCGAGATCCACTTTGGGGACAGGGCTTGTTAGCACCAAAGTTTCATTCTCTTCTATGAAAGGCAGAGATGCATCTGCTCCAATACCAGGTTTAGCAATTTCCAAAGACAAGGTAGCTTCAGCTAGTTTGGTTCCACCCAAACTCCATCTGCGTTCTGCTTTTCCACCTCCTCATCAGGTCTTACAAAGACAGTCGTCACCAATGGTTTCTGAAGGAGTTTGCTTTGTCAGCTCCCCATCTGATTCTGACCCTTCTACTGCCCCCCAGAAGTTGTCCCAAGAAAGCAAATGTGCAAGTGGAAGGAGCTAGACTCATCACCAGAGTCTTTCACTGAAGATACTGACTTAGAGGAAAGAGAGGCACCCCCCCCCCAAAAAAAAGATGTCTCAATTGGTGACATTCTTGAGTTAGTGAAGCAGAAAGGCTGATGGGCATCCTGAGATCCTTCTGTGGATGAGTAAGTATTCTTGTACCCTTTGGTTCCAGACCAACACTGTTCTGGGTTGTACACCCCACTGACCAACTTATCGATCTAATGACTTATAGGTTCATAGGTAGGTACTAGGCTATTGGCCCTGGGGCCTATACAAGCCCAGTCAAAAAGGTATCCTGGCTTTTGCCACCCAAGAAAATTATTTTCCTGTGCCACTGTCGAGCAGAGCCACAGAGGTGATCCCCATTGTGAATTTCCTATTTCCCATCCAATCATCAAGATTTTTCTTGAAGAGTGCTAATGAGGAGCTTTGTTTGATATAGATAGGTAGTGTATTCCAGAGTATGGGAAGTCTCTGGGACAGGAATCTATCCCTACGGCATGTTCTGTTGTGCTGACAAGGTTTAGGTCCTTAGAGCGTGTAGCTCAGAGGGATTGGGATTTCTTTAAGTGGAGCATGTCCAACAGCTCTGGGTTTGACATAGCTTTGTATGTTAGGCAGAGATCATCTCTGAGTAGGCGATATTTGACAGAGTAAAGCTGGAGTTTTTTGAGACGGTCTGCGTAGGGCATCTGTTTGAGACCAGTAATCCTCTTTGTGATGTATTTCTGCGGCCTTTCCAGTTGTCTTGTGAGGTACATACAAAAAGGGGCACTGTACTCTATAATGGGTCTAATGAGTGATGAATAGAGGGGAACAATGACCTCTTTTTTTCTGGATGAGAAACCTTTTGTGATGAGGTGTGCCACGTAGAAGGATTTCCAGACTACTGTGGCGATGTGATTATCAAAGGAGAGACTACTGCCCACCTATGTCCCAAGATGTCTTATCACACTTTCAGTGTTAAATATACTACCACCTATGTTGTAGTTCATGGGTACAGAGTTTTTACCAAAGGGGATGAAAATGCACTTTTTGGCATTGAGCTTGAGGCCATGGCTTTGACACCAGGCATCTGTCTCAGTGAAGCCCATTTGTAGGATGTCCACATCATTAGGAGTTTCGATTATGGCTCCTAGTTTGCAGTCATCTGCAAACTTCATTAGCCAAAGACCTTCTGTGTTAGCCTGTACTTCAGAGAAGTAGATGCCAAACAGGAGAGGACCCAGGACTGAACCCTGTGGTACTCCACTTGTCACTGGTCTGAAGTCGGATTTGGAGTCTGCTACTTTCACAGTGTGGGTTCTGTCAGTGAGCCAGTTGGCAACCCATCTTGTGACATAGGGATTTATACCTAGTTTAGTGAGTTTATCTATAATTCCAGAGTGGAGGATGGTGTTGAAAGCCTTGGCAAAATCTAGATTGGCTGTGTGAACCACCTTACCTTTGTCTACAGCTTTGGTGACTGCTTCAAAGAAGTCTATCAGGTTTAGGAGACATGATCTGCCTTTTACAATCCCGAACTGGGTGGGGTCCAGAGTTTGGAGATTACCGATGTCTTTGTTTAGAAGTTCCATGATGATACATTCCATGGCCTTGCAGACCAGGCTCGTCAGGCTAATGTGTCAGAAGTTCCCGGGTCCGTGGTGGCTCCCCCGTGGAGTGGAATAACCATTGCTGTGCGCCATTCAGCAGGCACAAAGCCTGACATGAGGCTATGATTGAACATGGTACTTAGGTGGGGTGCCAGATCCTTCTGTAGTTCATGTAGAACGCAGCCTGGGATGTTGTCTGGTCCCATGGATGCTGTGTTATTGGCTTTGGGGAGTGTGGTTTTTACCTGTGCAGCTGTGATTATAGGAACTTTGCATTCTTCCGGTATACAGATGGGCTCTTTAGGGGTGAGAGGGGGGTTAAGTTAGCACTGAACCTATCTGCCAGGATGTTGGCAATATCAGTTGGTCTGTATATTTAGTGCCATTGTGCTGTAACTCAGAGCAGATCTGAGTATTGCCATTGAGAATTTTGACATAGCTATAGAATGCTTTGTGGTTGTCTTTAGAATCAGTGGTGATTTTGTTTCGTAACTAGCTTTGGAGGATTTTATCAGGGATCACAGCTTCTTACTGAGGCTGACCAGGGAGCTCTTCCACTCATGGGAATTTACTCTCTTTTGCAACAGTTTCTTCCTTCTGTTGTACATTTTGTTTATGGCAGGGGACCACCAGATTGGCTTCCTTTTTTTGGAGGATAGTGGCTTGGTTCTGTTTGGGATAGCACGATCCATGCACTCAAGTAAGTGCTTATAAAGTGCAATTGTGTAGGATTCAGTAGTTGTAACTGTATTGTCCATCCTCATGGGTGTCATGAAGTTCACCACTTCTGTCTTAAGAAGCATGAAGTTTGCTTTGGAGAAATTTTTTACCATGGTTTCCTTAATGGGGGGTGGGGGCAGGATGTGGATATCAAGGGTAATTAGCTTATGATCGGATCGGACCAATGAGGCGTTGACTTCAGGTGTGGAACACCGGTCACTCATGTTGGTAATGACTAGATCTAGAATACTGTTGCCCCTAGTGGGGGTGTGGATAAGTTGATCTAGGGCATTGGAGTTTATGAATTCCAGAAAGCATTGAGCGAAGGAGTTGATACATGAGTAGTTTTCCCAGTTAATGATGAGGTAGTTGAAATCGCCCATTATTAGGGTGTTTGGTTGAACCCTAATATTTTCCAGTACATCAAGAAAAGAGGAGTGGGAATCCTGGGGCATAGTGGGTGATCTGTAGCAAGCTACAAATTGGATTGCAGTTTTGCCCAGAGTTAGTTGCACTTGGATAACCTCGGCTGCATTATGCTGAGCAACTAGCCTGGAGGTTTGGATATCCTTAATGAATATGGATACACCTCCGCCTTTGGTGTTCTGGTCCAGGTTACATGGCCGAAAAGTGGTATGAGTTATAGCCTGGTAGTGCAGGGGTGCTCTCTGAAGCCTTGAACCAGGTCTCACTCACTGCACAGATATCGATGTTCTCCATTTTAGGGAGTGCCTTGAGTGAGTGCATTTTGAGATTTAGACTTCTAGCATCGAGTAGCATCACCCTCAGTTTTTGCTTGCCTGTTCCTGTTACGGTGGTGAATTTGTCATTTGAACCTTGCCTGAAAAATGCACTATAGGGGAGGCAAGAACCTTAGCCAGTATCCGGAATCCCAGGGGTGACAGGTGTAGGCCATCTCTGGCAAAGCATTGTGGTCTGTCGACCATGTCTTCCCAGGCAGACAGATACTGGATCCCTTTAGAATGGCACCAGAAGCTTAGCCAATTGTTGAAGTCAATCATTTTGTCCTTGTACTGCGGCATCATTCTGGGTGATAGCAGAATGCTACTCAGGGCTAGGGTAATACCAGCCTGGGCTACAAGATCAGAGAGCTCCTCCCTGTCTCTTTTCATGTAGTCCAGGAAGGTACGTCTCAGGTCATTCACACCAACATGGACAATGACAGAGTCATATTTGTAGTTGTTGTGGAGTGACCTGAGTGCGTGGGTTATGTGGCGGATCCTGGCACCCGACAGGCAGCTGACAGTAACCTTCTCCTTGTTTAGCTTGGTGAGTGGGACATCAGTGTGCCTGACTATAGAGTCACCTATGACTAGTGTGTTGGGTACGTTGTTTTGCCTTATTGGCTGTGGTTGAGTGGCACACTTGAGTCTGCGGGCTATGTGTCATTTGGGTTGTGTTGCGGGGGTGGAGGTTGCTTGCATTTCTGCTTTGGAGATCTCTGTTGCTTGAGCAGATTATTATTGAGAGCCTCCGTGAATGTTTTTGTGTTTCTATGTGTGGATTTTGGTGGTGTGGATTTAGTGAGACTATGTGATGAGTGTGGTGTGGTGCAAGTGTTTACCTTTTCCTCTTGACTGTCAAGTTCAGTCTTGATTGGAGAGAGCTTTACCTCCAGTTTGGCTAGATAAGTCCATCTCTCACAGGTTGTAGTGTTGGGTGGTAGGAGGAGAGGGTTGTCTGTGTACATGAGGCAATTTCTACATTGCCCCAAGATGCCCAGATTCATCAGATAGACAGGAGAGAACACTTGGAGCTGATCCTTGGACATGCCTGAATAAAAAACTATTTTCCTCTAGATAAGTGAGGAAAGTGAGTACAAGAGCTGTTTTTCTCTAAGCAAGTGAGGAAAGTAAGTACCAAAACTGTTTTCCTCTAGATAATGAGGGAGGTTGAGTGACCCATACTGAAGCAAGCTGCCTGTATATTATCTGCGCTGACAGACAGGAAGCACTGGAATAAGGGTCCACTTGCAGATGCTATCATGGTTGCAGCAGCCACAAAGAATGAGCTATTGGAAGAAAGTTCATCTGTTCATTCCCTTAACAGAGAATCTAGGATGATGGGCAGAAGTGGGAAGAGAAAGTATGCATCAATGACTTTCACCTTTAGATCGCTGAACTATCTAGCCCAATTAACAAGGTTCCAGAGAGACTTGACTAAACAGATCAAAAAGCCTGTCTTGGGGCTGTTGCCCGTTGATGTTCAGAAAACAGTGCTCTCAACTTTTCACCCTACCATCCTCCACCAATGTGGCCATGCATCTGCTCTGTAATGCAGCTGATGGTATGGCCAGAGCAGAAGGCACTGGCATTTCCACGTGTTGTCATGCCTGGATGCAGCTTTGTGACTTTGTGGAAGGTTTTAAGTCATCCTTTGTTAATGTCCCTTATGATGGATCACCATATTTGGACCAAAAGTCAAAGATGCACTCAGCAGTAGTCAGCAGGATGGTAAGACTTTCTGCAGTAAGAGTATGCTTCTCCAACCCACAAAAAACTTTCTCAAGGAACCAGAGATCAGGGAAGAAGACCTGGTTCCACAAATCACAGAGTTCTTTCCATGAATCCCAAGATGACAGACCTCCCGATGGCAGAGGGGGGAGGTAATTCTAATCAACGACACCAAAGAAGCAGAGGCAGATCATGCAACCAAGATTTTCGCTGACCATTCTCTGAGAAAACTTTTCAGCGTTCTTTAACAGTTACCCAACTGCTGCACCATGGAGGCAGTTGGGGGGAGTCTGTCTTTGCCCTCTCAAGCCTGGCATATGATAACCACAGATTCATAGATGCTAAGAATAATATCCAGAGGCTATTCAATTCCTTTTCCTTCCACCTCAGGTAAAGAAGAAAGTCTCTGATATTCCACCCAGTCAGTGAGATTTAACAGCCACAGAAATTTAAAAGCTGCTAGAAAAAAGAGCAATATATCTGTTCCCCCATGAACAATTAGAGTCCAGAGTTTACTCCAGGTTCTTTTTAGTACAGAAGAAAACAGGGGACATCAGACCCATTTTGAATCTCAGTCATCTAATCCAGTTTATAAGGTAAATTCAGGATGATCATGTTTCAGTCTATTTTATCTCTTAGGAGGAAAGAGGAATGGATGCGCTCTGTAGAGGACACTTACTATTTTATCAAAGTAGTAAGTACTCTAGGCTATTCCTCAGATTTCAGCTGGGAGCCTGTTACTTTCAAATCAGAGTACTGCCATTCTGTCTCACCACAGTCCCCAGGATGTTCACCAAGATCCTGGCAATAGTAGCTGCACATCTGCACCTACAAGAGATCCAAGTCTTCCCTTATCTCGCTGACTGTCTCCTCACTGTCTCTACTGAGAATCTCATCATTATGCACAGGGATCACATACTCTAGCTGCTACTGAAACCGGGAATTTCCATGAATCTACCAAAATGTCATCTGACTCAACTCTTAGTACAGAATTCATAGGATGCCACTTAAATACCAGACTTCAGATAGTCATCCTTTTCCAGTCAAGGGTCCAGTCACTTTGAATAACAGCTCATCCAGTCCTGCACCACCTGACACCACCACTGAGGCTAATTTTATGTATCTTGGATTTCATGGCATCTGCAATTCTAATGACTCCATTAGCCAGATATTTCATAAGAGTGCTGCAATGGAATTTAGCAGTTCAATGGTCTCAATCCACACACCCTCTTCATTCAAAAATCTGAATTACACAGATCTGTAAAAAGCTCATATCTTCATGGATCACATCCCCATCTGTGACCAAAGGATGACCTTTTCAGACTGACTCACCTATAGTGACACTGACCACAGATGCATCCCTTCTTGGGTGGAGGGGGCATTTTGAAGGGAAGATGGTCCAAGCTTCCTGGTTAACAGCAGATGACAACCATCACATCAGTGTCTTGGAGATGATGGTGGTTGTCCTAATGCTGCAGACATTTCAGGACCTCATCCACAAGGATGTGATTCCATAAGAATGTGATTCTGTACGGACAGACAATATGACTGTGGAATGGTACATCAACAAACAGGAAGTCACCCAATCATACCCCTATGTTGAGAAGCCATGATTGTTTGACAATGGGTGATGTCTTCACAATGTTTTCCTGATAGCAACGCACATCCTGGAGTCCACCAGTGTACTTGCTGACAAACTGAGCAGGACAGTGTTGATGCCTCATGAGTGGTCCCCTCAATCTTACAGTGACATAAATAATTTTCAATCACTGTGGCTAGCCTTGCTGTGACCTATTTGGCTCCTACCTGAACAACAAATGCAGCAGGTATTTTGCCCCAATCCCTCCATGGTAAGAGTCACTGAAAGGATGTGCTAGTCCACATGTGGCCCCTAGGTCTCCTGTATGCTCTTCCCCCTTTACCACTGATTAACAAATTCATACAGAAAGCAAGACAGTGCAAGGCCAGAGTAATCCTCATTGCCCCCTTCTGGCACTAACAGAGATGGTTTCCTTATATATGGCCTCTCCTAGTGCATCCTTCACTGATGTTTTATCAATATCCAAGCCTATTAACTCACCCATCTGGATTGCCTCCTCTGGATCATAAGTTCATGAAAATAGCCACTTGGTTCCTCTAGTTTTAACTGTAGCCAGAGTGGGTAGACTTTCCCCAGCAGTAGATAACTCCCCCCCTCTCTAAAACCAGTCCCTACAAGCTACATTGAAAAACTCCTCCTCAAGCTCAGTCCCTGCTCCCCATCAGCATACAACTTGCAATCTCTCTTCTTAAAACTCTCTGCATTATCCATAGCATACCCAGTTTCCATCCTAATTAACAGCTCTATCGCCAAATCAACTGTTCCAACTCTATGGAAAAATTCTATGCAATACCTATACACAAAGGTAGCAATTCCTTAGAACTCTCAAACTTTCAAACAATTGCTATACTTTCTCCCTTCTCCAAAATTCTAGAACACTGTGCACACAAACAAATCATGGCCCACCTCCTTCAAAGTGACATGATTACCCCTTCCCCACATGGTTTTCACCCTCACCACAGTACCTCCACTGCTCTCATCTCCTTCGACAACACCATTTCCCTAGCCAGAGATAAAAATGAACTCATTTCCTGCCTATTTTTAGATCTGTCCAAAACCTCTGACACTGTCTCTCAACCTATCCTCCTCTCAAAACTCTCCCAGCTTAACCTTTCCACAGCAGCTATATTCTGGTTTAGCAGCTACGTCTCAGATCGGCACCAATCTGTCAAATGGTTCTCTGCTCTCTCTTGCTTCTTCCCCATCAAAACAGGTGTCCCACAGGGCTCCATCCTTGGACCCCTCCTTTTTAATATCTTTACCAATGAACTCCACAAATCCTGTCCCCGGTCATCCCTTATGCAGTACACTGATGGCTCTACCATTATATCCATAGCTGATAATCCAACTGAACTACTAACCCTCACACAAACAGCATTTAACCTCATTGAAACCTGGCTAACAATACACCAGCTCATACTTAACCCCCCCCCACCCAAAAAAAAAAATCAAAACTCCTACTCTTTCTCCCAAAATCCCTCTCCCATCTTAAATTTTCTTTCACCATCTCTTCACTGAACAACACCATGATAGCTCCAGAAACCCAAACAAAGATCCTCAGAGTAATCATAGATGACCAGCTGAAATTTGATCTTTACATTCATCACTGCATAAAGAAAAGCCATCAAAAGCTTTGTCTCCTTTACAGAAACAAAAAAATTCCTCACCCCCAAATCTAGAATAGCACTAGCCAATGCCTACCTCCTTCACGACCTCTTCTATACTCACAAATATTTACTAACCTCCAGTTTACACTCTTCTCCAAACTTAAATCTACCTATAACAAAGTGGCCAGATTTGCTGCTAATGTGCCTTTCAAATCTCACCACTATCTGGCCCTCAAGTCGCTTAACTGACTTTCCAAAATTGAGTTTCCAAAACCAGCAACTCATAATTCAGTCCATTCTCAATAAACCCTCCTCCTGTCCTATTTTTTTTCTTCACTGGTCTCACTATATACCCCCACCATATCTGTTAGGAGCTCTGATCAATGCCTGTTGCAAATTCATAAACCTATCAAATCAGCAGGACAAGAATTTACACAACTACTCTCCAGCCATCCTCTGGAACAAGCTTCCCTTGACTCTAAGAAACATATCCCAGACCAACAAATTCAAGAGCTCACGCAAACAATACCTAACCCACCTCACAATATGCCCCTGTAACTTCCCCCCTGAACCTAGTCCTAATCTGTGTCACTACACATCTCCTTCACCTTTCTCCTGTTCCTCCCTATACTCATCTCATCTTTGCTCTTAACACCTTACTAACTTCATCTTCCCCACCATCCTCCAGTCACCCACTTCCTGCCTTTATAGTTTCAGGCCTCCTTTCTCCTACCTCCCTTCCTCCTGTCAGTAAGCCGATAATTTCCTGACTAATTGGCTAGTCCTCCCACCTTGTGCCGGCCTTCAAGCATGTGACACTCTAAGAACATTATATCATGCCTTGAGTATGTGTCATTTTTACAAGGATCTGTTTATTTGTGATAACTTCCACCTGCCTCTATTATTGTAAATGTATTTGACAATTAGTACTCATTTTACTAAATATTTACTGAAGTTTGTAATCTTCTTTATATCTATTGTACTTAGGAGATTTTCTCCCCAGGTCTCCGCTGAAAATGGGCTCTTTCCCAATCGGACTATCCCGGTTAACAAATGTCAAATAAATAGAAATAAATAAATAAATAATTTTTGCCTCACAGAAATTGTCAACAAGGAAAATTTACCACAGTAAATGAAAAAGATGTTTAATTTGGGCCTACTGCAAAGGTCTGGATCCCTTTTCAGCACCAGTGCCTTCTATACTTTAATTTTTGTCTCTTTGACAAAGGCTCCAGCTTTGCGATTATTAAGGTGCAAGTGGTCTGCAATTTTCAGTTTTCATATGGGATGCAATGACATGTTTATCACATCTCTAAAAATCTCAAATGCCTTCCTCAAAGCTGCCTTTCTGCTCAGACTTCTCATTAGAGACCTAGCACCTCCATGGGACATCACTATTATGTTACAAACTTTAAACCCATCTCCTTTTGAACCCACTTCCACTGCAGACTTAACTTCCTCGCATGGAAAACAATTTTCCTTGTCAAAGTAACATTAGCCAGCCAGATCTCAGACCTACAAGCCCTCTTCTTGAAGCCCCCTTTTCTAGTTTTTCACAAGGATAGAGTTTCCCTCAGAACTCATGCATCCTTTATCCCATCCAAAGCTAATGTAAACCAATCTGTACCACCTTGCTTTTTTCTTTCCAAAGTACTCCAGTAAAGGAAAATAGTTATTCGCATATTAGGTTGTACAACTCAGATTCTATATCCACAGGACAAAAGATTTTAGAAAGGATGACCAATTGCTCATTTCATTTGCCAAAACAAAGCTGGGAAAGTTCATAGGTTCATAGGTAGGTACTAGGCTATCGGCCCTAGGGCCCATACAAGCCTAGCCAAAAAATGTACCCTGGCTTTCGCCACCCAAGAAAATTATTTTCCTGTGCCCCTGTCGAGCAGAGCCACAGAAGTGATCCCCGGGGTGAATTTCCCATTTCCCATCCAATTCAATCATCAAGATTTTTCTTGAAGAGTGCTAATGAGGAGCCCTGTTTGACATAGATAGGTAGTCTGTTCCAGAGTATGGGAAGTCTCTGGGACAGGAATCTATTCCTCTAGCATGTTCTGTTTATTGTGGTGACAAGGTTAAGGTCCCTAGAGCATGTAGCTCGGAGGGATTGGGATTTCTTTAAGTGGAGCATGTCCAACAGCTCTGGGTTTGACATAGCTTTGTATGTTAGGCAGAGATCGCCCCTGAGTAGGCGATATGCGATGGAGTAAAGCTGTAGCTTTTTGAGACGGTCTGCATAGGGCATCTGTTTGAGGCCAGTAATCATCTTTGTGAGGTATTTCTGTGGTCTTTCCAGTTGTTGTAGATGTCTTGAGAGGTACATACCAAAAGGGGCGTTGTACTCTATAATGGGTCTAATGAGTGATGAGTAGAGGGGAACAATGACCTCTTTTTTCTGGATGAGAATCCTTTTGTGATGAGATGAGCCACGTAGAAGGATTTCCTGACCACTGTGGCGATGTGATTATCAAAGGAGAGACTACTGTCCACCTGTGTCCCAAGGTCTCTTATCACATTTTCGGCATTAAGTAGACTACCAGCTATGTGGTAGTTCATGGGTACAGAGTTTTTACCAAAGAGGATGACAATACACTTTTTGGCATTGAGCTTCAGGCCATGGCTTTGACACTAGGTATCTGTCTCAGTGAGGCCCTTTTGTAGTTTGTCCACATCGTTAGGAGTTTCGATTATGGCTCCTAGTTTGCAGTCATCTGCAAACTTTATTAGCCAAAGACATTCTGTGTTGGCCTGTACTTCAGAGAAGTAGATACCAAACAGGAGAGGACCCAGGACTGAACCCTGTGGTACTCCACTTGTTACTGGTCTGATGTCGGATTTGGAATTCGCTACTTTCACACTGTGGGTTCTGTCCGTGATCCAGTTGGCAACCCATCTTGTGACATAGGGATTTATACCTAGTTTAGTGAGCTTATCTATAATTCCAGAGTGGGGGATGGTGTCGAAAGCCTTGGCAAGATCTAGATAAGCTGTGTGAACCATTTTACCCTCATTTATGGCTTTGGTGACTGCTTCAAAGAAGTCAGTCAGGTTTAGGAGACATGATCTGCTTTCCAAAGTAACTTTATACAGATGGCTTTCTGACTGTATTTCCTTTGTGTATCATAAGAAAATTTTACCTTTGCCACATAATCAAAAGCACATTCAACCAGAGCAGTCTCTACTTCGACAGCATTCAGCAGAGGATTATCCATTGATGACATCTGTGCTGCGGCCACTTGGTCAATGGTACACATCTTAGTGTCTCATTATAAGTTGGACACCCAATCCAGATCACATATCTTTTGGCTCCACCATACTCAGGAATGTCCTTTCTTGATACTACCCAGATTAACAGCTTGGTATTCAGTTCCATAGATCTGAATGGACGAAATTATACAACTTTGGATACAAAAGCTATGTATTTACCAAAATGTTAGATCCATGTTGTTGGATTTTTGTCCTCTTCAAACTCCCACACTTCCTTCCCCCTTCCAAATTGTCACCCATGGCTTTGAGATGATTGAGTGGATGTTACTGTAATGCCCCAGCACTGGCCCAGTAATCAGGGAGCCTCAATCCTCACCACTGGCAACAGTGGGGGATGTACACAATGGGAGGATGACAGGTACACACACAGTATAGTGCAATTTCCCTTTGGAGCACACAGAGATCACAGTCAGTCTGGTGCTGGTTTCTCTCTCTCACGCCAGATGGCCAGTAAGACCCCACTGACACAGCTATAGAGTTGAGTCCTTAGCCAGGTTCCCAAGCCAAGTCCTCCCAACACTCCCTCTGTCCAACCGGTGTTTTGTGTCCCTGCCCAAGTAGCTGACACACACACATACACACACACACATACGCACACACACACAGTTTGAGATTTGATTTATAGACAAACACACACCTGGGAAAAGCTGGCATGGGTTTACTAGTTAGACCCCCTTCTGCCCAGACTATAAGGTAGTTATCACTGCCAACAGAACCCATTATCAGCTACTTTAAGGCCCTTACCAAAGGGTGTCCAATCCTACTGTGTAATGTTACTATTAATCCAAATAGTAGTCTGACCAAGAGCAAGGTTATTGGAATGGCCTGTACAGTGTCACCAAATAGATATGTAAGTATTCTAAGAGCTTCAATATGTCTCACAAATAGCCACAAAGACAGGTTTAAATATATTTAATAATAAATAATAAAAGAACAACACAATACTCAGTACACAAACACAGTTACTTCAGAATTCAAAATCACAGGAAGTATTTAAAACAACATTGCAGGACAGTCTCAAATAAGTAAAGAAAACATCTAAACTAATGTTTACTATTTTCCTAACTATATCTAAAATTATGCCCTAAAAAACTTACTTACAGAGCAAAGCAAGTGCAGATGCAATGATGGGTGTATATTTCCAGGTTAAAGACAAAATACAAAATACTCAGTCTCTCTCTGAGAGAGTTCCCAAATTAATATCAAATATTACTGCTGAGTTAGCTTGGATGACATCGTTTTTTGTCACCTGACTTAAGTTCCCAAGCTAAACCCCCTTTTGTCAGAAACTAACATAATTTAACATCTCTGTGTGAAAAATACATATCTCTCAGATCCTTGCAGCTGCTAGGAAGTCATAAAGCAATAAAACACTTCCACATCTCAAGCCTAGCAATTACTTCTCCTTCAAGACAATACAAAAAACTTTTAGCTCTAGACATTGTGTCTGCTACTGAACTGAAACTGAGAGATAACTTTATAGCACAAGAGTAAAGTAATTTAATTTCAACTTATTTTCTTGACGTTTTGCAAGTTAACTCTGTATGTTCTAGTTTCTACTGTTAAATATATACATTCACACAATTACTATAGTTTCTATACACTTCTGTTCTAAGCCAGCAGGGCATGCTGTGGTTACATTTTTGAAGCTCGGTACATAACATACAGTTCTGTATAAATCATATTAATATCCACAGATGACATTGAATTATTTACAAAATTCCAGATAGCTGGGCTGGCAGTGTGACATTTCTCACCCCCCCCTGAAAACTCAAGTTAGTTTTTCAAGTGACCCTTGAGAAATGTTGCTTGAGAGCAAGAGTTGAGTCTTGGTCGACTTCTTTGAAACAGTCACCAAAGCCATGGATGAGGGAATGACTGTGCACACCGCCTACCTTCACCTAGCCAAAGCCTTTGACACTATTCCACACTCGGGCATAATAGATAAACACTCTCAGCTAGGCATCAACCCATATTTTACCAGATGGGTAGTTAAATGGCTCACTGATAGAACCCACTCAGTTAAAATAAGGGAAGCCTCCTCTAGTAGTAGGCCTGTAATGAGCAATGAACCCCAAGGATCAGTCTTGGGACCTCTACTGTTTGGGATATACTTTTCTGAGGTGCAAGCCAAAACCAGTGGTCTGTGGCTGACCACATTTGCAGATGACATAAATTCCCCCAGTGATGTGGACATACTCCAAGATTGCCTTACCCAAACTAATGACTGGTGCCAGAAGCATGGCCTCAAACTGAATGCCAAGAAATGCATCATTATCCCCTTTGGGGAAAATGTCAACCCTACTAATTATCACATTCATAACAACATACTAAGCATGCAGTCAGTCGTGAGGGACATGGGCACCCAGGCTGATAGCAACCTGACTTTTGACCACCACATTGCCTCCATTGTATGGAAGGCTTTCTACATGGTCCACCTCATAAATAAGGGTATTTCATTCAGGAACAAGGAGGTCATAACATCCCTGTACTCCTCCCTTATAAGACCCACTATCGAGTACATTGCCCTCTTCAGGATGTACCTTGCCAACCACATGCAGCAGCTGGAGAGACCACAGAGGTTCTTGATCAGGAAAATCTAGGGTCTCAAACACCTATCCTATACAGATAGGCTAAAAGCCCTGTCCCTCTACTCAGTCTCATATAGACTGCTCATAGGTAACCTGTGTCTGGCATACAAGGTCATTTCAGACCCAGCCTTGATAGAGTTGCTGCATATCCATAAGATAAACTCCACTCATGAAACCTGATTGCAAGGCCTTAACCTGGTCTGTGACATTAATAGAACTTGTTGGTGGGATAGATTTGTGTTTCGAAGACTCACCTATCTGTGGAATAGACACCCTCTCCATGTCAAGCAGAGTACCTCTCTAGCCCTCTTTAAGAGGAACCTGGATGGGAAACAAAAAATATACCTGCTGGATAGGGGACACAGGTGTTGACTTTGAGGGAACATGGGCAAAATTCTTGGCTATGCTTATAAGGGCCTCCAGGCCAATAGCCTAGTAACATGCTATGAAGCTATGAACCTATGAGTGGGTGAGCCTATCTGGGAATACCTTAACCCATTCTCTGTCTTGACAGCCCATCTGCATTGGCATTGCTAACCCCAGTACAGTGCTGCACTGTCCCATCACATGCCTGCAATCTTAGGCTCCACCATAGTAATTTGGGATTTGGCTGACTGGTTCCCTGTAGCTATAGATCCCCCTCAGACTTATCCTGCCTCCTATTGCCAATACTTAGCACAAGTGCCGTCCTGTCATGGTAAGGTTTCAACATGTTAACACGGTACAGTTTGTGCCCCTGCCTCCTGCCTAGCAGTTCTACCTTGAAGTTAACATCACTGACCTTCCTTACCACTTTGTAGGGTCCCTCCCAGGCTGCTTGCAGCTTGTTGTATCTGACAGAAATGAGAACCATTACCTGGTGCCCTACAGCATACTCTCTAGCTCGAGAATTTCTGTCATGCTAGACCTGTTTCTGCTGTTGGGCTTCTGCAAGTTTCTCCTGGGCCAAGCCCATGAGTTCCCCTGAGCCTTGTCCTGAGGTTTAAGACATATGCCAAAACAGACTCCTTGTGAGATTCACACTCACCCTCCTACTCATCTCAAATCAAATCTAGAGGTCCTTTCATCCTATTCCCATACAGAAATTCAAAGGGTGAAAAAAATGTGGATTCCTGGGAAACCTCTTTGTAAACAAACAGATGGGCCAAATATTTGTCTCAGTCCCTCTTAAACTGATCTTCAAATGTCCGTAGCATGGACTTGAGTGTAGAGTTTAACTTCTCAACAAGACAATTAGTCTGGAGGAGGTAGGGGGTGGTCTTTAGGTGCTTCACCCCACAGTACTTCCACCGACAAGCCAGGAGATCTGATGTGAAATTGGCACCTCTGTCAGTCAGTATTTCTTTTGAGAAACCTACCCTGCTGAAAATCTCTAACAAAGCATTTGCCACCTTTTCTGCCTCAATGGAGGACAGAGCCACCATGTCATGGTATCTGGTAGCATAATCTACTACCTCTAGGCTATACTTCTTCCCTGTGGAACTTGAGGTACTCAGAGGCCCCACAATATCTATAGCTACCCTCTGAAATGGCTCTTCAATCATAGGCAAAGGCATAAAAAGAAGTTTTCACCTTGTCTTCTGCTTTGCCTACCTTTTGGCACTGCTCACAGGTCCTGCAGTACCCTGTTACATCTCTAGAAATGTCAGGCCAATAAAAGTTCTGCATAATACATCTCTGTATGTTTTATGCCCATATAACCTGCAAAGGGAATATCACTGGTTATGGCTAGAAGTGCCAGACGGTAGGCTCTGGGCACTACCAACTGCTGTATTCTCTCACCCTCAAGCCCTCATTCAGGGGTCCACGTTCTGTACAGTAGCCCTTTGTCCCAGTATACAGATTCCCCCTTCCCTTGAGAATCAGGTGCCTCACCAGCTACCTCCTTCAGGCCTTGTAATGTAAGGTCTGAGAGCTGAGTTTGTGTCAACTCTCTCTTTGTAACCCTTCCCAGCTCCCCTTCAACATGGAGGTCTGGTATTCTCTGACAGCGGTGCCTCATTGTCAGCCTGGGTACTACTACTCACCTCTGCCCTTGCAGTCACTCTGTCCAAAGGAACATCAGTACCCACAAGCAGCTGTGGCTCACCTCCAGTTTCACTGCTACAGGGTAGCTCCCTCCTTGAAGTAACCACTTCACCAATCCTGGCTGCAAGTGTGAAATCTGTCTGGGTGTCCCCCAGGCTACCAGACCCACATGCTTGTCTCCAAGCCTGACTGTGTGCATTATCAAAATCATTCCCTATCAGGACATCTGCAGGGATATCCTGAAACACACCTACTTGCTGGCTTCCTTTTCCACCCTCCCAGTCAAGGTGAACCCTAGCCAAAGGTATTTGGAATGGGGTCTCTCCTAAAGCTCTGACTGGAGTAGCGAGTAGTCCTCCTCTTTAACCATTGCAGGCTTCACAATGGTTAGGTCAGAGGCTGTGTCTCTGTTAGCAGTGGCCTCTTTCTCATAAACTAAGATAGGATATAACCTCTTGTGCTAGTTTGGTACCCTTGTTGTCTTGAGACAACTTACTGCTGGCATTCTGTCATTCCCACTTACTGGCTCTCACATATTTTGTTCCCCACCTTGCCTCTGTGGACATATGTATGTTACATGGCCCCACTGGTTGCATTTAAAACATTTAACCCTTGGTCCTGGATGTGTACCTGGACTAGTGGCTTCTCCTGCTACTGGTGGACTCTGTTGGGGCAGTCTGAGCTGCCCACCATGGGCTCCCTTAGACCCATGAGCAGCACTGGGTGTCCCTTTCCTGTGCAGTGATGCCCTGCTTGCTAGGTATAGGTCTCCCTTCTTCCCCAACTCATCTGCAATGCTACATGGTCTATCAGCTAACCAGATTCTCATGTCCTCAAGCAAAGTGCTAAAGGCTTGTTCCCTCACCAAAAGGTCTGCCAGCCCTTCAAAAGTGGTGACCTGACATCCACTCACCCACCTATGAAAATAAGTGCTTAGTTCAGCAATATATTCACACACACTTTCATTTGCCTTGCGTCTATGCTAACAAAACTTTTTTCTATAAGCTTCACATGTTAACTTAAAACATTCTAAAAGACATTTTTTTACAATATTATAATTTAAGCAATCAGTATCAGATCTAAAGTAAACATCAGTAAACGTCTCTGTGTGAAAAATACATCTATCTCAGATCCTTGCAGCTTCTAGGAAGACATAAAACAATAAAACACTTCCACATCTCAAGCCTAACAATTACTTCTCTTTCAAGACGATACAAAAACTTCTTGCTCTAGACATTGTGTCTGCTACTGAACTAGAACTGAGAGATAACTTTATAGCACAATCATAAAGCAATTTAATTTCAGCTTATTTTCTTGAAGTTTTGCAAGTTAAGTGTGCATGTTCTAGTCTCTACTGTTAGAAATATATACAGTCACACAATTACAATAGTTTTTATACATTTCTGTTCTAAGCCAGCAGGTCATGCTGTGGTTACATTTTTGAAGCTCAGTAGATAACATACAGTTCTGTATAAATCATATTAATATTCTCAAATGACATAGAATTATTTACAAAATTCCAGATAGCTGGGCTGGCAGCGTCACAGTTACTTCCTGTCTGTGCACAGCCACATGAGACTGTAATTACTTTTTAATAACCGGTTGACATCATAAAGGTTAAATCCTTTCTCTTGGAAGGGTTTACACACACACACACACACACACCTTTCAGACTAGAAGGGGTAGACTTGATCTAAGGGTTTGAAGTACAACCTAGGGAATTATGGGTAGGGAAGAAGTCAGAACTCTCTGGTTCTGATAAGCTTCGAGACTGGCACTGAGGTCATATCCCAGTGGATCCAACAACCCATAGGTCTGAAGCGGATGAAAATCAGACAACATGGATCTAATGTTATGGTAAGTACATAACTTTTGTTTTTTGTTCTAGCAGCAGTCTTGTTTCATTTTTGCTTGCTATGAGTCAGAGGCAGTTCATGGACAAATGGGACCCTAGGCAGGGTAATAGACCAAGCTTCCCAAGCCATTTCAATGTAACAATACTTGGTTGCCTCTCCTCAATTAAAATAAACACTGTTCAGCCTATCAGTAAATACAATTTTGTTCTTTACTTTTACAATGATTACAGAGATTTGACTTAAAACTTTTGTTTCAAAATTTATAGCAAAACACTGATGGCCATTTGCTAAACAAGACAAAACTGTTTCACAATAAAAACAGACTTAGCATGACCAATAGTAAACTTCTCTTCCATCAAAACTTACATTCATTGAAAATGGAAATGCCAATAGTGGATTATGTGTACATTTAAATCCTCAGAGATCCTCCCAAACCCAGCAATTATACCTACATTGTTGACTGCATCCATCTCAGACAACTGTTTCAAAAAAATTTAAAAAAGAATAATCATGACTAAAGTTACATATTCCAAATTTGTTTCACTCAAACACACAGTAGCCAAAGTATTCAACTTCACTCACACACACACACACACACACACACACACACACGTGCACGCACACACACACACATATGCGTGTGCACACACACATACACATACACACACACACACACACACACACACACACACACACACACACACACACACACACACACACACACACACACACATTCTGCAAAGTCACATTAAAGACAGTTTAAAATGAAAAGATGGCAAAAGTATTAAGGTACTTTCATCCACAGACAGCCTCCACCTCTCCAATAGTTATAGCCACTTTGTTGATTGTTCACACCCCTTATTGTTCTGAATAAATTTCATAATTACATGTACTTTATTGGTAACTTTGAATAAACTACATGAATGTGTACGAAGATCACTAGCATTATACCATAAAAGCCATGTGTAGCACAGTTTAAATCGAAGAATATTTATGAGACCATAAGAAAGGTTAACAACTTGGTAACATATGCTACGTCAATATGCACAGTCTCATCAGTAGCTGAAATCATTGAATAACTCAACATTAACGAGAACTACTACTAATGCAGACATTGCTTCTAGAAAACAACTATGCATTTCAGTGCTTCAAACACAAACGCAGAGTCTGCTGACCTTGAAGAATAAATTGCCTAGGTTACATTAAACATGGCATGCTGGGGATTTTGCCATAACATTTGTTGAACTAGATCAGCTATTTAGTAGGGAATGGCTGGCAAACAATGACAACAGGTTCATTGTTAGTAGGCATGTAGTCCTGCAGACCATAAAGAACTCTATCCCAAGTTCCCAGTTGCTCTGGTTAAGTGACTTGCTCAATATCACCCAATAGGTAAATGAAGAGAGAAAGATTCAAACTCTTTACTCTTGCCACACGAAACAGCTTATTGACAAGTTGGAGCTTTAGTCCTCTGGGCTAACTGCCAGAGTAGCAGGTTTTAAGTAAATGCTGAAATCCTTTACAATTTGATGTTGCAGAGAAGACTGCATCACAGTAATATGCAACGACGACTACATTATGAATGCTGAAGATGAGACAGTTGTGATCATCACTCCAAATAATGCAGACTGCATGACCTGACAAATGTCAACAGCTTTGCTGCTGCTGTAGGCTGAACAGAAAGTACTGCAAACAATATTACTAAAGTGCAGTATGTTTATAGAGTACTACAATGCATCATGTTTGGACTATATTACACAGTCCAAGCCTATTAATCTAATCCATTGGTATATGACAGGCAATCATGTGTGCAGGCTATTACATACCTAGCCAATAAGTAAAAAGTGAACAGAGGATAATCAAGCTGTTATTTAACAATTAAAGACAATATAAATGCTGCAACAGCTTTTGTTTAACACACAAGTCATACCACATACTATTTTTGGGGGGTGGGGGTGGGGGGGCTACATGCTTGCAGGACACCTACATCTCATTTTGACTTCCATATGTCTTCTCTGATATCAAGAATAGCTATCAAATTTGACATCACTCAATACAGACCTGGGCTACTTTAAGAATGGCTAATAATGCTGTATTGTTGCAGTATACACCTCTTCTCAACAGAGCCAGATTATGGACAAATGGGGCCCCACGCAGGGTAATTAAATATGCCATTACTTAGCTGACTCTCCCAGATTACCATAAATAATGTTTAAACCTGTCAGTGTATCTATTATTTTCGCCTTTACTTTTACAATTATCACAGAGATTTAAATTTCATTTAAACATTTTATTTCAAATTAACAGAAAAAAATGATAGCCACTATAACTGTATTCTAAGCCTCTTAGTTCTGATTTAAGCACTTGGGCTCCAAACTGGCTATTTTACATTAGGTAAGTTTCTGGTCTACACTCTTGTAACAGAAAAGGTAGCTTACACCCTTCTGAGTTGGGAATTGCTGGTTGAAGGCATATTGTGACTGTTATTTTAAAAGTGTCTATGTTTTGGTTTAAGCACTTGGGCTCAAACCCAGTTATTTTACATTAAGAAGGTTTGTGGTCTACATTCTTGTGGCAGGACAGGATAGCCTATGCCTTTCTGAGCTGGGAATTGCTGGAATGAGTATTATTGTGCCTTTATTTGATTGACTAGAGGACTAGTATGTTTAAAATTTGAATCATCATGCTTAAGGCATTTGGTGATGTCTGGTGACCATGCTACTTGAGAAGAAGAGTGTTGCTGTTTTCTGCTTAACACTACAAAAGCTAAGACTTACATTACCATAGCCACTGCTTTGGCACTTGTTTTGCACTGCACTACTTGAGTGTTTCTCTGTTGAATATCTGTACTTGTGACCTTTTTTAGAGTCTTTAGTTACAACTGCCTCAGTTCCACTTTAATGAGAGTAGAGGGGACCTGAGTCATGTTCTGGTTTGGATTGTGTAAAGGAAAGAAGAGAGTGCGCTTTTTGATTGGCCACATGGTGTTTGTGTATTGTTATTATGTTTTCTCTGTTATCTAAGTGTCACAGTTGCACATATCCTATGAACAAGCTAAGACTTACATTACCATATCCAGTGTTCGGCACTTGCTTTTCACATTGTTTTATTACAGCTGCATTAATTGATTGTTTCTGTGTTTAATATATAAACTTTTTAACCTTTTTTGCAGTCTTCAGTTAGAACTGCTGCTCTCTGCTTAGCAGCACCTAGCAGTGATCTGCATAGATGCCAATATCTTGCAGCATAATTCCCCCTTGTATTTTGTGTAGATGCCGATCTCCGAAAGTGTAAGTCATACTGAGACACTTACTAGTAACCTTTCTAAAACACTAAGACCTTGTACACATCACAATCAAAAAAAAAAAAAAAGATCCTCATCCATCATGTAAACACCTTGTTAAAACACCACCCACAGCTACACATATCAACACTGTATCCCTGTATCCAGTGCCTTTACTGATAAGCCCGTTTCCTGGTCATTGGTGATTCTGTACTGTGGTACACTGATGTTCCTCTTACCAAATTGAATAAGGAGAAAGTCATGGTTATATACCTTTCTGGGGCTAGGATCCTACAAGTCACACAGGCACTCAGGTCATTGAACCACTGGTGGCAGTATGATTCTGTCATAGTCGCTGCAGGTGTTATTGACCTACCTTCCTTGACTATATGAAACAAGACATGATCAGGCTCGCTGAATATGTATCTCAGGCAGGCATACACCTTATACTGAGCAGCATACAACCCTCTCCAAAGATGATGCCACATTACCAATAGAAAATAATCTAGTTGAATAATTGGTTTAGCTTTTGGTGTAAATCCAAGGGGGTACAATATACAACAGGCTCAGAGGACATGGGTGACAGACCACTCTTCTTTGCTAGGGAGGTCTGCACGTATTCCCTTTAGGCTTTTAAATATTGGCAAAGTCCTTTTCTACCCCTACATTGCTTTTTTTAGGCAATGTCAAACTGTACACTTCCCAACTTAACCTACAAAGGAATATCGAAGGTGGTACTGCTTAATGCTAGAAGTCTTAACAAGAAACTCCACTCCCTGCAACCTTCCTTTCCCTGAAGAGTGTAAATATCTGTGTAGTAATGGAGACATGGTTTAAGGTCACATAGAGTACACTGGCAGTGCAAGATTATTTTACACCTTTAGACCAGCTACCTCACAGGAGGGAACTAAAGGTGGAAGA
The DNA here is from genome assembly GCF_019279795.1 of Protopterus annectens. Classification (NCBI taxonomy): domain Eukaryota; kingdom Metazoa; phylum Chordata; order Ceratodontiformes; family Protopteridae; genus Protopterus; species Protopterus annectens. Next base: position 739,761,537 of record NC_056733.1, on the reverse strand, counting down.
GTCTCCATCTATATTAAAAACAATCTCATATCCAGGCTAGTTAAAGTGTATGACCCACTGGCACATACATGTGCAACTCACCATAAACAGGGTCTCGTACCATATCTTTGCAACTTATAGTTCCCCCTCCATGTCCCAGGAAATCCATACTACCTATCTCAGTATACTACAGTCCCTCACTGTTCAACCCAATACAATCTTCATACCCAGTGTAATGTCCTTGCTCATCAGATCTGACCATCTAAATTCCAAGCACTTGCAAACCCAGTAAACCTCATATTAAGCATAAGACAAACTCAAAACACAAGCCACAACAGTGGAATCACAATATCAGTCGGTTACACAACAAAAAGTAATCTTGGCCAAGTGTAGGAGGAACAAAGCCCAACATACTAAAAACACTCTGACCAATCTAAACAGGCAGTTAAGAGGATTAATTAACACTTCATAGGCTAAATTTGAAGAAAAAATAGCTTCTCAGGCAAAGGACAGCCACAAAGCATTCTACAACTCTGTCCTTAACTGCAAGGGAAATATGCATCAATGCCCAGAACTTATTGTAAATGGCATCGCCTACACTGAACCGGAGGGCATTGCCAACCTTTTGGCTAAAAGATTCAGCTCAAATTTCTCCCCCCACTCCCTCTTATAGTCCAAAGGACATACCGCATACCACAATTCCCCCAACCATTTTGAGGGAACAAGTCTTCAATGTACATTCCAAGGCCAAAAACCATGCATCGATGGGCTCCGATAACATTCTGGAATGCTTACTGAATTGTATGAAACATGATCCACTTGAACCACTTTTCAACTGGAGTTTACAGTTAGGTTTTGTGCCCAAGTAATGGAAGATGGCTACAGTCATTCCCCTGCACAAAGAAAGTCCAGCCACCAATAGGCCCATAAGTCTGACCAGCCTCATATGTAAGGCCATGGAAAGAATCATCATGGGCATGATAAATCAAGACATAGGTAACCTGTAAAAACTGGACCCATCACAGTTTAACTTTTTTGAAGGAAGGTCATGCCTATTAAATTTGCTGGACTTCTTTGAGGGGGTTGCCAAAGCAATGGATGAGAGCAAGACTGTGCACACAGTTTACCTCAACCTGGCCAAGACTTTAGATACAATACCTCACAAAGGCATTATAGACAAGCTCTCTAAATTAGGCATAAACCCTTTTATCACCCTCTGGATAGCCAACTGGCTCACTGATAGGACCAAGGAGGTCGAAATAGGTTAGGCCACCTCCACTAAGAGGCCAGTCGCTAGCAGAGTCCCCCAGGGCTCAGTACTGGGCCCACTCCTTTTTGGCATCTACTTCTCAGAAGTGGAAGCAAACACTAAAGGTTTATCATAGGATCCTAGGAAGTTACTAGGCTATTGGCCCTGAGGCCCTTACAAGCCTAGCCAAGAATTTAGCCCATGTTCCAACAAGTTTATGGCTGACTAAGTTTGCAGATGATTGCAAGCTGGGGGTTATCATCAATTCCCCTGCAGACACTAGTATTCTTCAAGAAGGACTATCTCTGATTAGCAAATGGTGCCAAAGCCATGTTCTTAAGTCAATGCTAAGAAATGCATAATTGTACCCTTGGGGAAGTTAACCACACCGGGTAATTACTATGTTGATAATATACCCCTAAGAGTTGACCCAATGGTCAGGAATCGGGGTACTCACAGTAGATTTACCTTCTGACACCACATGGCCACAGTGGTGAGGAAATCCTTTTATATTCTGCAACTTATAAGTAAGGGCATGACATCTAGGTTGAAAGAGATCATTATCCCACTTCCCTCTGCCCTTATCAGACCAGCCATAGAATACAATGCTCCATTCAGTATGCATCTGACCAGGCATATACAGCATCTAGAGCAACCTCAGAGTTCCTTACAAAAATAATACAATGTGTAACAAACCTGCCTTACACAGAGTGCCTCAAAGCACTTTCCCTCTACTCAGTTTCCTATAGATTACTGAGGGGTGATCTATGCCTGGCTTACAAAGCATCCACAATCCCTACACTTAGGACCCTCCTTCATTTTTGTAAGTCAAACAGTACAAGAAATACAAGGTCTAAGAACCTGAATTTTGTTTTTTACTTAAACCGAACATGCTGGAGAGACAGATATGTGCCCCAGAGACTGCCCCTCCCATGGAACAGGCTTCCCATCCATGTGAAGCTGAGTGTGTCTATTACCCAATTCAAGCACAGCCTAGATCAGTGGATGAAGAATAGGACATTTACACCAGGCCTGACACCTATGTCCCTTATGGACAGAGGTAGCTTATAAATGCCTGGCCCACAATGACCCCTATTTGGGTACAATACTTCATTATTCTTTCAGGAAAACTTGGCCTTGCTTAGAAAGGTCCCCCCCATGGTCATTAGCCTAGTAAGAATCTATGAATCTATGAAAGCCATTTTTCAAACAAAAGAAAACACTCTCACATTGAAAACAGACTTTGCAAGAGAAGCCATAAACTTCTCTTCCTTTGAAACTCACACTTAGTGAAAAAGCATCTGGCAACACATTATACTATGGGAGACATGCTTTGATTCATACTCAAATAGTTACATTACTGTTGCCCCCACTCCCGCAAGTATATACCCCACCATATACGCCCAACCCCCCCATATACCATGCCTCTCCCATGTACCACTTTTATCCATCTAAAAAAGCAACCAAGTCTACAATTTCACTACCTAATCATCCAATACCTAAAAACTATAACCTGTATAACTACCCAGCTACTACTAGGAGGAGACATTCACCCCAGTCCTGGGCCAGCAATCCCTGCTAATAAGCCATGCACCCATCACTATCCAACTAAGCAAACGCACTGACTTACTAATACTAAATATGAATACCCGCAGTATCATGAATACAACAGAAAACCTTCACGCTGCCATCTCCTTATATAACCCTGATATTATTCTCATCACAGAGATGTGGCTTAAACCACATATTAAAGATAATTCCATCACCCCACCTGGGTATAACATTCTCAGGGCAGACTGGCTACATAAACGAGGGTTAGCTTAGTAGCTTAGCTCTACTTCACAGAACAAACCTACAACTCCAACTTCTCCAAAAGGATTCCTCCAACTTCAACAATGCAGAAACTCTCCCTTAACCAACATAAGCACCTAAACCTACTGGGTATCTATATACCCCCGAGTGACAACCTAACCACCCTAGAATCCATACTTCACTGGGCCTCATATTCCCTCCCTCAAGAAACTGTCATGCTAGGTGACATAAGCATTGACCGGAATTCCATCCACTCTCTCACCCCCACCCACCACATTAGCCTATATAACTTCACCCAACTTATAGATACTCCCACACGCATTGATAAGGCCACAAAAAGGAATTTATACTTGATTGGATCCTCACAAACTAACCAAATACTGCCCATGATTGTGGCACCCTACCAAACTCTCTGAGTGACCACAGCCCCACTTTTATCCTCAGGCACAACCTTAAAATAATTAACTCTCCCTTTCTTCTACAACCTCACTCTAACAAAAATTTTCCTAGAGACCACTTCATAAGAGCCTTGCAACATTGCAACTGGTCTCTCATCAACCCTTTCATTAGACAAAGCAGTTGATTATTTCAACTCCTCATTCCTAAATATCCTTAACCAACTATCCCCCTTAAAAACAATCAGGATACATAGCAACCCCACCCCTTGGCTCCAGAAAACCACAAAAGCCCTACTTAGAGCCAGGGATAAAGCCTGGAAAACCTGGCGCCACACCAGATCACCCCACAGCTAGGCAAACCTTTCACAAGCTCTGGAACAAAACAAAAAAAAACAGATTTACGTCAATAAACAAAATTACTATATCACTCAACAAAACAAATACAGTACCAAACTGCAAAAATTCTGGGCAACAATAAATAATATCCTACAGCCCAGAAGAACCACCATTCCCTTCCCCAACATAACAGGTACAGACCTGGACATAGCCTCCATCTTTAATAACTATTTCACGTCTTTAGTACTCAAACTCTTAAACAGCATCACTTCCTCCAACACCCCACAACCATCTCAGGCCCAAATCAATACCATACCTTTTACACTTAAGTCTGTTCCTGCCTCTGCTATCCAAAAACTCATAGCCAAACTCAAACCAACCACCCTTGCTGCCAAAAACTATCCTGCCAAATACCTCCAAATTGCATCCACAGCTATAGCCTATCCCATTTTACTTCTAATAAATAGATCCATCACTGAACACACTGTTAAACATTATATATATCATACCACTCCACAAAGGTGACTAATTGCAATTCTCTCACCCCTCTCTAAGATCCTAGAAAGATGTATTCATCACCAGTTCCTCTCCCCACTAACAACCTTCTCTCCTCAACCCAACACGGATTTCACCCATCCCACAGCACCACCACTGCCCTACTCAAATTCACCAGTACTATAAACTCCCACAGGAATCTAGGTAAATTAGTCTCAGCTACCTTCCTAGATTTATCCAAGGCATTTAACACAGTCTCACATAATAAACTACTGCCTTGTCTCTCTAACCTCAACCTTAACAACCCCACCCTACTCTGGTTTAAAAGCTATTTAGATAACTGCCACCAATCCATCAAATGGCATAACTCTCTACCCCCCACTCCCAACCTCCTTAGGTGTGTCGCAAAGATCAATCCTAGGACCCCTTCTTTTTAATATCTTCACAAACAACTCCACCCAGCTCCTCTAAAGCCGACATAGTCCAATAAGCTGACGACACAACTCTCATATGCTCTGCACCCAACATCCAACTTCTCCAACAAAAAGCCTTCCTGAAATAGAGAACTGGCTTAACAACTCACAACTTATACTAAATCCCAAGAAAACACAACTAATGCTATTCCACTCTACTAAAACGAGCAACCTTACCTTCTCTATACTCTCTGCCAACAAAACCCAAATTACCCGTCACTGAGGCTAAACTCCTAGGAGTTACCATCGACCAGCAGCTCAAATTCACAAAGCACTTATCAACAACCATCACTAAAGTCCACAAAAAGCTAGGTTCCCTCTATCGCTGTAAACCACCGAATCTCGAATAGCAATAGCCAGGACCCACCTCCTATCTACTCTACTTTATGCACTCCAGTTCTAACTAATCTTTACGAAACTGACCTTTGTAAACTTTCCATCTATTACAAGAAAATCGCTAGATTCACTACCAATGCCAAATCATGATCCCACCACAGCCTTTCCCTACAAGCCTTGCACTGGTGTGAATTTCCAAACCTATTAAGGTACCATTAACTCAATCTAGCTCATCTAATTCTGTACTATCCCAAGAAAACCCCTGACCTGACTGGCATGCTGAACTTCTATAATTCAAATGGACAACTTCAGTCCTTCAACAAAGCCTTAATTGAAACCATCACATGCAAAAACAACTCCAGGGAATCACTATTCGCCCATGAAATAGCAAAAATATGGAACAACCTTCCCCTGACCTCAGACTACAAAACTCCACACCCTCCTTCAAAAACATACTTAAAACATACCTCTTCACCAACTGTCTATGCAACTGTAATTGAACCCCTGAAGCCTCATCCACTCACTATTTCTACACCCCATCTGTCCTGGACAATACAAACAACATGCTCTAACTATACCTATCCATGTGTGAGAAATAACCTATATATGAGTGTATGTACATGTATATACAGTATATGCTCTTTCATGTATATTTGATGAAAGTATATATGGAAACTTAAACATTTATAGACTCTTATTCAATTGTGAAATATCTTGCAATGCTGTACCAGGTTCTTATGTACTCTCACTGTATATTTTGTACACTTGTATTTTCAACCAAAAGGGGTAATATCCTCTTATTGTATACTAACTGCTGTAAAGTCTACAGTCTGTATGCTACTACTCTGTAATGTCTCTCTTGTAAATTTTTCTTCTCTCTGTAAACTTATGGAGTATTTCTCCCCAGGACTCCGCTAAAAATGGGCACTTGTTGTTCAGTCTGACTATCCTGGCAAACAAATGTTAAATAAATAAAATAGCATATAGTAAAGCAGTAATTATCATCAATGTGAAGTGTACAGGAGTTCAAAAGACAAACAAATACTGCATTTGCTAACAGCCTGTGAAAACCCACTGCACACAAAGGTCCCTTTTCAGGAGTAGCCCAGGAGTACTGTCTGATGAAATAACTTGTTAGTCACTCATAAAACAAATGAAGGTTGAGGGCATCAAAGCGTGCACAACAGGAAGCTCTTTAACGGCTCGTAACCTTAGTCATCTGCACTAAATACTAGACAGACTTCTAGCCTTAGTACTGTGCATTTCACACCTGTGTGCCAGCAAAAACAAGCTAAATAGACTGTATTCATAGTTAAAATATTAATATTACACTCAGATTTCATGCTGTCAGATTTATTCACAGCTAAATATTGTCAACATTCTACAGCATAAGGAAATCATGGATCACACCCAAAGATCATGACCCATATGATGATGATCCTGTTTACTACAATCTATTTTCTTCCTTTCAGCCATTACTACTCTGTTAGTTACTATATTTACAGTCCAGAGGAACACTGAAGAACCTAGCCCAAATTATATGAGGCCAAATCAGAGATGTTTTGCAAAACTGGAGACAGATAACAACTGGCAACTCTAAATCACTTAAATTAGTTAACAAAAGAAGAGGTTTTGCATGAACATGTATAAATGGCATAACCATGAAACTGTATCACTGACATTGACAACAGATTTTAATTCTCAGTGATTTACACACACACACACACACACACACACACACACACACACACACACACACACACACACACATACACGCCTACCTTACTTTGCAATGGCTAATTCCGCTTGAGTGGTGGTTGAAGCTGCTGCAAAGATGCTTGTATGCCCTGGCTGAAAACTCAAAACTTCTTCTCTTCTCTGGAAGCAGACATGACACTTGCTGAGAAAACGCATATCTTGGGCATGTTCTCTCATTAGATGGATCCAGGAAATAGATGTGGTACATGATGCTTGCTGAGAAAACTCACATCTTGGTCGCTTCTTTTATTGGATATAGAAAATAGATGCATTGCACACCATGCACATTTTATTACCTAAAGCTGTAGGCAGAAAAAATGTCTTTTTTTTTAATTAACATTGTGGCTGGACCCCCCAGACAGTACCAGGCCCTAGACAGCTGTATAGGTCTAGGTCACCTAGTGCTAGATCCAGCCCTGCTATGAACTTTAATTGGGATGGGGGAGTCATAAAGGAGACAGAGTAATATGTAGGTAGATGCAATGGTTTTACTAGTTTTATCAGTCATATAATGTTAACTTATGTATAATATAGCATGTCTCTGGTGTTTTTTTATCAGGTTGGAAGGAGAGCTTAGAAGAAGTTGAGGTTTTCTTATCCATGTTTCAATGGATGAGGAATCCAGGGTGAGATAATTAAGGTTTGAGATGGTTTGAGTAGAGCAGATGAGGGTGGTATTATCTGCATATTTTATCATGGCTGGGTGCTTGTGGGTTATGTGAAATTTATTTATAAAGATACTGAACAAGAGGGGCCAAGTACTGAGCCCTGTGGGACTCCGCTGGAAGCAGGTAAGAAGGGTAAAAAGTCTTGCTGCCATTTTATTGCTTGCTGTCTGTTTGTGAGATAGCTATAGATCTATGACAGGGTTTAGTGTGAGAGGATAAGGGATGAACATCCTGTCAGTAGATTTTGTGAGAGAAGATGCTGAATCCTTGGTTTCTTTATCTCTCAACTGTCCAGAATTTCACAGAATGTCTATATTTTTACCTCATGTTTTTTGCTCTGCTCCTCATAAAATCTGTATTTTTCTGGCAAATCATTGAGGATTGAACTCACTAAAAATAACAGACATTTATGTTTCAGAGTTTATATCATTCAGAAAATGCATGTTAACATAAAACCTATTAATGTAGCAACTTTCTAAGTTTATAAGTGCAGTGTTTAAAAATTGCCCCTGTTTTGGGGCTTTTGTCATCCTATTACTTTTGACTTTGTCCAGACGTCTTGCACTACAAAGTGGAAGAGGCATGCTTTTGATAGGTCAAGGAAATTATATGATACCAAGAGGTTAGAATTTCTCATGTGATTTATGTTGTTTGTGAAACTGAGAATGGTGGTTTTGGTCTTATGTTGGGGAAAAAAAAAACATGTTAGGTATTGGAGAGAAGGTTATTATTGATGACGCATTTTAAGAGTTGTGAATGGATACAGCTTTCTAGGATTTTTGATAGAGGTGTTAAGATAGCTATAAGCCTATAGTTGGTGAATTCTGTGGATGTGCCCATTTTGTGATGGGATATAATAAAAGACTTTTCCAGAGGCTGGGATATAGTTTTGTGAGGCAGAATGATTTATAACAATAGCGACAGTTTCAGATACTCTACAGGTAAATTATCTACTGCTAAGGTGGTTGATTTTAGCGTGCGCATATATTTTTTTATAGTTGCTGTTGAGATGGGTTGGAAATTAAACAAACCCGGGTGAATTTTAGTTGTTTGTAGGACTGTGGGTGGAGAGGGGGGTGGTTATCCTTGAGTAAGGAGAGAACAATTTGTATAAAATGGGAACTGACTTGGGAAGAGATGTTGTCTTTGCTGTTGCTTATTGTGGGTGAGGGTGTGTTGGAATGGCCAGGTTAAAGGAGTTTATTAATGGAGGACCAGAAATGCTTTGCATTGCTCTGATATCTGTGCTAGAACAGTTGGCAGAAGGATTACTTGTCTGGTTTAATCATTTGTTTAGTAATGTTTCTAAGGTGTTTGACATTTTGATAGGCTCTCTGTGTTTTAAGCCAATTTGTCCATATTATCTCTCTCTCTCTCTCTCTCTCTCAGAGCCTTGAGTTGTTTCATTTCTTTAGTTCACAATGGGGCTGGGTTTGATTTAACTCTCTCTGTATGAATGGATGCTTGGTGATTCATTATACTAATAAATGTTGTACTGAAATTAGATATTTCTTTGTCAAGGGGGTACAGTCTTTAGAGATGACCAGTTAAAGTGTCTTTGGCTATTGTTTCTTCATTGAATTTTGTGAGACTTCTTACTTGTTCATACACAACTTGATTTTTTTATTATTTAGTTAATTTTATGTAAATGTGGAGAGATGGTCATTGATTGTATCTGGTAAGCATCAAAAGAAACTTATATTGAGTGTGTTGGAGGTAAGAATCTAATCAAGTATAGGCTGTCTATTTGTAGTTATGTTGAATCTTGTAGTTGTATTGATAAGCTTGGTGAAGTTATACAGATTTGTTCATCAGCTGGGGGTGGTTTTATTAGTGAGCTGCCAGTCTGAGTTAAAGTCACAAAGTATTAAAGTTTCAACGCATATGTTATGAGATATTGAGCATAGGACATCTTTAGCTATACTGGTATTCTCTCCTGGTGACATATGTAGTGCTGTAAAACATGTGCTTTCATAATTATTAATTTTTAGTACTGAGATGAGAAATTGTGCATTGTTAAAATCAGGGATGTTTTGAGGGTGTGGGGTTACATCTGGAGCAGTTTTGCAAATTATAGCAACACTGCGTGCTGTTTTATATATCCTGTCTTTTCTGAAAGTATTGTATCTCAGTGTGGTAATTTCCTAATCAGTTATTTCTGACTAAGCCAAGTTTCACTATTAACACGTATTTCAGGGTTATAAAAGGCTATACAAGTTTGTGTATTTTGTACTTTGTTACAGATGTTTCTAAGATTCAGGTTTAGTAGCGGCAGTGCATTATTGTGGATGTGGGGAGGAGATAGCTTAAGTATTGTCACAACAGGGAGAACAGTGGGCATTGAACTTAGATCTGGATTGGAGTGGATATTTCTGCTAAGTACCAGAGTAGATGTGTTATGCTGATATGAAAGCAGCCATTTGTATTTATATTTAATTTTTAGGGTGTGATCCGATGTTGTCTCTTCCATCTGTTCCTCAATAGATGAGTCTTCTGATCCGACCTTGGATCAGAGTTCAGCTTCTCTAAACCTGGGATCCAAAGCTCAAGCTCCTCCTGCTACCCATAATCCACTCCTATCCCTGACATTACCCCAGATCTCATTTGCCAGTTGTCAGAGTAAGATGTGGTCCACTGCTCAGGTGACTCAGATAAGACAACCTATTTGTTTTCTAGGGTGTTTCCTCTACTTCTGCCTCCCCTTTGTAGGATTTTCACCTCTCCTTACCCTATATATAACCAAAAAAATATCCTTCATCTACAGAGAAATTTAACAAAGGAGCTTTACAAATTTGTTTCAAGGTCCATTTGTGCAGAGGTCAAGGAGATGGTAGACTCGCAGATGGCCACCCTTCAGTCCCTTTCCAGTGCCTTGATGTGCTCGATTTCCAATGTTACAGAAGGTGCCTGGAGAAAGGAGACATGCTTGGATGCACTTGTGTGACTTTGTGAAGCACTTCAAGATCTCCTTTGTAATTGCCTCTTTTAATGATTCAACTCTCTTCAGACCAAAAGTCAAGGGCACAATTTTGATGCATGAGAAAGATGGGGAAAACCCTATCTGCCATTGGAATATGGTTTTCTCAGCCTCAAAGGTCCTTCTCCAAGAACCAGAAAAGTGGCAAGAAACTGTATTTCTGGAAGTCCCAAGGTTTTTCCTCAGACACTACTGGAGATAGACTCCTGGGTCAGAGGGGGAACTCTAATGGTGGGCATCACCCCTGTGGCAGAGGAGGTATGCAAAACCATGGCTTCCAGGGCCCATTCACTGAGAAGCCTTATCATCACTTATGAATATCTGCCTGACTGCTATTATCTGAAGACATTCAGGGGGCACCTATCTCTGCACCCCAAATCCTGCCCATTCATCACTAAAACACTTGGATGCAGAAGATTATCTCCAGAGGGTATTCAAGTCCCTTCCTTTGCCCCCCTCCATCATCAAGAAAACTCCTGGATTGTTCCATGCTCTCAAAGAAGAGCAGCTGCTCTAGAAATAAAGAAGCTACTTGACAAATGGGTAATCCAGGAGGTCCCACCAGACCAACACGGATCTGGAACTTACTTAAAATTCTTTTTGCTGCCAAAAAGAAAGGAACCTCAGGCCCATTTTGGACCTCAGTCATGTCAATCAATATGTCAATCAGATGAAGTTTTGGATGGTCACGGTTCAGTCTATCTTCTCCTTATTGAGGAAGAACAACTGGATATGTTTGATAGACCTTCAGGATGCTTACTACCATATTATGATTTACAGGTGATCCAGAAGGTTTCTCTGCTTTGGGCTGGGAGCCAGTCATTTTCAGTTTAGAACCATGCCTTTTGGTCTCACCACAGATACCGGGTGTTTACCAAGTGCATGGCAGTGGTTGCAGCTTATCTCTGACTGCAGTGGTTCTGAGTGTTCCTCTAACTACATGACTGGCTCATTTCTGCCCCTACCAGGGATTTTATCCTCCATGCCAAAGACTACTTGCTTCTTTTGTGCTCATACCTGGGTATTACTATCAGTCTAGACAAGTCCAAGCTTCTTCCAGTCTGGGTAAAAGAGTTCATTGGGATGCATTTGGATACAACTGCTCAGATTGCAAAAGTTTCAGAGAACAGACTGATAATCCTACAGAATCAAGAGTCACATATCCTTTCATGCAGAAGCCACCTGCTAGACTAATTCTTCAGCTTTTAGGCTATATGGCTGCCTCCATCACTCTGGTTACCCTAGCGAGGTACCACATGATGGTTCTTTAATGGATACTTTCAATACAATCATCCATCAGGTGTCAACCCATGAACTTCCCAATTTGCTTGACAGACATTTGCAGAGCACACATAGGTTCATAGGTTGGTACTAGGCTATCAGCCCTGGACCCTATACAAGCCTAGCCATAACAATTCCCTGGATATTTCTTCCCACAATATTTACATCCCTGGACCCCTGTCTAGCAGGGTGACTAACATGCCTTAACATGATGGCTTTGGTTACTGAAGTAATCTCAAGGTCAACCCTTTGTCCTTCCTTCTCCCCAGGCCATGGTGACCACAGACATTTCCCAGATGGGGTGGGGGGAGCAAGACATGGAAAAGACAGTCCAAAGCACATGGACCTCCTCCGGGGCAAATCTTCACATCAACATTATGGAGATGAGAGCTGTGTTCTTAAGCATTACTGGCTTTTCAGGACATTCTACTTCTGGGACTGATTACTATCCAGATGGACAACATGTTAGTAGTCTAGTGCATCAATAAACAGGAGGAACATGGTTCTTCTCATTATGTCGAGAGGCAGTGAGAGTGTGGCAGTGAGTGATACTTTCTGATCAGTTCCTGATAGCAGTGCATATCCCAGGGAAATCCATTGTGCTGGTCGACAGTTTGAGCAGGCTTATCCTTCTTCCATATGAGTAGTCCCTTGATCCAATGGTGTTGGAGTGGATCTTCCTTCATTGGGTCTAGCCATGCTGCAAGTTTTTTCACCCTCCCTCACAACATGAAATGCAGCAGGTTCTTTTCCTTGATCCCCCAAGAGCAAGAGCCACCAAGGAATGCTCTGATGCACAGTTGGCCCTCGGACTCCTGTATGCCTTTCCACCTACTCTGTTCATCCCAAAATTCTTGCAGAAAGCATGAGACAGGAGGATCACAGTCATTCTCATTACTCATTTCTGGCATCATCAGGTATGGCTTCCTATCCTATGGCCACATCTGTTACACCCTCGTTGGGTGCTGGCTCCAGGTCCAGATCTTCTCTCTCACCCATCTAGAATGCCTTAACTAGACATTCAAGCCCTCAAATTAACCACTTGGTTTCACCAGTTCCAATGATCACTGGTCAGTCCAGGCTTCCTTCTTCAGTTATCCACATTCTTACTTCATCTCAGAGTACATCTACCAGGTAAATCTAGAAAAGCAAGTGGAAAATATTTTTTATATGGGCCTGTCAGCAGAATCTGGGCGCCATTTCTGCTCCTCTTCCTGCTGTCTTGGATTTTCTGGCCTCCATTTTTCACGAGTGAGCTAGCTTTTCTACTATTAAGGTATAGCTAGAGGTGATTTCTAATTTTCATATAAGACAAAATTGGTTTACTATCACATACTCAAATCTACTACGTTCAAGTATTAAGATGTCCAAATCACATGTTCAGAAATCTCAATACCGAACATAAAAAATGTCGAAGGCAGCATTTTAGTAAAGTCGAAATTTTGAAAATGTCGACTTTACTGAAATGCTGCACTTCTGCTCAACATTAACAAACACTTTTGCAGGGGTGGCAAGCCCCGCTGCACCCCCCCTCCTTATATATACAAACCCCGAGATCGCACTACAGTGAGGGAAAGGGTACATTTCCCGATCCCCACTATAGTGGGATCTGCACCACAATGTCAAACCTTACAACAGCAAATGCTCGCTATTGTAAGGTTCGACATTGTGGCATTCGTAATTTCAGTTCTGCCAAAGGTAGTTTCGCACAAATATCAGTCACACGAAGTACTATCAACAAAGTGATTGTAAGCCGAGAAAATCGTATGTGTACAGTCTCACTTAGATTATCCAAGGCTTTTCTTCTAAGACCTCCCCTCAGGGATTTCACTCCCCCTTAGGGCAAAATAATTTTGCTTCAAACCATAATCTGTCATCTCTTTGAACCTGCAGCAAAGAGGCTATCAAGTTTCTTACTTGGAAAACATTATTTTTGGTGGCAGTCATTTCAGCTTGGAGAATAACTGAACTACAAACCCTGTCTTGCAAACCTCTGTATCTTATTTTTCACAAGGATAGAGTGTATTTATGGACAGACCCATCTTTTATTCCAGAAGTGGCAACTGAAATTTCACTAAACCGATCTATCCATCTTTCAGTTTTCTTCCCTAATGTTTCCAGCAATGGGGAGTACATATTATACTTGCTGGACATGCATCATCAGCTCCACTTCTGTGTTCAGGGGACCAAACATATTACGAAGTCTGAACAACTGTTTGTCTCCTTCTCCAAAGCCAAGCTGGGATGAGGAATTTCCAAAGTAACTTTAGCAAGATGGCTGTCTGACTGTATCTCTCATGTGTACAAGGAGAAGGGCCTTAACTAGCCCAGACCCATCAAAGCCCATTTAACTAGATCTGTGCCCACTTCCACTGCTTTTGTTTCAAGAACATCTGTTGATGATATTTTTGCAGCTGCCACCTGGTCAAACATTCATATTTTTATTTATTTATTTTTATTTTACATTTGTTAACCGGGGGTGTCTGACTGAGCTGAAAAGGCCCTTTTTCAGCAGAGGCCCGGGGAGAAAAGCTCCACATAGAAAAATTACAGATACATTTAGATATTTAGACATGATCAGTATACACACAAATTACAATAGACATGTTTTTACAGTGGTATGCAGCACATCAACAGTTACAGTGGAGAGATTAACCTATGAACCTATAACCTCGAAAAAGGGCATAGCAAAATAAATTTAAAATGGGTGGCGAAAGCCAAACACATTCTGGCTAGGCTTATAAATGCCCTAGGGCAGATAGCCTAGTATGAACCTATGAACCTATGAACAAACAAGAAAATATTAATTTAAAACTAAAGGTAATTAATAGATTTGTGGTGTACAGCTGAAATTTGGAACACAGGTAGAATACATACATAATACACAGGTACAGTACATACATACATTGTACATTAGCCAGTGTTTGTGAGTAACAGTGAAAACTATTAGCAAGTACTCTAAGTTTAGTATGTGTACCTTATCCACTTTCACTAGCCTGGGGAGCAGTCATGGCACTGCCAACTTTGCTTGAGATGTTGCCTAATGAGTTTTTAAAGGAGGCTTTGGATGATGTGTTTTGTATGCTAGTAGGGAGAGAGTTCCATTTTTTAGCCACTGAACTACTATATAGCGCATCTCCAAAGCTATTGTAGCTGTTGGTGACTTCTAGTACTAGTTTGCTTGATGATCTAAGAGGCCTTTTGGCTGAGTGATGTACTAGGTTTTTGAGGGCAGGACACTTATTGGGGAGGTAATAGCATGACAGAGGCAGAGCTGATTGTAGGTTAGGAGGCTGGGCAGTTCAAGTCAGTGGAGCTGTCTCAAATCATAACAGTGATGAGTTCTATATGAGCAATTTGCAGCAAAATGGGCAATTCTGTTATAGCAGGCTTCCACTTTGCTTAGTTCAGTTTTGTTGAGATTAGTCAGAATGGGAGATGCATAGAGTAGGGTGGATAGAAGTTGGGAGCAAGCAATGTCTGATCTTGTGTTGTTGGTAAGAAATGGTTTGATATGGTAGAGTGATCCCAGTTTGGCATGTACCTTTTAATAGTTAAGTTGAGATGACTATCAAATTTTAGGTGGGAGTCTATGGTTATTCCCAATAGCTTAGCCGGTGCCACTGGAGCGATTGGAGTAGCATTTGTGGAGTAGATAGTGAATTGACTGTTATCAGTGTTTTTGATAGAACTGGTTATAATCAGAAGCTGAGTTTTCTTTGGATTGAGGGTAAGTTGGGCTTTGGTAAGGTAGTTTTCAACATTAGAGAATGCTAGTTGAGTTGTTTGCAGAAGGGTGGGAATGTTCTGTGCAGCACAGATTAAGGTAGTATCATCTGCATACTACCTGTGATGCATGCTGTGTGGAGGTATGGAGGTCATTTGTGAAGATTGTGAATAGTAGTGGTCCTAAGATAGAACCCTGTGGGACTCCTATAGTTATGGGCAGCTGAGGAGAGAGAGAATTTTCCCATTTCACAGCCTGGTACCTGTCAGTTAAGTAGCTTTGGAACCAGGTAAGAGTGGAATTTGATAGGTGATATTGGCTTAGTTTATTTAGCAGGACTTGGTGTGAGACTTTGTCAAATGCTTTGGACATATCCAGAAAAAGAGTTGACAACTGCAGGCCTCGTTTATGAGATGATTTACCATTTTGTAGTGGTACTATAGGCAGGTATGAAACCATGTTGAGTAGGTGACAGGATGTTGCTGTCTAGGAGATATTTTAGCACCTGGGTATGGATACATTTTTCTAGGATTTTGGCCAGGGGGGAGAGTATAGCAATGGGTCTGTAGTTATTAAGTTCATTGGAGGTCCCGCCTTTATGTATGGGTGTAACATAGGATATTTTCCAGAGTTTGGGCGCATAGTTTTCAACAATTGATCTGTTAATGAGAGTGGAGATTGGGATAGCAATAGGATCTGCTGTGAGTTTCAAGAAATAGCTGGGGAGTAGGTCGGCTGCTGTTGATGAGGTTTTTATTTTGGAGAGCATGCTTTTGATTGAAGTGGTGGAAACTGTTTTGAGGGTAAAGCTTGTATGTGTTATTTGTGTTGGGGGGGGGTAGTGAGGTTGGAACTATCCTGTGATACTAAGGATAGACTTGAGTTCACAAAGTAGGAGCTGAATTGTGTTTTGATGGGAACTTTAGTGTCAGGGGTGGTTGGTTTGGGGGTAGCCTTTTGGGTGAGTTTTAGTAGCTGGTTTACATTTTTCCAAAATTTTGAGGGGTTGTGTTGGCATTTAGTTTGTAATGTGTAGTAGGATTTTTTGTTCAGCCTAATGCATTGTTTTGTGCGGTTGCGCAGTTCTTGGTACTTAGTTAGGCTTTGTGTTTCTTTGTTTTTTTTTTTTTTTTTTTTTATAGTAAAGCCAGGCAGTGTCTCTGGACTTCAGGATTTGTTTGGTTTCTTTACTGAGCCAGGGGTTTGTAGAGGTTCTAACCTTGATTTTGCACAATGGAGCGACAGTGTCTAGGTGTTGTAGAAATGTTTGGTTGAAATATGCTACAGCCTGGTCAAGTGGGATGGTTTTTAGGAGGGGGGGTCCAGTCACGGTTACAGAGTAAAATATTGAGGACCTCAGGAGAGAAATGTTTTGTGTTTCTAGTGGATTTATAGTTAGTGGTTTTGCATATGCTTGTTCTACTACATATAAGGTATATTATGTTGTGGTCACTTAAGGTGTCTGGGAGGCTGCCTGTGTGGGGGTAGAATGTGGGGTTGTTAGGACCTAGTCAAGGATGGATTCCCTTTTAGATTTTTTATCACATCTAGTTGGAATTTGGAGTAGCTGCTGGTAGCCATGGAGATTTATTAGATTACTTGGTGTTTTTGATATAGAGGTGAACCAATATAGGTTGAAATCCCCCAGAATAAGGGGTTCTTGTAAGTATGTGGAAGAACACCAGGATAAGAAGTCTTCAAGGCTAGCAGGTGTATTACCAGGTGGAATATAGATCACAATTATGGTGATGACCTTTTTAGGGTGAAGTTGAAGTTGTGAGATAAGTATGTCCCAATTATTGGGGAGGGGTAGGAGTTTGATATTTGACGTAAAGTTAAGTTGGACTTATATAGTAAGGAAGTTCCACCCCCTTTACAAAGTGGTCTGTCTTGTCTAATGATATTGTAGCCGGTAGGGAGAACTTCTGAGTTAGGTATGTTTTTATTTAACCAGGTTTCTGTTAAAGCAACTATGCCTGGGGAGTAGTGTGCTATTGTGGCCTGGAGTTCAGGTATTTTATTTTTGATACTTCTAATATTAATATTTAGAATTAAAAGATGGTCGGTTTTGCTGCTGTTGTTGATTTGCCCAGGGATGAAGAAAGCGGGGGTATTATGTTCTGACAATTGTGTTGGAGCAGTTTGTATTGGACAGGATGGATTTGGGCCTGGGTTGGGGTGGATGTCCCCACTTATGTTGAGCCTGGTGTTAAAATGGTGATACAGATGTTGGAGTTTGGTGATGAGTGTAAGAAAGTATTGTGTTTTTTTGGAGTAAGAATGAGAGCATATCTGTTTAGTTCTGAATTGGTCTGTTATGTAGTTCTTGAACAATTGTGGGTAGATATTATTATAATGTGCGGTGTCTGTATATGAGACTGCATAATATAGTGTTATGCTACTAAGTTTAGGGATATTGCTAGAGTGATAACTTGTGGAGTTATAAAGAATTATGAGAAGACAGACTCGACTTAGTTGTGTGATAGTCATGGTTATAAAGTTTAAGTTGGTTGTTGGTGGAGGTTTGAATAGGAATTTTAGAAACTTTAAGTTTTTATTACAAATTGGACTTGCTTTTCAGAAATAGGGCTACTTTTGGTTCAGCAATCCTCCAGAGTTCCCTTCAATGAGACCACCCTAGAGATCTCGAGCTAGGGACTCTGTCCCATCTGTTGAGGAATGAATGGAAAAGAAAACATCAGTTACAAAAGTTATGTACTTACAATAACAATAGATCTGGGTTGTCTGCTTCCATCCTTTCTCAACTTCCTGCCCTCCCTTCCCTTTCTGGTATGATAGTCAGACTTGCCTTCTTGTCTTTTTATATCCTTTTTAAAATCCAGGTAAGACTATAAGTGGATGGTTATATCTAGGATTCTGCTTGTTAGGGATGAATTACTCTGAGGAATTGTGGGGCAAACTCAGTCTGAGGTAATGTTGGGGATAGGAGGGAATTAAAGGTAAGGGAAAGAGCCTGATCTGGATCCTACGTTCAGAGTGGGTGAACTTGGATCGGCGGTCAGATATGAAGAGCCATCTGTTGAGGAAGGATTGAAGCAGACAACACATATCTCTTGTTACGGTAAGTACATAACTTTGGTTTCTTGTGCTGTAGAGTTAGGTCTAGGGTATCTGTATTTCTATTCATTGGTTAAAGTGGTGTGGTATAGATCAGGAAATATGATTAAGAGGTAACTAGAATTGAAGTGTTTTTCATTTTCTGGGTTTGTGGGAGTATTATGGTAACCAAGACCAGTGTGATGGAAGGATGTGATGTGTGAGAGCAGTATTTGTAGTATTAGTTCTAGGGTATGGAAAAGAAGCAGTTTTAATGTTATGGTGTATATTGTGAAAGAAAGCTGTGTGGGTTGGGGGGGCAACCTTCTTTGTAGTCAGCTAATGCTTATGTAAATAAGTGCATATAATCTACCAAGCTAAACACTCATTAGCAGTTTGAAAACTTGTATTAATAAAACATTACTAGTTCCACGTAATGAAACAATACTGTCAAAAATACAATGAAACCTGAGCTTGACCAGGCAACCAGGATGCAAACAACCAAAATAACAAAACCATTGAAACTGCACCAAAGGATGATGGCAAAAAACAATATATTTAGCGTAGTAAGCATTTAATAGTTGCCATTCATCTGAAGACTTCCTCAGAAATTACGCTAAATGTCTTGTTTTTGCCATCATGCTTTGGTGCAGTTCCAGTGGTTTTGTTATTCTGAAATAATACCTTATTCAGAGGACATAAATAGGTAGCTGTAGGTCAAAAATCAGTTTACAGCATGTGGCAAAGCAATATATGTCTATTTGTGGCTGGAATTAAATGAAAGTTGGTAAGGGACTGACTGTATCTATGAGTGTTTTAGGTAACAGGTTTGCTGCTGAAATGTAAAATGAGAATTATGTGGTAGCTTAACTGCAGACTGATGGTTTAAAACTTGTGTATGTATTACTATAGCAATAACCCATGCCTGGGTGTGGGTAATGCTGGATTTACCCACAGTTGGTGTGGTTTGGTCATGAGGGCGAAGCCCGAGTGGCCAAACAAAGACAACCATGGGTAAATCCAGCATTACCCACACCCAGAAGTGGGTTATTGCTATTATACAATGACATTATTTAAGAAAAAAATAATTTCTTAAATAATGGCATTGTATAATGCCTCCTTGCTGCCCTTCCGCAGCTGTTTGGTATTCTGCGGCAGTTCTGATGTACTGTGTATGCGTATGCTTACGCAGTACATCAGAGCTGTGGGCAAAAGCAATGGAGAAAGCAAGATCTCCATTGCTTTTTACAAACTTGCTATGTTAAAGAAGCTTAACATAGCGAGACAGCTTTATAAAAAGCAACGGAGATAGGAAGATCTCTGTTACGTTTTTTAAAGCTGTCTCGCTATGTTAAACCCATTTAACATAGCACGACACCTTTAAAAAAAGCAACGGAGATAGAAAGATCTCCGTTACTTTTTTTAAAGCTGTCTTGCTATGTTAAACTCGTTTAACATAGCGAGACAGTGTGTAAAAAGCAACAAAGATCTTGCGTTCTCCTTTGCTTTAAAAAAAGAGTTATACTAATGGAAAAAGTCCGGGCGACCAGACCTTTTTCCATTAGTATAACTCTGATTTACAACATGCACGCTGACCAATCAGCATGAATGTTTTAGAATATTAATGGGGGGGGTCGTTGTATAATGATAATTATATACTTCATATATATAATTAGCTCTGAACCTAATTGATATCCTACCGCTTGGCTTCAACATTAACATTTTCTTCCCTACCAAGTTCCTCCCTCAGTTCCATTTTGTTGAATTTCTAATCACTAATGACAATATCTATTATCTAACAAATCTACTAATACACCACTTCAAATGTTCATTATCTACAGAATGCATGCATATATTTTATACTGTAATATTTGCCTTCACTTCATATGAATGTAATCTAAAACCTTGCACTAATGCCCTGATACCATCCCTCCTCTACTACTAAGCATAGCTTGGATGCTAACTTCTGGAAAAGTTGTCCACCTTCAACTCTTGCCACATCTCTTAGACAACAACCTTATAACAAACCACAGCACTATGACAGCCCTCTTATCCTTCCTTGAGACTGTTAACACACACGCGATTCGCCACATTTGTCTCTCTACTACTACTTGACTGACCAAGGGCCTCAACACTATCTCACACACACCTCTTAAACAAACCTCCTTCTTCCATAAATTGGTTCTCTAGCTATCTATCAAATAGAAACCAAGCTGTAAAATGGAAAAGGCCACTTCCCCTTTAGTACCCCCACTGGAAAGTTCCTCAAGGATCTATTCATATATTTATAAACGATTTCCAATCAATTTTCTACCATTATCTGCTCTGCCACCTCCTCCTCTCAGCTCCAAACACTTACCCAGGAAGCTTTTTCAATTAACAGTGGATGAAAAAAAATAAATCACACTCAACTCTCCAAAAAAAAAAAAAAACTATTTTATTTACCCAAATCTAAATTACCAGCCAAAATAACTACCTTGAACTAGTGACTGAAACTAAGCTAATTGATAATAGGCTTAGCTACAACTCCATCTACAAAAAAATAAAAAAAATCATCAAAAAGCTAGGTATGCTCTAGTCAGAACTACTGACCAATCTTCAGTCCTCTCTAAAAAAAGCTTTCCTCCTGCTATAATAAAATCGCCAAAATTAAATGGACACAGGTCCTCCACCCACCACTAATCACCTCACTTATATACAGCTGACTTTCGCTCACACAAACATTCTTAGTCCTTCTCTTCAACCTTGCCGCCTCTGGGACTCCACCCACCACCATCCATTCCACCCACCTCTAACACAAGTTCAAAAACTCTTCCATACACACCACACACCCCCCCAATGGATTCCTGCTCTGCTCCTCCTCCTCATATTTATTATATCTCATTATCCCATATCTCATCAGTACATCTTGAATAACTCCTCTAAATGTATATCTCATTACTCTTTCTATTTTCTTACCTCTCATTTATCCTCATCATACTGTAGTGATTTGAATGCTTTTGAATTGTGAGCTTAAATGTTTTATGTTTTACTCTGTACAATCTCTTTTGTAAACTAATTTTGTCTGTCCCAGGACTCCATTGAAAACGGGTTCTTTTGGCCCAATGGACTATCCTGGTAAACCAACTGCAAATAAATAAATAAATAAAATAAATAAACAAATGTGTGTGTGATTGTTAAGCTAGATTACTTAATGTCTGTTCATTTTTACTACTGAATGCCTGTTTTAAAATGTTTATAATATGTTGGAGCTTTTCTCCCAGGGCCTCCGCTGACAAGTTTTTTTTTAACAAAACCTAGCTGAACAAACCTGGTAAACAAAATCAAAATAAAAAAAATAAATAAAATTGTGACTGGTGTACGGCTTTTGTGTGTGTGTGTGTGTGTGTGTGTGTGTGTGTGTGTGTGTGTGTGTGTGTGTGTGTGTGTAAGAGGGGTGGGAAGTAGGGTGAGTCATGGACAGAGAATGATGTTGTTTGTCTTTTCGGCTTTTCCTGGTTAGGGGTCACCACAGCGGAAGTCCAGTCCGCTAATGATTGGCAGTAGATTTTTTTTTATGGTGCCGAGTTGCCAGCCCGACACCCAACCTTCAGCGAAGGCACAGCCATTCACGCATGTCTTTCAGGGGCCACTCTACCACGGGGAGGACATGCAGACTCCACACAGAAGGCACTCCAGCCATGAATCGAACAGGAGAACCTCTTGCCGTGAGGCAACAACGCTACCGCTGTACCACCGCGGCTTAGTCATGGACAGAGAATAGTTCCTATAAATGTAATGCTACAGGGTGGTTGGGGAATTGTATGTGAAGTCATGGGCAGAGAACAGTTCCTATAAATGCAATGGTATGGAGTGATTGAGGAAATGGGGGATGGTAGAGGAGCAAAGAAGGCAGTAGCTGTCACTCTGCCAGAAGGTAATCAGTGTGGATGTGCTTAGTGTGAAGACAGAAGCTGTAAGGTATCACAGTTACCTGCATTACATATTACTTTTGCCTTTAAATGTATTCAAGCTAGAGAAAGGCACTCCATTATAAAATACTGCCTAAAATCGTGTAGCCCCACCACTGCTGCACCAGGTGAACAAGTAAGTGAAATAACTCACTCTCTTTTATCTCGTATATGTTGGTGGGAGAAATAAGTTCTCTAGATGGTAGAAAGAATAAGAGTAGCCTGTGTAAGGTGCTTAGACAAGATGTAAAAGAGTTAACACTTAGGTATGAGCTCAGTCATAATTATTACATTGGGATGAAATGGCTAGGCTTAAAATGATCTCTGGGTCGATAGCCTAGTAATCTCCTATGATCCTGTGATATATTATGTTACCTTACAAATGATACTAGTAAGACTGATTAACCTCTAATTTCCAGGGCCAGTTGTAGGGTCACCCTTGTGATGATAGCTGTTCTCCAGGCCTCAGATACATCACCAGTGGCAAGTCTAAGATTGAACAGTTTCAGGAGGGGGTCTGTGAAGCAGTATTCTGTACAAACAAGAAGAGAGCCTAGTGTGTTAACTGGACTCTTAGCACTAATGCTTTTGATTTAAGTGAGGGCTTTTAGGACTTGTTCAGAGATATTTATGGGAAGTGGTACAGACTAAATGGCCTAAGGCAGGAAAAAACAGGGAGGGTACAGCAGAGGGAAGTTTGAGCTAAATGTGTCTGTTAATATATTTGCAATATACTCAGAGTCCAAGTGAATGGCACAATTGAGGTCAGCTCCATGCAGTGCTGTGTATTGTTTCTGATATTCTTGACATAGTTAAAGAAGGCTTTTGTTGTTATCACTGGATGATACAGTAATGTTTAATTGATACTTACTTTGATGGTTTTGATTGCTCACCTTAATAGTTTACATTTTTGACAATGCTTACAGGGTGTGGTGAATTGAGTTTATTCCTAAGGGCCAAAAGTGTTTTTTTCTCTCTTGTAAAGTTTGTTTATAGTTGAGTTACAACATAGGGCATGTTGCTAGATTTGGCATTGTATTTGTGGAGGGCAGGAACAGATACATCAGCACAGAAGTCAAGGTAGGAGTAGAAATCAGTAAGTTTTGTAGTCACCTTAGATATGGAGTCATCTTGAGATGGAGAACTTTTGAATCCCTTCAGGTTATTCCTGAATGTTGGAAAATTGAAGTTGGAGAAATCCCTAAAAGTAGTATGACCTTGGCGAAGGTCCTCATGGAGAATGCATCAAGAGAGTGGTCTGAGTTGACAAATGGAGGAGCAGCTATGAAAGTAGAGTATGTTGGTACTACATATGTAAGAACAAGCAGATCTAGTAGATTCCAGCCCCTAGTAGGAGAGAGTATTGTTGAGCTGAGAGAATTAGCATTAATGATGTCCAGGAATCGCCATGTCTATTTATTGTTTGTGGTATATATATTTTATGTTTGCCATTTTATGGATGGGTAGTTGAACTCTCTTTGATTATGTTGGGCTCAATAGTTAAAGATTCTATTTAGTTGAAGGTATGTGTCCTGTGCTGTAGGAGGTATGGACAGTTTATCTAAACTTGCCTATAAGTAACAGGGTATGCAAGCGCTCTAGGTCATTATCGTGTTGGATTAGTCATTAGGTGAGGGGATTTTGAATGAATAAAGTTAAACCCCACTAGAAACATATCCACTCTAACTAGATGATCTGAATGCATAGTAGGCATTTAACCCAGGTAAAGAAGGAATGCTGCTGCTGCACTGGAATCAAGGCTCTGTAATTATACGAATGTGTATGTTTTCAAGGGTCAGAAAGGCCTTGAGGGCATGTCTCTTATTTAAAATTCTAGTATTGCACAATATCATATTTGATGGGCCTGATTGAAATTTGTAAGATTAGTATGTGCCAGAGACTGATATTGCCCACAAAATACATTATGAGGACAGAAAATGTTTTGGCCAACATGAGAAAGCTGTGTGGTGAGAGGTGTAGGCCTTCCCTAATGAGGTAAGCAGGACTGTCTTCCAACACCTTTGAAGCATATATTGGATCTCCCTGGTATAGCTGCAATATCTGAGCTAATTGTTGAAAATTATTATTTTTTTTGTTGTTGTTTATATTGTGGAATCATTCATGATGATGACAGATTGCTGCTCAAAACTAGCTATTTTTCAGACTCAGGCACATATAATGAGAGTTCGGACATATCTCCTAAAGTGGAATGCCTAATATTGTTCATTCTAGTGTTAGAAACTTCAAAACGTTATGCATACTTGAGGTGAAAGGATCTTTGTGCCATGGTAATAGGACACATTTTATTTACCTCCCCTTTTGTTCATCAAGATAGTTTGACTAAGATGGTAGTCCCTTTTGTGCAGAGACCAGAGCAGAAAATCTCCATAATAACGCCATAATAACAAATACATTTCAGTACAGTACAGTGGTTACATAATTTTAAAATGGGTTATCATACACAAATGTGTTCAAGGAAGATCATTTCAAAGCTTATTTAGTGACTTTATAAGCGATATTATGTCATTATATTTACATTCTAGGGAGAATTAGGGAGGAAGAGGGCAAGAAGAGGATGAGACATTAAGATTAGTGGTAAATGTACATGAGTTGTGCTGCAGAATGTTTTAAAGGAGATAAAGGTTACATTAGGTGACTGATTTTACATGGTGATTCAGGGCTAAGACATGGACATTTTAACATCTGAGAGACAGCTGCAGCTTACCATCACTCTGTCCCTGCTCAGCTTCGAGAGCAGTTCATCAGAATATCTAACCACAGAGTCACCTATGATTAGGATGTTGTCATTTGTGACAGGAAGCGCTTGTAGCCTTAAGGGCTTATTTGTACTGCTTGTGTGACCCTTGTTTATGATGGCAACAGAAGCATATGGTGGGTGAGGTGTGAATATGTTGCTGAGTTTAAGTATAGTAATGTATTACTTAGGAGGCTGGGGCAGTAAGTTATGACAATATTGTTGAGGTGTAGGAAGGATGGTATGTTGTCTAGGAGGCTTTGGGAGGGATTGTAGTACATCAACATACATGGGATTAGTATTCATGTTGTGCTGAGGTGGTATGGGGTGTGGGCATAGTCTTTCTATTGTACTGTTGTGGTGAAGGGGGTTGTCCTGACATCCAGGTGACTTGAGAGGCTTACCTCCAGCTGAAGTAGGCATCCTCACCTCTCTCAAGTAGACTTAGAGTTAAATAACAATAATGGATTGTCAGTAAACATAAGGCAGTTACTGCACTGCCCTAAGGTACCTAATACAGGTATTTCAGCAAGAGATGAGGTGACATCACCCTGATGTCTCCTGGTATCAGAAAATATGAGGAAGGCTCATTTACAAGACAGTCGGATTGCTGTGCTGACCAAAGAAATGTAATGGTTGTTGCTGGTGGTGGGCTCAATTATAGGGGTTAAAGTACTAAGCTGAAACAAATAATGTAATAGGAGTTTCAGAGTTAATGTGGGCAGTACAAGATACAGTAGTTTTTGATGGATGGGCTCAGTTTTAGGTGATTTAGGGTGCTGTGCTGACCAAAAAGTTATGTGGACACTAACAAGATACAGTAGTAGGAGTAACAGTCCGTTCTGTGTGGTATAATGACAAGGGTTGGCATAATGGTTAAGATGCTTACAGGTACAGGGTTTGATTCTCACTTTTGAAAGGGAAATTGGCTATGCTTAAAATGGCCCACTAGGGCAGCTAGCCTAGTACTTACCTATGAACAGTGAATTTAGGGCAAAAGGTAGAAAACCAGGTAGTGAGCATTGTAGGAAAAAATACGACTCAGGATACAGGCACAGCTACTAAAAAACTTAGCAATAACGGTGTAGTAATTCAGAATTTTGTGTAATAATCCAGAAATGCCACAGAATAACAGCACAGTAGTACCAGTAAGTAAACGGTGCAATAAAATTAAGAGCAGCACAGATTATCACGTCAAGGGCTACAGTTAAACAACAGGTCAACAGGTCAAGAGACGTAGGTCAGGCAACACAAGAATACAAGCATGGTAACAGTTCTACAGAGTTACAATCTGCTGCTGCTCTATACACAGCTAGCAGACTTGAAATAATTCGGTTTGTCATCACCTAAAGTAGTGCAGGTGCTCATAGGCAGTTAGATAGCACGGAGCATGTGGTAAAATGCACATAGCAGCTGGACGTAAGCACCGGACTATACAACACAACACAACAAGGAATAAAGTAAATGAGAACAAACACAAAACAGCATAAACTTAGAGTGCTAGCTGACTAACAGCTAATAAATATTCAAAGCATTATTTGTTTCCCTTCTCTTGCAAGAGTAACAGTAAGAAGTCCTAAACAAAATTAAACACCACCGGCATGGCACACCTTTTCCAGTAACTGCTGCAAGTACTGCAGAAGTCATTTTATTGGTGTTGCAGGGATAATATGTGGTCAAATCCATTATTCAAGTCAAACAGGAGCTTGGTTGTAAAACTGGACACAAACCAACACAGAGCTATGCAAAACTGCAGATAATAAAGGAAATGAAAACAAGCAAAGCAGCCAGCAAGAGCTAGGAATGCTAGCAAGACAGAGCTAAAGGAAAATAAATACAACCACAGCAAGGCACACATTTCAGTATTAGTTAAAAGTGCTGCAGAAGTCTCTGCCTGTTGTGTTGTAGGTATTGGATGTGTGGCCAGATCCAGTACTTAACTAGGTCAGGAGCTCAGGTGCACAGCATAGTAACAGTAAACTTAGATACAGGCTGTAGACTATGAAGTCACTTCACAGCAGTCCATATGACTGCTTTTATAAAACATGAAAAGCAGGAACAAAAGGATTTAAAGCTGGTATTTGAAGCAACTCCTTTCTAATCAGGTCATGCCACCAAGCCTTTCACCCTTATTATGTGTTTTTCTTCTCATCTTTGTGTACCCGGACATGTCTTCTACCTTTACTGGTCCCTCTGCAGAGTCGTAGCTCATCAGGTCTTTATCGGCAAAAGCAATGAGGACAGGTGATAACAGCTATCATACTCATGTTGTGTTAGTGACATCAGTGAGCAGTGATAACTTGAGTACTGTACCCCCAATCTCCATTAAACTTTGAAAAAAATTGGAAGCTTCCAGATACTGACTTTTGTCATGAAGCACTGCCATTATGGTGAAGTCCTTCTAAGCATATTAGGTCACACATATGAGACAGTGATACTTTAGGCAGATTTTTTCTATGACTCTTGGGGTGAGGCAGTGCAAAAGATGTATTTGCTTATTGTTGACTATATAATAAAGATACATAGTTTCCATTATCCCATGATCCCTTTGCTATGTGCCACGGCTGAACACCATTGTTCTACAGTGCACGATCCTGTTGCCTGTGACTGTAGATGGTGACGGGGAGGTGGGTCTATGGCTAAATTCCCTGTAGACTGGAAGCAGCAGTAACGTAACTCAGAACATTAAGATGAAATCTCGAGGTAGCTTTTGCAATTGCTGGTTATGATGAGTATAAGAAGAAAGCACCAGCATAGTGAAGTTTAACTTTTATTATCACTAGAAAATATTAATGGCAAACAAATTGTGATAATTCTGAGGTATAAAACGTATGGCATTTATTACAACTAGAACTGCTATTAAATTAAGCCACAGTTTCTTCCTTTGTTCCAGGCTTTTTTCTTACAGCTGAAACTCAAATTAGGAGGAGCAAGAATGAAACATACATTTTGGCATTTGTTTGTCTGGTATCTCACCCCCTCATTTGGGGAAGGCGAGATGAGGTGAAGTGAGGTAAATCAAGTGCAAAACAGAAAAATAAATGAAAACTCATTTCATATGTAACAGATTGTGTGCCTTTCATTAATGAGATAAATGTTGAACTCCTAGCCAGTACCTTTGATGTAGGCAGAGTATTTTTACTTCATCAGTGGAGTTAATTTCTTTACTTTGGCACCTCCCACAGATCTGAACAGCTGAATGACAGACAAGCTAAGGTTTTTAAAAATTGCCTGGCTGCTGTTTGGCTTTTCTTGGCTTTCCAGTATCACTGAGATATTTCTAAATTCACTGAAGGAATACAAGGTCTGATAGATGCCAGAAACCATGGGCTGTCATAACAGATTCTAATTCTCTGCAAGATATGACATTTTGATAGTAAAATAAAAAAAATAAAATGTAACATACTTTGGTATAGGTGTAGTGATATTTTGTAATTTTAAAAGAAGGATATAAACCATTATTTCATATTTGCAAAATATAAAATATAAATAACTGCCCAGAATTTCTCATGTAGAGTTCAGGTATATTGGCATGCCAAAACTCCAAGCATTTTCTTAACTATTAAAACTGAGAGGTAGCTATAAAGTATACTTTATTTATTGTATATTTGCGTGCTTATTTATTTTAAGTCTAGGAGAGCATGTGAGGACATATCAAGTGAAAAAGAGATAATAATCATGCCTAACAAAGCATTAATCAAAAAGTTATGCGTATAATGATTAAACAGTAATTGTAGATGAAGTGGGTAAATGTAAACGCCCTAAACACCTCAACAGGCATTGCAGTTAATTAGAGCAGCCCAATATACAGGAGACCAGTGCAACAGAATGTTGAAGTGGGCTGCAAGGAGAGTTGCAGTGCTTGATGTTTATACATGGATGTTCAATTTCTTTTTCTTGTTTTTCTTGCTATCTCCCTGGCATAGCCAGAGCTCCTGCACTTGCCATCTGATGTACCATTAGAAGTAGCAAGGCTGGCAGGGAACTAATTCTGCAGGGAACACTAGCAGTGTTTGTCATTGGGTGAATTCTGGGTGAATCATCCCATCTATCTGCAGAAAGCATCTCTTGCCTCTATGACACACCCCAAGTCCCCAGACCATCTACCATTTAAGTTTGTTTTTCATTTTAATTTATCTTTCTGAGCTGATAGTTTTATTCCTTCTTATCCAATTTTAGTGCTCCCCAAAATGGCTTATGTTTTCTAACTGTGACTGAACAATAGTCCAGGACTAGGTGAACTAAAGGCAAGACAGTATACGAAAGACCCACTGTTTTCTCACTACTCACCATGCATACCGAAAAACAGGAACATGGGTATGCACTGCACATGCTCAGCACCAAACTCCCTCACCCACCGCAGGGATCAACACAGTAACAGAAACTGATGCAGTAAACTCATAAGTATTCCCATGGCTGCTAGAATCTTTAAGTTTTCTACCAGATTCAGATTAGCAACAAAGGATCATGGTCTATTGCTCTGTAGCAAGTGGGACTGCCGAGCATTGGCCCATTACCCTGTACAAACTGGGACTGTGAAGCATAGGCCAATACCTAGTAAAAGGTGGGATTGCTGAGCATGGTCTGTTATCCTGTAAAAGTTGGTACTGAAGAGCATGGTCAATTACTCTGTAAAAGGTGGGAGCATGCAGCATGGTCCATTGCCCTGTAAAAGGTGGGACTATGAAGTATGGTCCATTAACCTGTAAAAGGTTGGACTGAGAAGCATTGTCCATTACCCTGTAAAAGGTGGGAACATAGAGCATAGTCTTTCATCCTGTAAAAGGTAGGACTGCAGAGCATGGTCTGTTACTCTGTAAATGGTGGTACTGCGGACCATGGTCTGTGTGATGCCTGTGGACTGGCCCAGCAATCAAGTAACCTCAATCCTCACCACTGACACCAGTGAGGGATGTGCACATTGGGAGGATGACAAGTACACACACAGTAAAGTACAATTTCCCATAAGAGCACACAGAGATCACAGTCAGTCTGAGGGTTGTTTTTCTCTCTCTCTCTCTCTCTCTCTCTCTCCAGATCCCCAGTAAGACTCCCCACTGGCACAGCTATAGGGTTAAGATCTCAGCCAAGTGGTCAAGCCAAAACCTCCAGCACACTCTCTGTCCAACCAATGCTTCATGGCCCTGCCCAAGTAGCTGACACACACACACTTTGAGATTTGATTTATATACAAACACACAGGTACTCCTGGGGAAGGCTGGCACAGGTTCTCCAGCTATGCCCCCTTCTACCCAGACTATATAGTAGTAGCACCTGCCACCAACCACCCTTATCAGGTACTATAAAGGTCCTTACCAATGGGTGTCCAATTCTACTGTGCAGTGTTACTATTATCCATATGGTGAGTGTGACTAAGACTTGAAGGCTATTTAGGAGTCATATACAAGTACTCTAAATGCTTATATATAGTTACACAAAACCAGCCACAATTAATAGGTTTAAATATATTTAATAATAAATAATAAAAGCACAAAACAATGCTCATTAACTCAATACAGTGACAATAGAGTTCAGAAGCACAGGAAATACTTTAAAACAACATTGTAGGACAGTCTCACATAAATACAGAAAACATCTAGACTACACCTGATATATTCCTATCTATCACTAAGAGAAACTATGTTCTAAATAACTTACTTACAGAACAAGCAAAGTGCTGGTGAGATGTTTACAGATCCAGAACAAGATACAAAAAGCACTTTCTGAGATAGTTCTTAAATTAATAATACACATTATTGCTGAATCATCTCATATTACATTATTCTTGTCATCTTTGCCTAGTTTCCCAGGCTAGCAGGAACTTAAATTTTAACATGTCTCTGTTAAAAATACTTATCTCTCAGAAGTTGACAATTCTCATAGAAGCTTGCCTGAAACTGAAAAAGAACTCCCTAGCTTAGACATCCTGTCTCTTAGCTGAGATAAACTAACTTTATAACACATCGTAAGACTCTTTACTTAGCTTATTTTATTGAAGTTTTGCAAGTTAACTCTGTATGTCCCAATTTCTACTATGAAAACATATATTTGCATTGGCATATTGTTTATAAACAGGTCTGCTCTTTTCCGGCAGGGTGCACTATGGTTGCAGTCTTGAAGCTCAGTACAGAACATATAGTATCCTTACATTTTTAAGGCAAGCATACAAATCATATTGCTATTCACAAATGACATAGAATTATTTACAAAATTCTATCTAGCTGGGCTGACAGTGTCACATTTCTATATAAAATCAATTAATATTTTCAAGGGACATATAATTATTTACAAAATTCTAGCTAGCTGAGCTGGCAGAATCTTGGTTTATCACAGTCTGTTACACTGCAAAAGGTGAGACTGCAGAACATGGTCTGTTGTCCTGTAAAAGGTGGGATTGAGAAGCATGGCCTGTTACATTGTAAAATGTGGGAATGCAGAGCATGGTCTGTTACCCTATTAAAGGTGGGACTGTGGAGCATGGTTCACTAACCTGTAAAAAGTGGGACGGTTGAGAATGGTCTGTTACCTGTAAAAGGTGGGACTGCAGAGTGGGGTCCATTAAATTGTAAAAGGTGGAACTATGGAACATTGCCCATTAACCTGTAAAAGATAGGACTGAGGAGCATGATCCATTACCCTGTAGAAAGTGGGACTGCGGACATGGTCCATTACTCTGTAAAAGGTGGGACTGCAAAGCACCTTTCATTGCCCTGTAAAAAGGTGGGTCTGTGTTCCACTACCCTGTAAAAAAGTGGGATTGCTGAACTTGGTCCATAACTCTGTAAAAAGTGGGACTGTGGAGCATCTTTGATTACCATGTAAAAGGTTGAACTGCCGAACATGGTTCATTACCCTGTAAAAGGTGGGACTGTGGGATGGACATGGTCCATTACCCTGTAAAAGATGGAACTGTGGAGCATGGTCTGTTACCCTGTAACAGGTAGGACTGAGGAGCATGGTCAATTACCCTGTAAAAAGTGGCACTGCAGGGCATGGTCCAGTACACTGTAAAAATGGGACCGCATAGCATGGTCCATTACTCTGTAAAAGGTGGGACTGCTGGGCATGGTCCATTACCCTGTAAAAGGTGGGACTGAGGAGCATGGTTCATTACTCTGTAAAAAGTGGAACTGAAGATCATGGTCTATTTGTAAAAGATGGGACTGCAGAGCATGGTCCGTTACCCTGTAAAAGGAGGGACTGTGGAGCATGGTCCATTACCCTGTAAAAGGTGGGACTGTGGAGCATGATCCATTACCTTCTAAAAAGTGGGACTGCAGATCATGGTCCATTACCCTGCAAAAAGTGGAACTGCAAGGCATGGTCCATTACTCTGTAAAAGATAAGCCTTCAGAGCATGGTCTGTTACCTTGTAAAAAAGTGGAACTACAAAGGATGGTCCATTACTCTGTAAAGGATAAGACTGAAGAGCGTGGTCTGTTACCCTGTAAAAGACGGGACTGAGCAGCATGGTCTGTTACCCTGTAAAAGGTTGCATATCATGCTGTATAGAAGGGGCATAGTGGTTGGAATTGTATAACACTTTGTCATTTGCGTACAGTAATATAAGAAAATGGAGAATCAAGTGGGACTTTGTTGATGTAACTGGAGAACAATAGAGAAGCAATAATGGAACTTTGAGGAATTCCTTTGAGGAGGGATGGGTGGTGGAAAGGGACACAGTATTTCAAAGCAGGTTTCTTCAGGAAGTACCTCCATTGTGTTCCAACCTCTTCTTGTGTACTATGACTTGATCCATGGGCCTTCATGACTAATTTGTTTGCCAGGAAAGTGAACCATTTCTCCTCGGACCATTTTCAGCCTTTATACAGTTCACAACAGCAACAGCAAATGCAGTATGTATAAAGCATTTAGACTGACCAGTCAAACAACATGTTTTTGGTGGTCGGAGGAAGCCAGAGTATCCTGACAAATATTCTTTCAGACACTCTGAGGACAAGGAGACTCCACATAGACAATGCATGCAGGTCAGAATTGAACCCTAGACATTGGAAGGTATAAATCTTAACTACTAGGCTATTGTGCCAAGTTCTAGTTATAATAATTTATATAATATACTCAGACTTGCTGTCACATGAAAATAAAATGCCCACATAAATATATGTGGGGATATCTTACTGTTCAGATGAATTTTTAACAGATTTACTTTTAATAAAGTCACCATAAACACTCATTTAACTCATAAGGACTGCACCTATCTCAGCATTCCACTGTGCTTCTCTACATAGAAAGGTGTTTTCAATTAAACTGGTGGGGATGGGTGGCACAGAATACATCTCAGGAAGTAATTTTTTTAGACAAACAGAAATACCATTTTACAGAATGGCATTGGTACATTTTATGAGCTACTACTGGGGTACAGCATCTTTAGTAGGACTAAAACACATGCACAAACAATACAAGAAGTGGAAAGGAAGATGGTAGAATAAACTAGCAGAACCATAGCCTGAGAATTGGATTGTTTTATGGAAAGCAGATAGGCTAGATAGGCTTCTACATTTGTTTCTGCTGTGTGGGGTTGTGTGGTGGAAATGAGTTTTATTTAACTTTATGAGTTTTTCCTATTTAATTGGAGAAGTGAACAGATCTATTAGATGTGACCTGGAACAGAGACACATTAGCAAAATAAAGTTTAGTTTATGCTTATATTACATAATCATAAACAGTAAATGTGTCGATTAAAACATGATCATATGTATGTAAGACATAAAAACACACCATTGCTTAGTTGTATTCAGAATGCTGTAGCAAAACAGTAGAAAGGAACAGCACGACACAGCTGGTACACTTAAGTGTTGCTGGTCTTATAAGGCTGAGATTCATTTTAAATGTAGATAATGCTATGGCACTTCAAACTTAAGTTGCACCAAGCCTTTTAAATTCTAATTGTTGGCTTCCACTGGGACTGTACTGGAGCAGTATAAGTTAGAGATTTGTGATAGAAAATGATCACAGGGAAGAAAGAGTAAACAAAACTAATTTTGCATGTGTCAAATTAAAAAAATGTATATTAAGGAAACAGCAATCTTGATGTTAATAAAAAGTAAATTATTTTTCTTTTACAAGTACTGACAGAAGTGCTAATAAATAATTGAAACTAATTTTACTTAAGCTGATCTGAGTTATTCTTTTCTTGCAATTTATGATCATGGAAAAGCAACATACATCATTTTAGAATGATCAAGTGGCACAATATACAGTGTATTTTGCTTTTATAAAAATATATTGCTTTCACATGTATTAAGTACTAATAAAAATTAAACAAATGTTCATGAATTAATGAAAAAAGATGATAATGACAGAAACAACATAGCCCTTTTCTCTTGCTAAATGTCAGTAACATTGCTTCTATAACCACTACCAGAAGTACTAGTAAACTACAAAAACATATTTTACCCAAGGTAAGGTGAGATATTCTTGTTTTGCTATTTAAGTATGTTCTATATTCTACAAAATGTGCTTTATTAAAATATGCATTGCTTTCACATGCACTGACAAAATTATTAACAAATAATGGAAGAAAATAATATGATTCAAAACAAACAAAAAATAACCACAGGGAAGCAATGTATAGCATGTTGCTGCTGAGAAAAAATGTCAGTTACATTGGATTCTTGGATGCTTTCAGAAGTGTTAGCAAGCAGCTAAAACTAATTTTGCCTGAACATTCCTGATTTGCAAATTAAGGTTGTGAAGAAGCAACATTCTGCATTTTCCTCTTGAAAAAAAAAAATAAAAAGCAGCATTGCTCTCAAAAGCACTTGACAAAAACTCAAGGCTTAATCAGTATGCTCTCCATTAAACTAATGCATTACCTTCAAAATGTTTCTGGAGCATGAGCAAATAGCTAAAGCTGATTTTATATTATTCAGAGAAAGTAATGACCATATGTAAATAATGGATAGCTTTTTTCTTTTAATGAAATGCCAGTTATATTGCTTTAGCAAGGGCTGCCAAGGTGCTAGCAAGAAAGAAGTCTGATGAAACATTTTTTGTCAGTTTATAGGTATGAAACATTTAGCATTTTAGAGTGTGGGGATGTAACAAATAGTTTCTTCCTCTTTATTTAAAATGACAATTCTTTTACAAGCACTGTCAGAAGTGCTGGTAAACAATTAAAACTGATTTTATGTGAGTCAAAGAAAAAAGATGACCACTGAGAAGTATTATGAAGCATTTTCATTGCACTGCTTATGAAAGTACTGTCAAAAGAGATGGCACACAACTTAAATGTATTTTTACCTGAGATAACCTGAAATATCATTGGTGTGTTTAAGATTGTGGAGAAGCAACATTTCACATTTTGTTCCTGGCTGAAAAGATATGGGGGGGATTCAGTAATCCTCCGTGTAGGATGAACAAAGTCCTACTCGGCGACTGATATCTAAGAGTTAGACGTCAGCGCGTCGCGTCATGCATATGCATGAGGGCGCACTGACTCAACTCCCAGGCTAACATGGAGCATGTAGCGGTGCAGGGGGCATATCAGACTGCCGAGCAGTCCAAATATCCATGCCCCTGCAAGTGCCTAACTCTGCAAATGTCAGAAGATATGAGCGAGTCTGCTCAAATGTGTTTACACCCAACACTACACTCCCCCACATTAAAAAGCCCTGTATAAATGAAATAAAAAGTATAACATATTTTGTTTTTTTATTCACCATATAGCTGCCCGTATTTGCGTGGGTGTGCCCATTGCTTAGCTACAGTTAGCAATTTCGACATCGAAGAGCATAATAACAAATGTATATGCAAATCAAGCCAAATAGCAATAGCATAGTGGTAGAGCCTTCGCACAAAGAGGAGGCATTCACGGTTCTAGTCCCACCACTCCCCTTTCTATGTTATGTTTTAAATCAGTATATAAAATAATTCCTGACATATATGAATGAAATTTTATTAAAAAGCGATGAAATGGCCAATGTATTAGTGAACAAAATGTATATATATAAATATAAGAAGGTGAGCAGTATTAAGGATATTGACATATAATTGCCCATAGCTATGCAGCATTGTACCCAGTGCAATATAATTGCCCATAGCTAAGCAGTGTTGTACCCAGCACAATATAGTTGCCCATAGCTAAGCAGCACTTTACCTAGCGCAGTATAGTTGCCCATAGCTAAGCAGTGCTTTACCTAGCGCAATATAGTTGCC
The DNA here is from genome assembly GCF_019279795.1 of Protopterus annectens. Lineage (NCBI taxonomy): Eukaryota > Metazoa > Chordata > Ceratodontiformes > Protopteridae > Protopterus > Protopterus annectens. The sequence continues at coordinate 739,725,108 of NC_056733.1, read as the reverse complement.
CATAGCTAAGCAGTGCTTTACATTGTGCAATAGGTTTGTGCGGAGCTGCGCACCGTGCTAACCAGTGCACCGTAGGGCAATGTCGGGCAATGTAGAGCAAAGTTGAGCAAAGTCGCCTAAACACAGTCACACCCCCTAGCCTGTCTGGACAGTAGTAAAATAAAAAGCAATGACAAGGCTCGAACCCGGGACACTGTGCACCATAATCAAAGTACTGAATCACTAAGCCATGACAGCTTAGCATAAACATGCACTGTTAACATACATATACTTATAAATGAAAGTTTAACCATTGCTAAGCAGGTTTGCTGTTAGCCGAGAATTTTCAAAAACGGCCAATCACAAATAAGTGCGGGAAATGAGGCATATTTAAGCTCCATAGGTGGGAATACATGCCATAACTAGTTGTAGCTCCCATCTGCAGTCAGAATGGCCAGTGCTGGAGAGGGTACTCGCTTTCGAGCGCAACAGTGGGGCATTGAGGAGTCAAAATACATGGTTTGGCTCCTTGTTCACTATCATGAGTCAAGATTCCTGCAGGGCCAGTTCCAAGGGACAGAGTACAAAGTGGAGGCTTGGAACCGGTTAGCTCATGATCTCACCAGTGCCACAGGTGTCCCTCAGACTGGTGAGCAGGTCCGTCACCACCACGCAGACCTGAAGAGACAGAAGCAGGACCAACTGAACCGATGGATACAGGAGGCCCGTGACATGCAAGATGCCCCACTACTGAGTTGGTAGCCATGGAATGAAGTATGTAAGGAATGTTATTGTAGTCCATATAATGGATAGCTATGTCTCAATATCCCTTCATTTACTTCACAGCTGCAGGTGTTCGTGTTGCGAATCAGCAAGCCTATGCAGATAGGCTGCTAAGGCTGCACCACCAGGCAGGTTAGTAATTATTCTGCATGTATTATCATATAAAATAAGTGAGAGAGCATGAAAAAGAGTGTTGTAACCCATTAATAAAGGTATAATAAGTCTTGAATAAAGTCTCTGCATGTATTGTAATATAAAATAAGTGAGAGAGTGTGAAAAAGTGTTGTAACCCATTAATAAAGGTATAATAAGTCTGGAATAAAAGCATTCTGCATGCACCAAACTATGAAATGAATGAGAGATCCACTATAAAAATGTGTAATGTAATTAATAAAGGTATAATTCCTGGATTGTGTCCATGTCACTTTCTTTGATATGTTGTTGTACCCTTGCATTATGGAAATAGTACAGTTGTATTAAGTGCTGTCAATCCACACTTGTGTAGGACCATATAAAGTGGATTAAGGAATGCCAGTAGCTCTTAAGCATATATATAGTCCTCAACTGTTGGTTCATGGCTAGCATGTACAGGTTAATCTGGCACATGAGTAGCTTCTGATTGTGTTCCCCACAAATGTCAGTGTGCTGCTAGAAATGTAGGGGTCTGTGTAAATGTAGCTGATAATGTCACCTGAAGACAGCCAGATATGTAGATATATGAATATAAATGAAATATATAAATATGTAGCAGCAACATCTGCATCTTGAACAGTTTGTATGTCAGATACAGGTCAGGTAAATTAAACAACTATCAAAACCCATTTCACAATTTAATGGACACTGCCTAGTGTAATACATGTAGGGGATATATACCTGCAGTCAGTAGGAATGTAGAGTAAAGTTATAAGTATGTATAAATTGTTAATGGAGTGATCTTTTTACACCCTACTTTATGGTCATAAATAATACCATTCCACACCTAAATGGGTATGTGTAATCTGAAAAATTTTGTTGGGACATATGTCCTATTGGTTCATAAATATCTGCATGTACTTTGATGCATGTGCCCTGTTCACATACCACAGTCTTGGTGGCCTGTTGCCACCAATCAACCCTGCATGCTGTTGGAATGTCCACTGTTGTTCTAAATATGCATGTGTTATGCTTGCTGTTCAACTGTTGGAATTCTTGTGTGTTGGGTTAATGGGAATACTACTGCATGCTGTTACAACTAATTTGGAATGCCGTTGTCTGTTACTAACCCATATTGTCATTAAATCCTGCTAAACATAGAATGTATGGGAAGGCCGGTCCCAGTGGACCCTCCTCTCCCACCTCAGCTGGCGATGGCACCTTGCACCAGCATGTCCAGTGCCCAGCCCGGGACCTCCTCCTCCGGTGGCCCTGTGCCACCTTCAGGTGGAAGCGCTGCAGGGGATGGGGCTCACCCCCCATGCAAGCGTGGCCGGAGGAGGGCCACCTCTCACCTCTGAACGGTCTTGGCTGTGGTGCGTAGGGAGATCAAGCGTTCAGTCGTTGATCCTCTACGCCAGCTCGAGGCAAGAGTGGCGCAACTCAAGGGTGAGCCTGCCCCTCCTACACAGCCCCCAGCACAGCCACCCTCCGGGCTGTGAAGGTGCAGTGGTGATTGCCCATGGGTGGGGATGTCAGTTCCACTGTTGCCATCTGTGGGCTCATGGGCTTGCGATTTCCAAACACCCTTCCCCGTCAATGGTGTTCACCCACCCCATGTGTCATATTCCACCCCTGTATGCATCTTGTTTGTCTTGTCTGTTTACCTCCCCAACCTACCTCCCCAAATATACCTACTTCCCCTACCCCACTTACCACTCTCACCTGATTAAAAAAAGGGGCAATCCGCTCCCACAAACAAATTATGCCCCATACATAGCTGCCCATTTTGCAGACATGTCCACTGGACATATAAACTGAAATTTAATTGGCAGTACAACATACTTTGTTGTCTTCACCCCTCTCTCAGGGGTGGAAGGTTTCAAAATTCGATCCAAATTATTAGTATATGCACAGCTGTTGCTGTTAAAGAAATGGGCAGCTATGGACCTTCCCTACACCCATCCTGCACATCCTGAGCTGTTTTCCCTACTGTCTTTCCCTCTTTGTGCCCCTTTTTCACCACTTTCCTATCTCCCCATTGTCTTTTCTTTCAAAGAAATTAGCGCAGAGGTTAGTGGGAGTAAGCACTTTTAAGCAGTAGTTAGTGGGCTTGCGTGAGTGTGCGCATGTGTGTGCTTAGCTAAGTATTGCTAAGCATCGCGCAAACCCGCTTACAATTGCTTAAAGTGCCTTAGTCACTCTGCATATGAGGGGCCTTGTTTTGCTCAGCAGCAAAATAAAACACCACTGCCAGTCTCGAACCCTGGACCTTGGACACACTAGACTGCATGAAGTACCACTAGGCCACAGTAGATATACAGCAAGATGTTGCTGAAATATATATATTATGCATCAGAATGTGTGAATATAAAGGAAAGGTAGGAATGCCATAACACAAAACCTGTTCTGTGGAACTATACCAGCAGTATAGGAAATAACATCCCTACTTTAGAACAACTTCTTGAACAACTCTCTAATAACCTCCCCCAAGAAACACTAGTCCTTGGCGACTTTAACATTGATTGGAAATCTTGTAACAATGCTACCCCTACTTCCCATATAAACCTTTATGGTTTCAAACAACTAATTGATAGTCCCACTAGAATAAATAATAAGAGCAAAAAAGAAACCACCCTAGACTGGATTCTTACCAACTCTCCCCTACAAACCTACCAAACTGGCATCCTTCCTGATGACCTTAGCGATCACTCCCTCACCTATGTCGTTAGGGCTAAGACTAATCTAAACTTACCTACCTCTCAGAGAACACTATATTCAAAGAAACAATTTAATCCCGAACAGTTTCAAACAGAACTTTCACATTACAACTGGACCCCTCTAAAACACCTCTCTCTTAACAATGCTGTTGAACATTTCAACTCAGCATTCCTTGCAATCTTAAATCAACATGCCCCAAGTCGTACCATTAGAACAAAGACCAAAACAGCACCCTGGCTAACCACTAATACTAAACAAAAAATCAAACTGAGAAATAAATCTTGGAAAAAATGGCGTTCCTCTAGAAACCCAACAGATCATGAAACCTTTAGAGAGCTCAGAAACAATACCAAAAAAGCCATCCTCTCCGATAAAAAGAATTATTACTTTGAACTTCAGCAATCCACCAAAAAAGAACCGAAAAAGTTCTGGTCTACTATCAATAATCTACTTACCCCAGGCAAAGTAGTTACACCAAACCCACAGGATTTAGACCCTGATAATCCCTCTTTAATAGCTAACAACTTCAATACCTTCTTTACTACTTCCATACAAAGTCTAGATAACCACTTATCTCCTGATGCTTCGCAACTGCTCTTAAGTAACAGAAATAATTCCCTTCTTCCCCTCCAACTTCAACCCATACCTACCTCATACATTCAATCTCTCCTACAAAAACTTAAACCCACTACCCCCTCAGCAGATAAACTTCCTGCTGAATTCCTTCAAGTAGCAGCTAAATCTATTGCCTACCCTGTTTCTATCCTAATAAATAGATCCATAAAAGAAAGTACTTTTCCATCAATTTGGAAGATATCACATATCATACCCCTACACAAAGGAGGCAAATCCACTGACCTTTCTAACTTTCGCCCTATAGCACTATTATCTCCACTAGCGAAAATCATGGAAAAATGTATACATAAACAACTACTTAACCATCTTCTTCAAAACAACCTTCTAGCTAACACTCAACATGGATTTAGACCTTCACATAGTACTACTACTGCACTACTTTCCTTTACCAACACCATCAACTGTAACCGTAACAACAACAAACTAACCTCTTCTCTTTTTCTAGACCTGTCAAAAGCCTTCAACATGGTCAACCATACACTTCTTCTACACATATTAAAATCCCTTGCCTTAGATTTCTCTTCCTTAACCTGGTTCTCATCCTATCTTGAAAACCGACAACAAGCAGTACTATGGAAAAATTCTCTATCTGCTCTACTACCCATCTCTTTAGGAGTACCTCAAGGATCTATACTAGGCCCACTCTTATTCTCTATCTTTATTAATGACCTCCAATCATCTATCCAAAACACTACCTGTATACAATATGCAGATGATTCCACCATTATTTGCACAGCCTCCACTCAATCTGTACTCCAGTCACTGACACAATCTACTTTTTCTACCGTCGAACAGTGGTTCTCAAAAAGATGTCTACTCCTCAACCCCAAGAAAACAAAACTTTTACTATTCTCACCTACCCACAAATCTTCTCAACTAAACTTTACTATTACTGCAAGTGATAATTCCCTCATCTCCCCTGACTCTACTACCAAACTGCTTGGTGTCACTATTGATAATAATCTCAGCTATGATTATCACATCAATAACACTATAAAAGCAGTTAATAAAAAGATCGGTTCACTATACAGAATTAAACCCTTCCTTACACCAGAAGCACGGACCACCTTAGCACAATCACATCTTATCTCTACCCTACTGTATGCTTCCTCCATTTATACTAACCTCTCTAAAAGCAACCTTAGGAAACTGTCTACATCCTACCACAATATAGCACGTTTTGCCACATCATGTCAGTATAGAACACACCACTGTATAAACTTAAAACAGTTACACTGGTTGGAACTTCCTAATAAACTTATCTATCAACAGCTAGTATTAACACATAACATTCTATATCAACCATCTAAGACACCTGCTCTTAGTAACCTCTTGACCCCCTATAATAACTTAAAACAGCTGCGCTCCGCCGAAAAGCTACAAGTCAACACAACCAGGATCACAAATTCTGCAGGTAACTGCCTTTTCTCCAACTCAGTAGGCAAAATATGGAATAACCTCCCCTCACACATTACCACTCTTGGCTCCTTACATCTTTTTAAAAAACAACTTTTTTTACATCTGAACAACTTCTGGCTTTGCTCTTGTACCAATCCAGACTAACCTACTTTATTCTTTTTACTATCAGAACTCCTTATATCAAAACAATCTTTCTCTGTGATCACAAATGACATTACGACTGTATGACTGTACTGTTTCTACTGCTCTCAAAAAAAAAAAAAAAAAAAAAAAAATATACAAACTTTGTCTTTTATAATTATGTATATACATTTTAAAATATGTAATTACCCTATTCTCACATAATTGTACTGTAAACAATTAATGCCTTTCTCAATACGTAGATAGTACTATGTGTTTTGTATTACTTTATCTAAACTAATATGTATGCATTGTTGCTCACTGTCTCAGTCTCAGACATTTATTGTAATTGTTTAATCTCTATAACCTTATTTTAATCTGTGGAGCTTTTCTCCCCGGGCCTCAACTGAAAATGGAAATTATCCAGCTGGACTAGCCCGGTCAACAAATGTAAAATAAAATAAAATAAATAAAATAAAGTTGTGGAATTGCATTACATGACTGTGATAACAGAACCAGACATTCTAGCAGTAAATACTGTTACAGCAGCACTTCACAACCCCCACACAGTATCATAGCAGGACAATCCCCACAGAAATGTATAAAATACTAGTGTGTTCAAGGTACAGCAAGGATGTGGGTAGGCATACTCAGTACTGGAATTGTCTAGTTTCATGAGCATCCTGTGATAATGTCAACAAAATAAAAAGCACAAACACTGCAGAAGTGAGTACATTAATATCCACAGTATAGATGTACCTAAACAGTTCATGTGCCAAATGGAAATATCTCAATACCTACATATGTATGGCAGCTAATTGTAGATGTAAAGAAATTCCATACTCCCATGTATCTTGTGTTAGCATTTCTGGGGGTGAGTACAATTCTACACTGTCAACTGTGCACTGGGAAAGACAACATTCACGTCTGAGTACAACATACAAATAACTGGCTACACCCTAAGCAACATTTAGAAGACGTATACCAATCTTCTGACTTACACTACGGTGTCCACAGCAAACAAACATGGGCCCCACTTTGGAAAGCTGAAAGGCCTATGCCTACCTGACCTAGCAATTTATAGCATTGCATTGCTATGACAGTGAGTACTGCAATTACCACACAGCAGGCTGCATGCAATTACCAAATGGTGGCCAACAATTGGTGCAGAGGCCATCACATGCACATGTGCAGATGCCTCTAAAAGCAGCCTGTACTTGCTGTCCACACATGCAATCATTTCATTGCAGCCATGGAGAGAGAGAGAGAGAGAGAGAGAGAGAGAACGAGCAATAAAGCAAGCAAGAAAGCCAGAAAGTAAGATAGAGAAACACAGACAGACAGACAGACACCGGCAACAACAACAGCAACAGCCACAGCAATAGGAAAAAAAAATCAGGAAAAAAAATATATAAAAATATTTTTTATTACTACACACACAGAAATTAATAATACAAACCCATACAAGTAAAGGCATGTAACTGATATGTATTTACTGGCATGTAGTAGATGTTTTTGAAGAGTACTCTACATACTTTGAATCATCCATATGTGGCAGCGGTACGTATCTAGGCACAGATGCCCTGCATAACTACTGCCATGGAGAAATCAGTGTGTAGGTGTGCGCAGTGGGATATGACTGTGATATATGTAGTTCAACATTAAATGTCAAACATCTGATCCATGTTATCTCTGTTCTGTACAGTAGTGTGTACAATGGTTGTTTGGGGGAGTAGTGCATACAGTTATATAAACAAGGATGTGACAGAGTAACAAATGCATGATAGTTATATTAACATGTAGCTTAGCATTGGCAACAGTTGTACCAGGCTAGTATGCTAATCTAGCATTTGCAGCTATATATACACCCACTGATATTACTGTGTGCTCACATGTGACACCTGTTTATGTTGCAGCAAGGCCCAGTAGGTCAGCTGTGAGGTCCATGGACTTACAACAGTGTGGACCTTGTGTGTGTATGGTACACACATACGGAGAGATCTGTGTGTGTCAGATATATCAGCATCTGTACATGTGCACAGAGCAAGGGACATACTGCAACTGTTTGTGAAGGGTGGACATATATATGTTGTTGAAGGTTGTTATGTGCATACTTCTATGTAGGTTGTAGTGTGTGGCAAACAAGACAGCATACAGTGCTGGTATATGACATGTGGTAGTTAAACGCTGTGGTTATGAATTGTCAGGTTTGCAGTGTTGCAGCCAGTGAGGCCTGCTAAAGCTACATGTGCTAAGAACACCTTAAATGCATTCCGTACAACACTGTGCTATATTAGTACATAACAGTACACCTCGCAACCTTCGCATAATTGATATTCCCACCATGAAAGGTGGACCGTATATGTGCCTATATGGCTATCTATATGTACACCAATGTGTGTTCATATTTAAGTGTTTATATATATATATATATATAGAGAGAGAGAGAGAGAGAGAGAGACAGGGTCATATTTACTGCGACAGATGGCTGGTGACAAAGCCATGGACCCAAGCTCAATGTTGAAACTGCATTGGCATCCCTCCTGGCAGAAACTCCGTACCCATGAACTACTACATAGGTGGTAGTCTACTTAACACCGAAAGTGTGATAAGAGACCATGTGACACAGGAGGACTGTAGTCTCCCCTTCGATAATCACAGTGACACACTAGTCATGCAATCTGTCTACCTGCCACACCTCATCACAAAATGTGTGTCATCCCCTCAACTCATCACACATAAAGCCCATCATAGAGGATAATGCCCCATGTGGTCTGTACCTCACAAGACATCCACAGCAACTGGTAATGAGAAAGACATACCTCACAAAGAGTAATACCATCCTCAAACAGATGCCCTATGCAGACTACCTCACAAACCCACAACTACACTGTGTCGCATATCGCCTAACCAGAGGTGACCTCTGCCTAATATACTAAGCTATGTTAAAACCAGAGCTGTTGGACATGCTGCATGTAAACAGATCACAATCTCTATGTGCTACATGCTCTAGGGACCAAAACCTTCTGACCACATCAAATAGCACATGCTGGAGGGATAGATTTCCATCTTAGAGACATCCCATACTCCGTAACAAACCAACTATCCATAGCAAACAAAGCTCCTAATTAGCAGTCGTCATAAATATTCATGAAGATTGTATGGGAGATAGTGAATACACGCAGGCAATCGCCTCTGTTTGACAGGGCCACATGAAATGCAATGACCTGTGTGTCAAAGGCCAGGGTAGTGTATGGCTAGGCTTCTATAGAACCTAGGGCCAATAGCCTCTTACCTACCTATGAAGTGATACACACCCACATGTACTTGTTGCAGTAATTGCTATGTGAGTTTGACTGAGTGCAATGGTGAATGTGTTTGTGAATGTGTCAGAGTTTGGTTTATGTGTGATAGCTTAGTGGGAAACTGTTTCTGTCATGGTAGTATGTGTCCTAGCTGTGATCCCAGCAAAAGATGTGTCTACAATTGCTAGGCTGAAAAAGCAGTATGCCATACGTTCTGACATAGTCCCTTGTTGTCGACTGGGGTGCCCATTGTAGGCCAAAGCAGTACATGCATGCTTATTGAGTGTTACTGCTGGCGAATCCACCCCTGTATGAACTGTAGTACTACCTGAGGCTGTATGCCTAAACAGCACAGTATGGTGTACGTCCACATTGATTGGAACCACTGTTCCGTGTGTTCCCTGTAGTCCTCACAGATTACATACCTCAGGCATACGGTCTCATAAGTACTAACACACAGTACTGTAAGGTACACAGGTAAAGGTCACCTGTGTTACCATACCTATGTATCTGATATGTATGTCTGATGTGTGTGTGTGTATGGCTGTACCATGGCCTCGGTCATATGTGTGTTACAGGATGTAGGTGCGTATCTAGCAACATGTATATTCTAGTACAGCAGTATGCCACCTATATTCACGAATGTGCACTTATGTTAGGCAGGGGTCTGCCATCAATGACTAGTGTGGTATACCAGTGATACTGTCACTGGACTTTACAATCATTGCAATGGATTACACTTTTCATGATGCATTAGCATGATATATACCTCCTGTGTCTAGGTTGTGCATTGTGTCGCATACAGTGTGCCATGTACTGTTGTATAGTATTATATACTGTTGTAAGTTCGTTGCTGAGCAAAACGTGGTTTGATATATAGAGTGTGCCTGGCACTGTCAGGCAGTTCTGGGTTGAGTACTGACATGTGTTTTTGAAAGTGTGTGTCCTCTGACAGCCAATAGGTTGCTATATATGGCAGTTAATTGATATCTGTACATAAGAAATGTACGTGTGCCTCATGACTTGCTCAGACATATTGTTTCATTGTCTTCCAGGGCTATGTCCCACCATCGTAATCCCGCCTATAGCATGGCGGAGGAAGAGGTAATAACATCCATCCTGGTGCAGCAGTATGCCCTGCTGTTCTCCAGAACCAGCCAGGACCAGCATGAGCGGACTGTGCTGTGGCAAGAGCTTGTCCGTCGTGTAAATGACATAGGCATGCATAACTAGACATATGAGCAGGTACGCCATTACTGCAGTGATATAATAAGACATGTCCGGCAGCGTGCGTCAGATATCCGCAGACAGCAGCTTGCCACAGGTGGGGGGGTAGCCATCCACCCCCCCTCACCAGAGTGTAGGAGCTGCTCCTGAGCCAGGTGGCTCCTGGCCATCAACAACCCCAACAACTAATGTCTGTCATCATGGAGGCCGGAGTCACCCAGAAAGCTGAAATGGAGTGTGCAGGTAACATGACATAGCTGTAGACTGCTGTTACCTCAATTGTTAGAGCATGCTTATGTGAGATGTGTACTGTGTAGTTAGATGATGTGGTGCCTAGTGTTGTGCAATGGTAATAATTAGGAATACAATTTGTATGCCTGTGACTGTCAACCATTGTACTACTGTACAATTGCAAACACACTGGCAATGCAACACTTGTTGCCACTGACAAAGTGTCTCATATCCTTGTAGGTCCCTCTGGTGTGATAGCAAGGCAGCCGACCCATGCTTGTGAGTGTGTTCTACCTTTAATACTGCTAATTAAATGTGCATGTCATAGGTGAGGTGTAGGCCATGTACACGTAACACACATATGCATAATGCATGCTGTGCATGTTTGCTGTGTGACTATGCACATCCCAGTAATGTGGGTAGCTGCCTATAACACAAACAATACACAGAGCATTCCACACAATTGTGGCAACACTGATGTGGACATTGGATAGGCAGAGTCGATACACATGCACACAACATACACAGCACTGTCATACGCAGTACACGTTAACATGCTACATATGGCGTATTCAGACACCCGCTGTAAGGTCACACCACAGTATCCCACACTTCATCCACACAGCACACATAATATACTTGAGGGGTAGATGCCTCACATTTGTCTGTGCGACACACTTCGACACATTACACATTCATGGTAGGCAATGCTCCCTATTGTGCACCTTACAAACCCATGTAACAACTGGCTGTGAAATGGTGACTGTAGTCATGGTACTGCATTTCTGGTACAGCATGGTATGTGCCGGTGTGGCACACATTAGTAGCGTTGTGTGAACACATGATGCTGCATGATGATGGCTCATGTTAGTACACCCCATCCGGTTACAGTGACCACAGTACTACACTTAGCATTACCTGCTATGCACCTTAGTGTTATGTGTGTGCAAACATAGACACCTATACACAATATGCATAGCAATCACCATTTGTACAAAGTGACACTTATATGTCACGTAATGCTATTGAGTGCATAGGTCACATGACACACACTGTGCCTGTGTGATGTTTAATGTTGCAGTTGTGTTGTAGCATGCCATGTCATGTCTGGCACTGGCATGTCAACAATATGTCCTACACTCACCATAACCACTGTACAATGGACATGTTGAGCAATGATATTCCATCAGGTTAACATGCACCACTCATCCTGTGTGTATACATAGCATGCATGTGCTAATCATGTGTCCACAATTATCTTCTGAAGACACAGATGCTCTCATCAGAAATGGATATCTATGTGACACACAGATACACATCCAGCCATGGTATGTATACCTGTGAGAGATGGTGCACAGAACATTGCAGAGCTTATAATACTTGCACAGCACTGTCATGTCCATGTATACAGTGCATTCCATGGTGAGGCGAATCACTGAACAATAACACACATGCATCAAAGACATGTATACTGTTAATGGCAAGGGCTGTCAACACCCGCACTGCATGCTGTTGTGAAACACTCATCCTGCATGCTGACATGTGTGATATAACTGTTTGCCTTGTGATACTGTACCCCACCCTCACCTGCTGTTGAGTATGTTCTGGACTGCTGGTGGTGTGTGTGTGTGTGTGTGTGTGTGTGTGTGTGTGTGTGTGTGTGTGTGTGTGTGTGTGTGTGCATGTGTGTGTGTTTTAGTGATGACTGCATTTGTGTGTATGTGTGCAAGTGTGCATGTGTTCATGTGTGCATGTGTCCATGTGTGCATGTGTTCATGTGTGTATGTGCTCATGTGTTCATGTGTGCATGTGTCCATGTGTTCATGTGTTCATAGCAGTAAAGCAATGTTAGCATGTTGTCAGCAGTACAATGTAATGATATGCTTGAAGGTGTAGCTGAGCAGGCATGATGCATTAATGCTATGATTGTCATTGTAGTGTTGTTTACACCAGTGTTGGTTCCAATTGTGTATTGTCCAGACACATGCCACTTGGCTGATGTGTGCAGTATTGGCAGCATATGTTAGAGAGTGGACAGTATGTGTGGGATGTGTGTAGCACAGATTTGCAGGTGTACAGTTGTGAACATGGTGGAGGTGCACTGTCTGCATGTACGTGCATAGTGGACACATGGCAAGGGTGACATGCTCTGTATTACACAGTAACACTCCATAGTTTCTATTGGTGGCTAGTATGTATTGTACTACACACATTTCGGAACCTGACTATACATGTGTGTATGACATGGTTTGACACTGTGCTGTGGGTGATACTGTTATTATCTGTCATTGTTTTGCATTCTGATAGTATACATCACTTCCACAGCCTGACCATAACCAGTCATTAGATGATGTCTTGTCAACCGACACACAGATGTAGGATACACAGCTACATTTGGATCCTTCAGGTACTATACTATGCCAGTGACCACTGGTATTCACCTGCACCCATTACTGACACCACTCCTGTTTGGCATATAGCTCTCTTAGGTGCAAGCAATCATAGTAGGGATATGTCCGTCCACGTCTGGTAAGGCATACTGTGGCCTATAATGCATTCTCCAGATGACACACACATCCTGCACAAGGGTATCATACAGACAGATGCCTGTTGCCAAACCCATGCTGGAAAGCTGTAATCCAAACTAAGCATATTCATCCACCTTTACAGAACATAATATCCCCACAGTACCACATAGGTAGTGGCCAACAACATGACGAACAGGTACCGCTGTGTACATGCAACCAAGTGTTACGTCATCTGTCCTTTGTTAATCACTTTTCCAAAGGTATGTTCAGATCCGTCGGTGGATCACATAAGCAATAAGGGGTCTGCATGCATATCCACAAAGGTTGTTCAACACCTGTTATGAATAGTCATCATTGACAGACTTTGCTGCGTTGGAACAGGTCTGACATATACCTCGGCCATACACCCTCACACACATTCCAATAGTAACCGTAATTACTTTGTTTGACACAGATGACCTAGGCCAAGGATCACTGCAGTGGCTGGCCTTGTCACAAGCATACAGATGTGACCTAAGGTCTGGGAAGCAGCAGCACAGTATGGCAAGGATGACAGCTGTGTTCTTGGAGAAAGCAGGGTTCCCACACATGCAATCATTGAGGTTACATGTTCGTATATGTATTTGCCACACAGCTAGCTCACATGTGCAATGCATATTGATATGTCATACAGTAGTAAAAGCAAATCCCACAACACATTGACCAACAGTGTCACACACATATAGCACACACACTCACCATGTGTAGGATTCAAACCCCTATCTAACTACGTCATGATACTAGAGGAGTACGCATTAACACGACACGCTATACACTTTACTGGGAGTTCTCTTTTCCACAGGTGTATTTGTAGGATGGTGACATTATCAGACTTGACAAAGGTTAGTTTACCACTTTTGAGGTGTTTCACTACTCCCCTAAAAGGTTGCTCCTTCCCAAGGAGACCACACACAAACACACACAGTTGTCCAGTACAGGATTCAAACCCCTACCTAGCTTACTTCATGATACTAGAGGAGTACACATTAACATGACACGCTATACACATTACTGGGAGTTCTCTTTTCCACAGGTGTATTTGTAGGATGGTGACATCATCAGACTTGACAAAGGTTAGTTTACCACTTTTGAGGTGTTTCACTACTCTCCTAAAAGGTTGCTCCTTCCCAAGGAGAACACACACACACACACAAACACACACACACACACACACACACACACACACACACACACACACACACACACACACACACACATACACACACACACTCACAGTTGTCCAGTGCAGGATTCAAATCCCTACCTAGCTACTTCATGATTCTAGAGGAATACGCATTAACACGACATGCTATACACATTACTGGGAGTTATCTTTTCCAAAGGTGTATTTGTAGGATGGTGACATCATCAGACTTGACAAAGGTTAATTTACCACTTTTGAGGTGTTTCACTACATTGAAGGAATGTCTAAACACTTTGAGCATGTGATCATCAAAGGTGAGTTTACTATCTACCTGCCATAATGACTTCTCCGTACATGTTGGATTACCACCTATGTGGTAATTTGTGTGCACTCTGTTTTACCCAAAGGGGATGACTATGCATTCTTTGCCATTCAGCTTGAGGGCATAGTTTTGACACCAAGTATCTGTCTCTGGAAGACACTTCTGGAGGATGTCTCTGTCATCTGTACAGTCAATTATGGACCACAGTTACCATTCATCTGCAAACCTGTTCAGTCATACACCTGCCATGCTTCCCTGTACCTCTGAGCAGTATCTACTGAACAAGTGGGGTCCCAGGACCAAGACCTGTGTGATGCCATTTGTGACTGGCTTGGACATGGTACCCGCAACTATGAACATGTGTGTTTGATCTGTGAGCCACTTGGCCACCCATCCTGTGACATAGCTGTTAATTTCTAGATTCTAGATTAGTATTAGGCTAACTGCCCTTGCGAGCCATTTTAAGCCTAGCCAATTATCCTCTGTGAGATTCAAACCCTGTACCTTGTGGTTGTAAGGCAAACACCTTAACCATTAGGCCACCATCCCAACCCCTTGTCCATGATGACAGAGTGGGGAATGGTGTAGTAAGCCCTTAGTGAGGTCCAGGTGTGCTGTGTGGACTACTTTCACCTCCATCTATGTTCATTTTAACTGTTTTAAATAACTCAACTAGGTTTGGGAGCCAGACTCTGCCTTTAACAAGGGGAAGTTTTGTAGAGTCCAGTGTCTGGAGATCTCCACTGTCTCAGTGTATGGGTTCCATGACAATTGGCTCAATAACTCTGTGGACCCGGCTGAGTAGACATGTTGGCCAATGGTTTCCAGGTTCTGTTTTGGCACACCCTTTGTGGAGCTGGATGACTGTTAGTGTATGCCATTCTTTGGGTACATAGCCTATGGTACGGTTGAGTCTGGACAGTGAATGTAGATGAGTGTGTAGTTCCTTATGGGCCTAGTGTGAGACGCAGCCTGGGACATCATAGTCACATTGATGCTATGTTCTTAGCTTTGGTGAGGGCTATCTTTACCTGCATGTCCATGATGTCTGGGTCTCTGCATCTTTCTGTGATGGACACAGGCCCTTTTGGGGGTGATGGGGGGGGGGAGTTCACACTGAACTTGTACTCCTGGATGTGGGCAATGAAAGTTGGTTTGGTGTATTTCATTTCTTTTTTCAGTAGCTGACAGCATATTTACAAGTTGACACCTACATGTCTGGTATAGCGACAAAGGCTTTGTGGTTGTTATTCTTACATTCCTTGGCTATTTCTCTTTAGAAACTGTCCTTGGATTATTTTATGAGTGATCATTGTTTCTTCCTGATAATGATCAGTGATGCCTTTCCTTTAGTGAAGTTGGATCTATCATGTGTTTGTTTCCTCCTTCTCTTGTCTAGCTTATTTATGGACAACAAACACCTGCTTGTTGTCCTATTATTGGAGGAGTGCATCTTGGTTTTATTTCTGATGTCTCATTCCATGCATCCCTGTAGATGCTCATAGGATGCACTTGTAAATGTTTCTGCAGATTGCATACCATTATCCTATAGCAAGAGGTATTTGGAACTTTCCACTTTGGTCTTGGGAAGTGTGCAGTTTGCTTTTGCAGATGTCTTCACAGTGGTTTCACTGACTGGGTGTGGGGGTGGGATGTGGATGTCCAGTGTGATTACTTCAGGATCTGATATTCCTAGCAAGGGGTTTATCTCTGTTGTGAAACACTGGTACCCCATGTTGGTGATGAACATGTCCAGTATGTTGTCACCTGTAATGGGCGTGCTGCCAGCTGTTCCAGGGTATTGGAGTTTCTTAACTGTAGGACACATTGGGCAAAAGACGTTGTATATGAGTAATTCACACACTCAATGTTTGGGTAGTTGTAATCTCCTCATATAATGGTGTTTGATAGGACCTTTATATTTGCCATTTTTCTCTGGTGAGGTTCCTGAGACAAGGTACGTGATCTGTAGCAGGCTACAATCTGATGGGCAGCTTTGCCCAATGTTAGTTGCACTTGCATGGTCTCCAAGGCCTCATGCTGTGCCAGTAACCTGAATGTGTGGATATCCATAAGGTGAATGGCTACACGCCTTCCTTTTGTATTTCACTCGTGGTTTTGGGTCCAAAGGTCAGAGTGGTTGTGAGTGTTTTACATGGATCATATCCAGCAGCTCTATGTTTGACATAGCTTTGTATGTTAGGCAGTGAACACCTCTGAGTAGGCGATATGCAAGGGAGTACGGATGGGGCATTTTGCAATGGTCTGTGTATGGCATGTATTTCAGGCCAATAATGCTCTTTGTGAGGTATTGCTGCTGGCTTTCCAGTTGTTGTAGTTGTCTTGTGAGGTACATAGCAACAGTGGTGTTGCACTCTTTTATAGTTCTAGTGAGTGGTGAGTAGGGGGGAACACTGTCCTCTTTTATTCTGCATGAGACACATTTTGTGATGAGGTGTGCCACATAAGAGAGTTTCCTGACTAATGTGGGAATGTGCTTATCACAGTTGTATCCACTGTCCACCTGTGACCCAGGGTCTGTTGTCACACTTACAGTGTGAGGTATACTACCACCTATGTTATAGTTCTTGGCTACAGAGATTTTAACAAAGGTGATGATAATTCACCTTTTGGCACTGAGCTACAGCACATGGCTTGGACAACAGCCATCTGTCTCAGTGAGGCCCTTTTGTATGATGTCCACATCTTTAGTGTTTACGATGATGGCTCCTAGTTTGCAGTCCTCTGGAAACTTCAGTAGCCACAGACCTTCCATGTTAATGTTTACTTCAGGGTAGTAGATACTACACAGGCTGGGAAGTTATCTAGTCCCATGGCTGCTGTGATACTGGCTTTGGAGAGTGTTGTTTACCTGTGCAGCCGTGATGACAGCAACTTTGCAGTCTTCCATTATAGACATGTGTTCTTTCATGGGTGAGAGGGGGGTAAAGTTAACACTGATCCTATCTGCCAGGATGTTGCCAATATCAGTAGGCTCTGTACATTTAGTGCCATTGAGCTGTGACTCAGAATGGTTCTGAGTGTAACCATGACTTGGACCTGTCTGTTGGGCAGAGATCTCCTGTGTAGACAGTATGCAACAGAGTACATCTTGTGTTAAATTCATTCTTGTTGCATGGGGCAACTATTTGAGGCCAGTAATCCTCTTGTTAAGGTACTTCATTGGTCTTTCTAGCTGATGAACGTGCCTAGTCAGATTCCTCACAGGTGTGTTGTGGTACTGTCTGATAGGTCTGATGACTGCTGAATAGTGGCAACCTCCTATGACCTACATGCACAGACCTTGGCAGTTTGTGTGTACACATAGCAGGATTTTCAGTCCACTTTGTGAATGTGTTTCTGGAAGTAGAGATGACTATACACATTTGTTCATGGATCCCTTATTATCACATCCGTATTTAGCCTAAGTGTGTGAGCATGCCCAGTATGACCTTTCAGTATGTTCCTGCCTGACATTTACTTCGTTTCTTTAAGTATGTGAGCATGCCCAGTATGACCTTTCAGTGTGATGCTGAATGAAATCCACTACATTTGTTGCAGTGTGTGAACACGCACAGTATACACATTTATACTATATGCAGTGGTGGATTTAGGCTTTGGTGCAGGGGCATGCGCCTCCCCCTTTTTAAACTCATTGTATAGCTTGGCTAGGGCATCGGAAAGCATACATAAAGTAGCTTTAAAAAAAAAAAAAAAAAAAGTACGTACATATTTGGTGTTGGCTCCTTTAAAGAGGATACCAGCCACTCGGAAGTGAGCTCACGGCATGTCCGGCTGGCTGCGAGCGGGAAATGTGCAGTAATGAGTGAGCGAGTGGAAGAAAACGACAGTCGCAAATCATTTAATGGATTATCGCTGCGAGCGGGAAATGTAGCTGGACTTGAATCACTTGATCAGGTAAGTTATTTAGGTTATTTGTGGTAGTGTTTTCTCATTAAATAATGAGTTTAGGAACGGATTCTAAATTTCCCACTTATGGTATTCCATTGCTTTTTCTTTCCATTATTTTAATTCATGCAATAAATGCTATTATGGGCTCTTTTCTACTGGATGTCTGTTCGTAAGCTCCATCTGAAAGGTGACATCTATTTTCTTAATCTAAAATCTACCATAAACACATAATGTTTTGAATGCTAGTTCACTAAAGGTGACACATGCGATTGATAGCAATCAAATTTCCTAGCATTTAAAATATATGGCTGTTGAAAGTTGGAGTGTGAATGTTATTTTGCAAGTTCAGACTATCTTGTGATTCGGTATTACATGTTGGGTGTTAAAGTATAAATGAATATATAACTGTCTGACTACTATTGGTTCCTTTTGAATTATCCTATATGTCACTGTTCAATCTTTTGTTATAGGTGCGTACCTATGTGTCAGTATGTATAACTTTGATGCATGCAGGGTCATTGCCCTTCTTGCAAAAATGCCTGGTGACATTTCTTTGTAGTATGTTGTGCTTTTTTGTTAGTTTATGTTTTACTGTGCACTGTTGTTAGAAATTGTTAAGCAGGACTTGTGGTGCAGTTTTGACATCATGTATAACTTTTGAATATGGTTGGTGCATAACCTTTTCCTGGCTGGCCACACGTTTCAGCCATAGTATGAAGATTACCACCCTGGCCTTTTACTTTCAAGATTCTGCATCAGAAAACAGTAGCCAAACAGGCCAAAAGCAAATTAGTTGCATCCTAGTTAAGACAGCCATGCCATATCATGTTGGAGTTTATGTTCCAAACTATACCAATGTAAGTGCAAAGTTGTAATATACACCCCAGCATGCCTCATACAACCAGGCATTCACTGTTTTATTTCCCTGGTGTTAACATGTTAAATATTGGGCCTTTACAAATGTCTGATGAAAAATTAAAAGGTAGTTTTGATTTCATTAGTCAGATTCATTTTTTAGACCAGATTAATCCCTCTTGTCCCAAAAACCTTTTGTGGCGAACATCTACATAAGGATACAAACATCTAAATACTATTTGTGAAATGACAAACCCTTATAAGATATAAGGCTTAGAGTTGCTGAATAACAGATCTGGGAATTTTTGTGTCAGTCGCAGACAATTAACTGAATATGAAGTTATTGCAAGTAAAAAAAACATTCTGTTTCTGCAAATGATGTACACACAAAAGGTGTCCATTGCCTTTTGCAGCAGTCATTATTCAATATTCCTGAAAATATGGCAACAACAAATTGTCAGGCCTTAGCCTTTGACTTCTTATATTCTGATATTTTGATTCTAGCTTTCATTTTTATGCTTTATTTTAATTTTGCTGTTTTGCTTTTATATTTCTGATCTAAATTAGTCCGATATATTTGTTATTATGGGTGATCAATTTTGCTGACTTAACTTTTTCCTCTTTAGTTTATGGTCATACACCTCTTTCTTGCTTTCGCTGTGTTGCTACCTGCTGGATAAGTGTCTTTCAGAAAGGTAAAGCTTCAAGAAATTTGTTCTCTTCTTGAGTTTTGACTGCTTCCTGGAGTGAGCACTTACATTATGCAAACCTTTGGCTCTCTGGATGTTGTTTATAAAAATATTTTATTTGCCAGTAGCTGAATTGGCAATCATTGTACTCTGTCACTTATTTCTGGACTTGGACCACAGTTTCAAAGCAGAACTGTTCCTGTCAAAAATTCCATATTTTGGTTTGGAGAATACATTTGACAGACTAGATGTACCTCGTTTTCTTAATAATACTGTATACTGGATTTTACAGCTATGATTTTTTTTCTTTTGTTACCAGTTACCAGTCTTGAATTATGTGACAGACCTTGGGGTTTGCATTTTTGCCTTCGCATCTGCCTGTTCAGCTGCAGAGATATGTGGTGGTGTTTGTCTTTGTCTCACTTGGGCAATGTTTCCTTATTTTTTTTGCTGGGAATGTTACTGTTTTCAACAAGTTTTTAGTCTGGGTTGCTTTCTCACATCCTAAAAAATAACTTTTTTTTTAAATGTATTGCAGTACTTTAATATCATAACTTATACTTTATTAAATTAACTAGATAACACAAATGAACTATGATGACTGGATCAGATGCTGCTAAATAAGCCTAGAGTGGCACAGTGGTGCAGTGGATAGCATTGTCCCCTCATAGCAAGAGATTCGCCAGTTCGATTCTTGCCTGTGGTGCCTTCTTAGTGGAGTCTGCATGTTCTCCCTGTGTTCATATGGATTTCTTCTAAGGGATATAGTTTCCTCCCACATTCCAAATACATGCAGTTGGACTCTCTAAATTGGTCATAGGTGTGAATGTGCGTGTATGTTGTGGAAGAACTACTGTGGCAAGGCTAGCTACCTGGCAACATAAACCTTGGATCTAGATGGTTATCACTGCTAAAGTGATACCCTGACTTTGGGTGCAAAAAAGGGGAAAAGGTGTTGGGGATGGATGGATATGGACTAGTTCTTACTCCTAGAGCGGTACTTTTATTCCTATATCTTTTAGATAAATTGTGCTACAGTTAATTTATGGATTGTAGTAATAGGTAACAGAACTTTTAAAATAACTGCAGAATTCTGCAGCTATGAGATTAATAATTTATACTGGCATGCAGTATCATAGCTTAGAGAAATAGAAGATTGAAGTTCTTTACCATCTATGTTTTAAACACGTTGAAGTTAAGAGATGCCCACTCCTGATGTGGCTGGTATCACTTTTTCTAATCTTTTTAATCCCTAGAATTGCCTGACTAGAAAGTCCACACTCATGTATTGTTTTATATTCAAGGTTCTTTTTCCTAAAATGCATTTAACATATAGAGAAAGTATGGTGATCTCCATTTTTTCACTGAATATTTAGAATAAGAACTTATTTAATTATGTTACTTTATCTTTTTCAGTGATATTTTCCACTTTGTAGGTGACCATGTAGGAGACAAACTTATGAGTTGCAACTAATTTAGTCACTTTTTTCACCCACAAAAATTATAATTTCAGGTATGCTTCCCAATACACAGAATATGGGGCCTAGGGTAGAGTTGGTCATTTGCTACTGACAGCTTACATTTATAGTTTGACCTGGCACTATTCCTGGGAAGTCTGCACATAATCGCAAGCTTCATAGCAGACTTTCCCACATCTTTTGTTGTAGCTGGATTGAATTGTTGAATTAGTTTGTTTTATTAAAGCCTGCTAATGCCTTATCTGTGACTACCACTCTCTTAATCAATGAATTCCTTAAGCAAAAAGCTCCTTAGTGATATATAACCATGCTATGACAAATGCCACAAGGAAGTAATACATCATTTCACAGAAAGCCAGGCTGGTATGCTATAAGATACAGAACAAGTTATAAATAATGTGCCGTGGGACAATTATTTACATCAACACTTCTTTGCATTTGTCTTTCTTTCTTGAGTTGGACTTGGGGGTTAGTTTATGTACATAACAGAAGGGTGAGGGAGAGGGACACAACTAGTTGCCACAGTCTAGTACAAAACATTGAAGAAACCTCATTATCTTATTATTTTTCACATATTAAGTGAATAGTGTAATGGAGATATGGCTAATGCCAGATGTTCACACTGAAAATTACTATGGTTTTCACAGGATCAAGCATGACACCATTTCTGATATCCTGTCCATATTTGTATTAGAAACACTGTTATCTCACTGCTTAGCTAAATGTATGTATGCATTTATTCATTTATATATTTACATTTTTTTTTGTTTATTGAGTTGATGGGGGCAGGATCTTTTGTCAGCCATGGGCTGGGCCGGAAGTCAGTATGGTGTTAAAAATGTATATATGAGATATACTTTTCAATGTACATGACAAGGAATTCCTGAATATTTACCAAATGACAGATACATTTTAAACATTAATTACTATGAGCAAAACATGCCAAATGATTCAACATCTAAAAAATTTACATCTTGCTTGCATATCACTTTGTTGTGCACCAATCTCTGATTGAAATGTTAAGTCTGAATATACAGTTTGTATCAGTATGCTGTCAGGTGTCTGTCCTAGGATGTTATCAGTCATTATATCTTTTGAATTGGGAACACACAGATTTTTTCCATGTTGTTCTCACAGTAAAGCCAATATCAAGAAAACACACACTGGATAACTTTAATTACACCACTGCTGAGAATTAATATATTTTTGGCGTATGAGTACACGTTATAGCAACCCCTATATTATTAACTATATCTTAAACTGGCAAAGAAATAGGTCGGAGCAGATAGTTAACAAATATACTACTAAAACACAGTGCTATCAGTATTCTTTATTGCTTTGTGTTGAGACTTTTTATTCCTAGATACAATATTCTTTTCTTTGCTAGGGACTTACAAATGTTTTTGGCTAGAAAAATCTGTAGATGCCTACAAAACATCTAAGATAATATAGATATAAGTCCACTAGCTACACATAAACATATTTTGATGTTGCATTTAATATCTGCTGTATAACAGAATCAAGACACATATTTCAAAGATACACGTACTTGGTAGTTGGACTTGATCAGGTAAGAGAGTGTGTGGATTATCGCTGCGAGTAATGAATCTCCTGTGTAACCTAAAGCCATACAGTTTCTTATTGTTTGAAAGATGGTGATGCAGGTCTTAACATTTCTGTATTTTTTTAACAATGGAAGTGGCTAGATGTTTGCAGTTTGCTTTGTTAATGCTGCTCGGATTGTGTGCATTATGTGTAAATGTGTATCACTCCTGAGTGATGTAACAATAATTACCTCAGCAGAGCACAGATTTTGGAAAAGTTGCCTAGTTTTTTAATGGGATTGGAAAATGTATGTACCATTCTTTGCAAATGTTCCAGAACTTGTCTGCTGTTTTAAGTGTAGTGGGTAATGTAGACAGAGTTCGCACTGTTCAGTTTTTAAACCTTGAATGGTACATTGGAATCAAAAGTAGTTTCCCTTCTGTGGCAGTGTGCAAAGTTTCCTGTCTAGTAGAACACGCTAGTATTATAGCCTTAGAAAAATCAAAGTGCAAGGTGTCAATACAGATAGCTATCCTGGAAAACTGGAAGCATTTTGTCTGGTTCATTATTTGGAACTGGTCATTTTCAGATATTTATACTGATTGGTAATGTGTTCAAATCATGGTGCGTGGGACACTTTTATAGATTAATTCTGATACATCTGGCATTGCTGTGTCCAGTTTTGTTTTGAACCCACCAGTTGCATATTTAGGTAAGCAGACTGTCAGTAATAGGACTTTACCAAATGATGCAGCACCTTTTAAAAGTTCCATTGGTACAGACTTTGTGATTTGACTTCATACCTGTGAACAGAGTTTAGTAGCTGCTCTAGCTGGAAGGGGTACAATTGAATGGTTCGTAACCAGCTGATTTATCTTGTTATTTGGGAGTTGGGTAGGTGGTGAGTTATCTTCTGCAGTCTGCCCTGTACTGGAGACTTGAATAGCCTGGAGAGAGCATGGCAAGTTGGGTTTTTGGCAGAAACTAGGACTAGGGTATATATGGTATGGTAAATGGATCATTCCAGGTTTGTTTTTCTAATCATATCAACCAGCTGGTTAGTGATGGCTATAGAACAATAGTATAAAAATGCTTATAAAGTCTAGGAAACTGGAAATGAAGTCATTGTTTTTTAGTTGCATTAGACCCAAACTTGAGTATGGAATACTATATGGAAACCATATAAGAAAATCATGAGTGAACTGTAAAGACCCCAGCGGAAATATACCACGAGCATCAATGGAAGTGAAAATTTAAGTTACTGTGAAAGACTAAAATATCTTAATAGGGTCTCAGATATTTAAGAGCTGATCTTATTCAGGTATATAGGGCATTTAGAGACTACCTCTGGGAATATTTAGGGTTATCAAAAAGTAATAGCGAAACATCAGACGACCTATTTAGAAGATTCTATAGGAATGAGAAATGTACTAATTGCTTCTCTAAGAGAGGAACTGATGTATGGAAGAGATTACCATGTTACATTAAAGCAAGTACTAGTTTTAGATATTTTTAAGAACAGTCTGGAACTTATTATGAGAACTGTTTTGGTATATTGGCAGGCTAGAAGGGCATTATTGCCCACACTTGAAATATTTCTGTGTATGCAAAATCTAAAATGGGAGAACAAAGGCCCAGAAATCGGGGAAAGATTTAAATATCACTTTTTTAAACTTAGAAAGATGTTGGGATAAGTGGATATGTGTTAGCATGCATTTTCACTGTTTAAGCGAAGCATTTTTTCCATGTTTAGGATTCTAAAGGCTGTGTTAGTGTACATATGGTCAGTCTGATGCCAACTCAAACTGTAGAGAGGGGGTTTATTTACATTTGACAACACATTAAAATCAGTGGCTTTCCAAGGAGTATTTGAATGTTGCAGCTGTTCAAACCAACAATTTTATATATGTGTGTAGAAACAGTCTGTTTGGTTATCACAGAAGTGGTGGTCTGTCTGGGGATGGAAAGGCAGCATAGCTCTCGATGGTATCTCATTATGAGGAATGTTCTTCAGTTTGTGAGTTTGAATGTTAGCTGTTGCCATGGTATACAATACTGAATCATGTTAAAACAGGAAAACTGTTAAATAAAATAACTGTTTTCTCATACTTATGCTACGAGCATCCTAGATGAAGTTGTTAGTAAATGTTCGCCTCTTGCTCCATATCGTCACATTATGTTCTATATTTTGGAGATGAGGGGTTGAGAGCTATGGGAGGCAGTCAGTGGAAGAAAGCAAATGGCAGACTTTGTCAGTCTGTGTAGGACATATGTTTAGCCCTAGTATCCTTTTAGTAAGGCTTCTTTGTGGGCATTCCAGTTGCATGTGTCTGGACAGATACAGGCCAAAGGGGGCATTATGCTGAATGACTGGCCTAAGGAGTGCTGAGTAAAGGAGGGCAGTGACGTCCTAGATCTGGACATAACCCATTTCTTTAAGCTGTTTAATATAGAAGCACTTTCTTACATAAGTAGACATACTGGTCAAAATTTAGGTCACTGTCCAGATAAGTTCCGAAAACCCAAACAAGGTCTTATTGTCATCATAGTTGTTCTCTGAGGTAGATGACTTCCAAAGGATACAATGATGCATTTACTGGCATTTCATTTTGGTCCATGATTGTGGCACCAGTTGTTTGGGACAAACCGTCCAGTAGGATGGCTGTGTAATTTGGGGTTCAGTGACTGCTCCTAACTTGTAGTCATGTGCAAACTTAGTCATTCAGAGCCCTTTGGTATAGGCTTTTACTTCAGAAAAGTAGATGTTAAACAGGAGAGGCCCCAGCACAGAACCCTGGGGACTCCACCAGTAGCTCATCTCTTTCTGGAAGTAACTTTGTCAATTTTGCTTTATTGCATCTCATCTGTGAGCCATGTGGCAATCCAGTAGGTGACCATAGTTTATTCCTAGTTTATTTAGC
This sequence comes from Protopterus annectens, assembly GCF_019279795.1. Lineage (NCBI taxonomy): Eukaryota > Metazoa > Chordata > Ceratodontiformes > Protopteridae > Protopterus > Protopterus annectens. The sequence continues at coordinate 739,699,122 of NC_056733.1, read as the reverse complement.
TGTTCTACAATGCCTGAGTGGGGTATTGTGTCAAAAGCTTTAGCTAGGTTGAGGTATGTAATGTGTACCATTTTGCTTTCCTATATTGCATTGGTGACCTTTGCAAAAAAGTACATTAAATTTGGTAAGCTTGACCTGCCCTTGACAAATCCAAACTAAAATGGAAACAGTATTCGGAGGGTTGCTGTTTCCTAATAAGGCTTTCCATGGCTTTGCATATTAGGCTGGCCAGACAAAGTAGATTTTGTGTTACTGTCCTTTGGGAAATGCTACAGTACTTAAATTTGGTTTTATACATTGCATATAATTTAACTGGCTGTTTTTAGGAATTTTTTCATAAAACGTGTATTTCCTTAACTTGCAATGTTCTTTAACTAACTGAACTTCACTTGCACACACAAAATTATTTACATAAATTAACTTTGCTGGTTTCACATAAATCATTATTTACTTAAATTACTTACATTTGCTATGGGTCTTGGGGTGATATCACCTTCACTGGGATTCTTTGCTATGTTATCATAATGCTTATGTCAGGTATGCCATATAAAAGAACTATGACTTCATATGGGCAACCAAACATATCCTCTAGGTATGTCTTGAAACAACTGGTAATGTCTGCTAATATGCTGTGTGCTGGATAGGAGTTATGTACCTCCACTAACACAACCACACCAGGTTTACTGGATCATACGAGAATATTAGGCTAACTGCCATGAATGGTAATTATAAGGCTAGCTAATAAGCTGAGATCAGAATCAAACCCAATACTTTGTGTCTGAGGTGAAAACCTTAACCGTTGTGCTCAATCGACACGCCACCCCCAATGTTTTGCAAATGACTGTATGTTGCTTTGTTTTCACACATGGTGATACAATATCTTAAGGTGATCCTTCCACATCCCCCTTCCCCAGTGTTTTGCTTTCCTGCCTCCCCACCTCACTTGTCGACTTTCCAGACTGCACCCCCCCCCCTTCGTAAAGTCCTGGATCCGCCACTGTATATGTGTATGGTAAATCAAGGTGTATTTTTACAGCAGGCCTCACCTTTGTGTCATAGATCAACAGGGATTATGCTGTGCCTGCAGGGCTTCCATGAGACACTTTGCATAGACTTATCAATATTTCTACATACAGGGGGGGCAGCTATTCTTTGTACATTTCTACCCGTGGGCACACCGGATTGTTACTGTGGGTGTACATGGGATGTGGGTTTCAACTGACACTTATACACATTTGCTGTGCCTGCACTGCTATGTACAGGACACCATTACAGTCTGTACTGTTGCCTATCGTACTGGCTTGGGGCATACTACTGTACTGCAGATCTTAGCGTCCATTGTCACATATATTAGCTTGTGACTTCATAGCCTACACATCCCAAATCACACCGCCTGGCCTGATGTTCTCTGTCTGCATAGGCGTGTGGGTGAGGTTACCCATTTGCCTCATTAGGGGCATGATACAGCATTGCTTTGTGTTTTCATTAGTGTACAATCGTCCTGCTGTGTCTGTGCCACTGTAATTCTATCATGGCTTAGTGGTTCAGTACTGTGACTGTAGTGCACAATATCCTGGGTTCAAGCCCTGTCACTGCTTTTTATTTTCATGCTGGCCAGACCAGACTGCTTAAGGAACAGTAAAGCAGTTATGAGCATGTATAACTGACTTTGCTCAACTTTGCCCGACCTTGGCCAACATTGCAGGAGCAATTTTGTTTACATATACTAGATATTGGTGACAGCTGCTTAGCACTGCTTTATATTGCTTAAACCATGGCAATCATGCCTCAGGTGGTGCTGCAGGGCTGCCTATGTCGGCTGCACATACTACACTCCCTATACATGTTTGGAAACAGGTAGTGTCAAGTTAGGCATCCCTTTTATTTTCTGTGTGAGTCAGAGAGAGGTATCATTTCCAGGGTTCCTACTGAGCCAGTGTATGTGCTATGCGTTGCCTCTTTGCCAAGGCCAAGGCATACTGGGCACGCCTCCTTCTGCCTACTGGGGCAGGCTCAGGTTGTTCCTCCTTTGAGTCACACTGTGCCTGTGCAGGCCTTGACAATGGTGGGGGGCTGTTTGGCCCTGCCCCATGCTGTTCCTGCTGCAGCTGTTTTCGCAGGATCATATTGTGTAGCATGGCACATACCATGACAATTTGGGTACATGTAGTTGGTGAGTACTGCAAGTCTCCACCAGATGTGTCCAGGCACTGGAACCATGACTTGAGCATCCCAAACACATGCTTGGTTACATTTCGTGTTTGTGTGTGTGCCTCATTATGGAGTTCTTGTTCTGGTGTGTGTGCATTTCTGATGGGTGGCATCAGCCACGGCTCCAGTGCGTATCCAGCATCCCCCACTAGGTGACCGTCAGGGATGTCCCCATTGGCAAATGTCTGGTACAGCTGCATCAGATGCCAGATATGGGAATCGTGGTAGCTTCCAGGGCAGCCAGCACACACATTTAGTATTATGCCCTGGGCATCGCACATGACCTGGCAGTTGATGGAGTGGAAGCCCTTGCGGTTGATGTAGGCCCTACCCTGCTCACCGGCTGGTGCTTTGATGTGTATGTGCGTGCAGTCAATTGTACCCACTACCTCAGGGTATTCCACTATTTGCTGGAAGAGACGCATATTGCTGGCCAATACCTCACGGGAATTGGGGAAATATACATGATCACTGACATGTGCTGACATGGCATTCAGGAACTGGTGCAGTACCCTGGATGCTGATGCCTGTGAAATCCCCATCATATCACCAGTTGGTCTCTGGAAGGTACCTGTTGCTAGTATTCTTAGGCCAACACATACCTTGGTTTCCACTGGGATGGGTTCCCCTCTGTTGGTTCTCTGTGTGAGGCGTGGCCTGCACAGCTCAACAATTTGCTGCAGGAGCTCTCTGTCTACTTTATAGCGCTCCACTATCTCCAGCTCATGTAGCCCCTGGTAGGTTACCCTAGGTCTCTACACTCTTCTCTGTCTCCTCACTGTGGGTTGCTCAGCAGCATTCACATTGGCACCACCCTTAGCATCTTGCACATGTCACCTTATAAGAGCAATGGCAGCCCCTAACATTTTTATGTCTCAGTTTAAGCTTTTTAAGTTTTCACTTCTCTTTGTTGACTGCAGTGTTGCAGTGTTTCTGAGAAAAACATGGGGGAATGTTGTTTGCAGAGTTTTAAGTGCTGGGCTGGGCTGAGCTAATGTACTGCCTGTGTAATTAGCTGATTCTGATTGATTTCACCTGGCAGCTCTGCTAGTACTTTTTGGTTAACTTCCTACCACTTCTTTTCCCTTTCTGTTTCCACACTGAAAGTTATCACAAAAGCAATGGGGTTGGTTTAGGAAGGAGACAAAGGTTTGACGTTCTAGTAGGCTGGAGTTTGGTCTACCAGCCAGGAAAGTAAGGTGCCATGTAGAAGCATAGGAGAGGATAGCACAAGTACAGGTTCATAGCTGGTTACTATGGCTGCAGTCCTGGAGACCATTGAGAAGCCTAGCTCAACTTCCCAAATTGCCTCAAAGCACAATCTGGTTAAGTGACTGACTAAATGTCACACAGTAGGTAAATGAAGGCTGAGGGAATCAAACCTGTACCACAGGAAATAGCTTGTTATCAATGCATAGCCTTAATCCTCTGCACTCACCTGAAGCAGCTGGAGAGACCTCAGAGGTTTCTCACTAAGAAAATACAGGGACTCCAAACCATGACCCATGTGGACAGGCTTTACTCTGTATCTTATAGGCTGCTGAGATGTGACTTGTGCCTAGCCTATAGGGCAATCTCCAACCCTGCTCTAATGGAAATGCTGCACATCACCACGTCAAATGGCAAAAGAGTCACTCATTCCAGGGATCTCAACCTAGCTTGTGACATTAACAGAACATGTTGGAGAGACAGATATGTCTCCCAGAAACTGCCGCTTCTTTGGACTAGACTTCCTATTCATGTAAAACTGAGTTCCTTGCTGACCCTACCGAAAAAAATGACTGGGGATACTTGGGATTAACATGGCTAGGCTTGTAAAGGATCTAGAGCCACTAGCCCAGTAACCTCCTTTGAACATATGAACCTATGAGACTCATCCTATGAACATATGAAGAAATGGCGAAGATGAAGATAATGATCTCTGAAGGTGATGAGAAAAGGCATTCATAATATTAAATTTTTTGATTAGCCTTTGCTGTTACTTTAGTATTAGTATGATAAACATTTTCCATACTTTTGCTCAAAGTAGTTTAGATCATCAGCTATTGATGATAAATAAGCAGCCTTACTTTTTCTGAGTGGACAGTTCATTGATGAAGACTAATTCTGACTTTCTGCCTTCACAAAACAGTATATAAGCTTATGCTGTATCATTCACAATCTTGTTTATTTCATGGAATATCTTACATGTGTAGGCTTTATTTACAGCAGACCTGTTCATACATTTCTGAAAAGTTTGGATATGAATTTCCAAAACATCAAAGAAAGAATGTTGCCCTTATTCCAGGAATGAGCCTACATATTTGACAGCTAATTCAGTGGTTGATGACTTATGCTGCATTTTCTGCAACTGGAAGAAGAATGCTTGTGTAGAAGATAAACACCACTCCAATAGAAGCATGGTTATCTTAATGGCATTTTTTGAGTAAGCATGTAGCAATAAATCAGAAAGTTACACTGTAGTATTTATGCCATTATAAAACGTGCATGATTAAT